>NC_080638.1:65032083-65393333 GCF_027579445.1 Ammospiza nelsoni
TGACCCTGTCCCCTGCCTGTGACCCTGTCCCTGCCTGTGACCCTTGTGACCCTGTCCCTGGCTGTGACCCTGTCCCCTGCCTGTGACCCTGTCCCTGCCTGTGACCCTGTCCCTGCCTGTGACCCTGTCCCTGGCTGTGACCCTGTCCCCTGGCTGTGACCCTGTCCCTGCCTGTGACCCTGGCCCTGCCTGTGACCCTTGTGACCCTGTCCCTGGCTGTGACCCTGTCCCTGCCTGTGACCCTGTCCCTGGCTGTGACCCTGTCCCCTGCCTGTGACCCTGTCCCTGGCTGTGACCCTGTCCCCTGGCTGTGACCCTGTCCCTGCCTGTGACCCTGGCCCTGCCTGTGACCCTGTCCCTGCCTGTGACCCTTGTGACCCTGTCCCTGGCTGTGACCCTGGCCCTGCCTGTGACCCTTGTGACCCTGTCCCTGGCTGTGACCCTGGCCCTGCCTGTGACCCTGTCCCTGGCTGTGCCTGCAATGACTCCTGAGCTCATGGGGCCACCAGGAGCCCCTGGCAGCCACAGCTGAGCCCAGGAGCAGCAGAGGATGCCCAAAGCTCTGGTCTCTGGCAGGAGCCTGGGTGAGCCCTGAGTGCATCCTCAGGGGCAGGGGAAGGTCTGCACTGTGAACATCAGAACCAAAGGAAATGGCCCAAACATCAGAACCAGGTTCCCAAGGAAATGACACAAACCTGGCCCAGCTGAGCCAGGAGCTGCTGAGGGGATGCTGTGGCAGCACAGCCCTGGTGAAGAACAGTGAGCATGCAGCCACAGAGCGGGGTAGGAAGAGACCTTAAATCCCATCCACAAGCCTGGCATTGAAATAGTGAAATGTAAAATATCCCAGCAGAAAGGGTAACCCCATCATTGGGTGAGTCACAGCCTGGCATTGATCACTGTAAATGGTGAAATGTAAAATATCCCAGCAGAAAGGGTGACCCCACTGTTGGGTGAGCCACAAGCCCGGCATTAATCAATTGATCACTGAATATAGTGAAATGTAAAATATCCCAGCAGAAAGGGTGACCCCACTGTTGGGTGAGCACAGCCTGGCACTGATCACTGGGTGCCTTTGGCAGCTGGAGTGATGATGGAGGGAGGAATTCTCTGAGCTCTTGGCTGCTCCAGCACAGCACTGGTTCCCACTAATGCTTTATTTCTCCAAGGAGGTGTCAGAGGTGTGTAATTCATAAAAGCTCTAATTTATTGCTGAACTCCAGGGAAATTTTGCCAGGGACTTAAGAGAACATGGGAAGAAACTCAAAGGCTGTGAAAAAACTAGGATGAGAAACAAATTCCTGCACAGTGATGGCTTTGGGGTGTGTGTGTGTGCTTGTGCTGCTAATGTCAGAAAAGATAAAACAAACATTTTCCCCTAATTCTTCAGGATGCATCCACTCCATTGCGTTCCTGAGCCATCCACCCTTGTTTTCCTCATGTGCTGCCTGCAGAGTGCTGATCCCCGTGGTTACCAGCTCGTGCTGGTGTCCCCAAGGCACTGTGAGGAGCTTTCTGTGTGTGAGGGAAAACCAGGACCCTGCCTGGCTCTGATCCCCTGGGAATGTACCAGTGTGGGACCGCACAGGCCAGCAGAAGGCTGATTGTCCTTCTCCAGAGTCCTCCAGATCTCCAGAATCCATCCCAAACTGCCTCTCCTGGAGG
Organism: Ammospiza nelsoni; assembly: GCF_027579445.1. Lineage (NCBI taxonomy): Eukaryota > Metazoa > Chordata > Aves > Passeriformes > Passerellidae > Ammospiza > Ammospiza nelsoni. The sequence continues at coordinate 65,033,749 of NC_080638.1, forward strand.
AGCAAAGGGACCCAGGGCTGGGTGTGGTGATGTGAGGGTCCCCAGGACGAGGTGAGAGATGAGAATTTGAATCCACATTCTCAGAAGGCTGATTAATATAATATAATACAATATAATATAATATAAACATAATATAACATAATATCAACCTTCTAAGAACATGGAGTGAAATTCCTCATCTCTCACCTCATCCTGGGGACCTCACAAACTCAGCAGATGGGAAAGGTGATTGTCAGATGTCCTTGTGCCATCCCTGGGACACTGCTCATGGGTCATCATCTCCTCCTGCTGGAGCAGGACCAGGGGCTGCTGCTGGAGCAGATTTGCTGAAGGGAGAGGGATTTGTCAGACATCCTGGTTCCATCCACTGCTCATGGGAGTGCTGTGGGGGCTGTCAGTGGAGCCTCCCCCTGCTCCTTCCCTGCTCTGGGTCAGGACTGCCTCCAGTGCAGCCAGCCCAGGAACCAGCCACGCCAGGACACAGGCAGAGCACAGGGCTCCATCTCCTGCTGGGGCTGGCAGAGCTCACACACACCCTGACCTAAACTCCACTGGAAACTGCTCTCAGAGCAGATCTGCTGGCTCTGGAGTGCCAGCCTCAAACACCTGTGCTGGAGACACTCCACACATCAAGGCATCCCTGGGGCCAGCCTCCATCTCTGCTCTGTGCTGGGTTTTGCCCACTGCCTCCCCTCTGCTGTGGCCCCAGGTCAGTAAATGAGCTGTTCCCAGGTGGAACCACCCCCTTTTCCCAGGATAGACACGTGTGTATGTCCCCAGCTGCCCTGGAAGGGGCCTCAGCCCCAGCAGCAGAACCTTGCAGCTCCCCTGTCTCCTCCAGGGCGTTCTCTGGGTGCTGTGGGTGCTCAGGGGCTGCCTTGCAGCTGAATTATTAAAAAACTCTGAGTCAATCACCAAGTCCCGGGTGTACCACAGCAACCCCTTCTTCTTATTAAACAGTGCACTGCTTTCCCAAAAGAGCAGAGAACACAATATTGCAGAGGAGAGTTGATGAAAGGAGGGGAGCACAGCGAGCACTGGCTGAGGTTTAATAATCTGAGTTCCCTGCCAGGGAGAGCCTCTGGCTGCTGGGGAGTGCAGCCCCTGTGCCCACAGGTGGGGTCCTTTGGGCAGCCCTGCCAAGCCCAGGGAGCCCCTGGAGAAGGGCCACCCATCCCTGGAGATCCCAGGGTGTGACCGTGTTCACAGGCGTCCAGGATGAGGGAAGGGATGAGGATCTGACTCCATGTTTCAGAAGGCTGATTTATTATTTTATGATATATATTATATTAAAGCTATACTAAAAGAATAGAAGAAAGGATTTCATCAGAAGGCTTGATAAGAATAGAAAAAGAAGGAATGATAACAAAGGTTTGTGGCTCAGCTCTCTGTCTGAGCCAGCTGACTGTGATCGGCCATGAATTAGAAACAACCACATGAGACCAATCCCAGATGCACCTGTTGCATCCCACAGCAGCAGATAACCATTGTTTACATTTTGTTCCTGAGGCCTCTCAGCTTCTCAGAAGGAAAAATCCTAAGAAAGGATTTTTAATGAAAAGATGTCTGCGACAATTGGCAGAGTTCAAAAGATGCCTCTCAACCCTGGGGACATTGGGCCATCCAGGTGTCATTTGTCCCCTGAGACTTCCCCCCCTTACCCGGTTGGTGGGATCTCTACCCCTTCCTTCCCCTCTCCCTGGGGTTAAAAGACACAGCAGCCACGCAGTTTAGTGTTCTGTTGGAGCTGTTGCTGCATTCAGAGGCCTGTGTGCCAGGAATAAAGCTCTGGATCAAACCCTCCAGCAGAACCCGACTCCTTTTTCCTTCACCTCGCCTTAAAGCTTCTCCACCAGAGGTAAAGCTGAGCTCCTGCATGCCTGGCCTTGTCCCAAGCGCCAGCTGCAGCACCCAGCCAGCCAGAGGTGTCTGTGGGGTGACACACCACACACCCACCAGCCAGAGGTGTCTGTGGGGTCACACACCACACACCCAGCCAGCCAGAGGTGTCTGTGGGTGACACACCACACACCCAGCCAGCCAGAGGTGTCTGTGGGGTCACACACCACACACCCAGCCAGCCAGAGGTGTCTGTGGGGTGACACACCACACACCCAGCCAGCCAGAGGTGTCTGTGGGGTGACACACCACACACCCACCAGCCAGAGGTGTCTGGGGTCACACACCACACACCCAGCCAGCCAGAGGTGTCTGTGGGGTCACACACCACACACCCAGCCAGCCAGAGGTGTCTGTGGGGTCACACACCACACACCCAGCCAGCCAGAGGTGTCTGTGGGGTGACACACCACACACCCAGCCAGCCAGAGGTGTCTGTGGGTGACACACCACACACCCACCAGCCAGAGGTGTCTGTGGGTCACACACCACACACCCAGCCAGCCAGAGGTGTCTGTGGGTGACACACCACACACCCACCAGCCAGAGGTGTCTGTGGGTGAAACCACCCCAGCTGCAGTCTCTGGTCCAGCAGCAAGGCCAGATGAGCCCAGGCACGTTCCATCCAGAAATATTGGGGTTTAATTCCTATAGGAATGGGCTCACACAGGCACAAGGCAGCCTGGCACTGCCTGGCACTGCCTGGCAGGGGGACAAGGAGAGGCCACAGCACTGTGGTGGCCTGTCCTGGGAGAGATGAAGTGGCAAGCTGGGACTGGCACGTGTGTGCCTTTGGACAATGTGTGCAAACCATGCACCTATCTGCACTGAAAGAGCAGCTTGTTTGTTAGAGGTCTTTTCTCTGTGGTGTTGTTGGTGCTGCCTTTCATCCTTTCCACAGTGTTTTCCTGCCAGGGACACAGGAATTACTCTTTAAGCTCAAGGACCCTGGCAAGCCCTGCCTGCCTGCCTCCCATGGGGCAGGACCCCCTTTCAGCCAGGGGCAGGAGGGCTGCCGAGGGTGCAGAGCTCCAGGATCCCTGAGCCCAGCAGAGCCCAGGTGGCAGCGGTGCCTGGGGGAGCAGCAGGTTTGGGAGCTGTAGGTGAGTGGTGTTTCCAGGCTTTCTGGGGGCTGACACAGCACACATCCGTGAGGATGTGCACAGACACTGAATGGTTCAGACACAGCCTCTGGAGATGTGTCAGCACTGCAGGAACAGAAAAGCAGTTTGAAAAATGCCTGGAAAGACTTCCCATCAGATTGTTTAGCTTTCTAAAAGCACTCTGGAGTACTCCAGGCTGAGGGAAGGGAGCTTTGCCTCAGGACTAAAAGCTGCAGCACCGAGCCTGGCCCAAGAGTCAGGAATGGGGTCCAGGGCTTCCAGTGCACTGATGGCTCAGGATATCTGACACTTCTGGGGAAAGAGACACATCAGAGGGATGGATTTTAACAGGTTTGAGCTGGAAGAGGGCAGATTGAAATTGGCTGCAGGGAAGGAGCTGTTCCCTGGCAGGGTGAGCAGCCCTGGCGCAGCTGCAGGGCCCGAGGCCAGGCTGGACACCCTGGGATAGTGGAGGTGCAGCACAGGGGCTGAGGGGCATGGCTGAGGCTCGGGGGAGAGCAGAGGGAAGAGCCCTGAGCCCCGTGAGAGGGTCATAGCAGCTGCCTTCCCTTCAGCTGCCTTCCCAACAGAGGTGTTGGAAGGGCAGGAGCTCCCAGGCCGGCTGGAGCTGCTTTCCAAGGGGTTGGCCAGGTCACACCTCCCTGCAGAGCTGGTGGGGACAGCAGAACCTGCCCATGCCCTGCCCCTCATGCCCTGTCCCTGCACACAGGGACACTGTGGGAGCAGCTGGGCTGCAGGGCATGGAGCTGGCAGAAGGGTTTCACAGTGCCAGGACAGGGCTGCAGAGCATGCAAGGGGAAGGAGGGTTTCATAGTGCCAGCTCTGCCAGGACAGGACTCTGGTGGTGTTCACAGGGGTCCCAGGATGAGGGAAGAGATGAGAATGTTGACTCCATGATTCAGGAGTTGTTTTATTATTTTATTATTTATTTATTGTTTTATTATTTTATTATGTCTTTTATTATTTATTTATATATTTATTTATTATTTATTTATCATTTTATGATATATATTATATTAAAACTATACTAAAAGAATAGAAGAAAGGATTTCATCAGAAGGCTAGCTAAGAAGAGAAAAGGAATGATAACAAAATCCTGTGACTGATGGAGACAGTCCAGACAGCTGAGTGTGATTGGCCATTAATTAGAAACAGCCACATGAGACCAATCCCAGATGCACCTGTTGCATTCCACAGCAGCAGATAACCATTGTTTGCATTGTGTTCCTGAGGCCTCACAGCTTCTCAGGAGGGAAAATCCCAAGGAAAGGATTTTCTATAAAATGTGTCTGTGACAAAGGACTGCAGGACATGGAGGGGGCAGAAGGGTCTCACAGTGCCAGCTCTGCCAGCACAGGAGCTCCTGGGCCTTCCTGTGGTACTGCCACCCAGCCAGGACAGACAGACAGGTGTCCCTGCACAGCACAGCTCTGCATGAGAGGCTCCAAACTCTTCTCTGGGCTCTGCCCACAGCCCCCAGCACACCTCAGGGACCCTCTCCACAGCCCAGCCCAGCCCACGCTGCCTCTGCCCACGCTGCCCTGCACTCCCAAAATGCCACATCACAAAACTAAACCAGCCTGAAAATAATGTCCTGCTTCATCCACAAGACCTAGAGGAACACAGGCCTTTGGTTCTGATCTGACACACGGAAAAATCCATTTTCTTTTCTCTCAGGACCAATAAATTTGATTTCAGAGACATCGAAGCGCGTCCATGTCCAAGCCTGTCCTGCCTGTGTGCCAGCACACGGGCACAGAACTGCAGGGCTGAGCGTGCCACCAGGGTGATGTTCCTGCATAGCCACAGCAGAAGCTGTTAGCTTGATTGTTAATCTGTAAAGTGGTTGTTTCCCTTGGAGAAAACAGACGAGGTACAGAGTCAGTCAGCAGGAGATGCTGCCGTGGATCTGCTGTACATGTGTGAGACAATGTGCTGCACAGGCTGCGAGCAGCAGGAGCTGCCTGCCCAGGAAACCAGCCCGGGAGCTCTGGCCCCGGTGGGGATTGCTCACACATAGAAAGGTCAGGCTGGGCCCAGGGAGAGGATGGTGCTGGGGAGGGAGGAGCAGCCCTTTAATGACCCCTTCTACTGCTGCACCTTCTTCTCTGAGTGCCAGGGCAGCACCCACCCCTGGGTGCCAGGGCTGTCCCACCCCTGGGTGCCAGGGCAGCACTCACTCACCCCTGGGTGCAATCTTAGAACCAAAGAATCACAGAATATCCTGAGCTGGAAAGGACACACAGGATCATCCCAGCCCCATCCCTGCCCAGACCCCCAACAACCCCACCCTGGGCACCCCTGGCACTGCTGTCCAAACCCTCCTGGAGCTCTGGCAGCCTCGGGGCCGTGCCAAATCCCTGGGCAGCCTGGGCCATGCCTTTTAAGGTAGTTTAACTATTTTCTTTTCCTTTAGAAAGGGTAACTCACCTATTTCCTTCTAGCATCCTTTCCCCCAGGTCTGGGATCCAGCAGGGCAGAGATGGCTCTGCCGCGTGTTCCTGCAGCCCTGGAGCTGGGGCTGGGGAGAGGAGGCTGCTCTGTGTGCCACCTGAGAGCTCCTGTGCCACCTGAGAGCTGTCTGTGTGCCACCTGGGGCTGTCAGGAGGCTGCTCTGTCACACCTGCTCTCTCTGTGTCGCACCTGGGTCAGTCCCTCTCCTCTCCCACTGGTGAGGAGATGAATTTCCCCCTGCAGGAAACCCCTGCAGTTCAGCAGCTGTTCCCCAGGACCTGTTTTGCCACTATAACCAGGCTCTAGGGTTTTGCATTTAGATTTCAGGTAAGTAATGCTCTGTATGAGCATTTACAAAATTTCCCATGAAAACAGTCCCAAGCCCAACACGGGGCAGTAAAGTGCTGACTAGGCACCACCAGTAAGGTTAGTGATGGAAATACAGTGCCCAGATGAAAATGCAGCATGACATTTTTTAAATTGGACATAAAATTTGTATTTTATATCTATATTTACTTTTAATATTTGGGAGGGCCCTGTTTCTTTCTCTTGTGCCAAAATTTCTCAAGGTTTTGGCTGGTGATGTGATGGTACCAGAAAAAAATCTGAAATCACAGAATCACAGTGGTGTGGGTTGAAAAAGGCCTTAAAAGCTGTCTCACTGAACCCCCTGCATGGGCAGGGACACCTTCCTCTGGATTGCTCAGAGACAGAGAAAAAATAGCTTCTCTATTTTTTAATTAATTTTTTCTTATTTGAAAGAGTTCCTTTTTATAAATGGCAGACAATTGATTCCTTGTTTGTTGCTGTGCTGTCATACATGTGTCTGTAGGTGTTCATTTGGAGATTTAGCACTTTCTCATCAGTGAGAACACTTCCCTGCCAGCATGCTGCTATGATGAGTTAATTAAGTATTCATTGTAATAACACTGATATTAACAAACTTACTTTGTATTCATTTTCACGTGCACGTTCCCTCTTTCCAAATGAGCGCTATCAGTGCTATTTCCATTGATCACTGCAATCAGAGGCACAAAAATAATCCCTCAGTGGGAGTGTGCAGAGGCCTGAGCTCCCATGCTGGCTGCTCCTCAGAGGGTCCCAGGCAGGGCAGTGAAAAATGTGTATTTTATGATTGCCTTTTTGCAAATATTCAAGTGAATATTGTATGTGTTGTGTTAGAAAGTGATGCTGTGTTAATTCTCTTAAGTACTGTGTTAAATATAGTTTTAGGTTATAACAAAATGATAAAATAGAAACTCTGCTATGTAAGATACTTTTTTAAAGAAAGGAGTCACACCAGACAGCAGCCGCAGGACACCTGAATCTCTCAGAGAAAGAGAATTTATTGCTCCATGATCAGCACAAACGAACTTCTTCCTGCCTGCTCAGCCCTGGAGACGCCGTCAGGATCCAGAGGAAGAAGCTGACACTGCCCAGCCAGAATCCTGTGTTTGAATGGAATTTATGCGTCATGGATGAGCTGTATGAACATGCAACTGGCTGCTGCTTTTAAGGGTTAATCCTCTGTTAACGTGGGGCCTTTTTTGGGCTTGTTTTGCCCAGAAAGAGGTACCTGGACTGACCATAACTCTTTGTTCTTATTGTCTCATATTGTCCTAATTCAATTTGTCCAAATTATTATTACTCTAATTGTATTACTATTTTTATAACCATTTTATTACTATTAAACTTTTAAAATTTTAAAAACAAGTGATTGGCGTTTTTCACAAGAAGAGGGGAAATGCTGCAGCACAGCCCAGCTGGAGCTCCCTCAGGCTGCCAGCAGGCAGGAGATCATGGGGAAGGCAGGAGGGGGAGAAAATGGGCCAAAAACAGGGCTAAAAGGTGCTGGTGGGAGCAGCAGGATCCACAGTGGGCACAGCTGGATGGGCACAGAGGGAGATTACTGCAGCCTCAGCACGAATTTATACATATCATCTATTACAGGCTCGAATTTATACACATCAGCTATTAGAGGAGGCAGGAGACTCTGGGAGGGCAGAGCAGTCAGGGACAGTGGAAGCCAGCAGCTGTCCCTGCATGAGCTGGGTGCCAGAGCTCTGCCCATGGCAAACTGCCCCAGAAAAGAGCTCCTGTGCTGCTCTCAGGTCTGTCCCCATCATGGGCACACACCTGGGAAGGCACACAGAGCACCAGGGGCACCCAGACCCTGCACCAGGGCTTCTGACCCAACAGGGGAGAAGGAGGAGGGGAAAGGAAGAATAAAGCAGGTGGAGAGGGAGAAGGAAAAATATTTAGTGGAAAAGAGAAGGAAAAACTAAACCACGTGTGTGATGTGGGGAAAACACGAGCTGGCCTTTTGTCCTCTGTCTGGGACCAATGCAGATCCAGGGAAAGCTTCAAGGGGCTACCTCAGGTTCTGCCACAAAAACAAACCTTCTAACAGACTGCAAAATTCTGCCACAAAACTAGGAATCTGTATGAAAATTCTGTTTTCTAAACTGCTCTCATTGGACCTCTTGTTTTTATTTCAATGTCTCTTTATTTGAAATACTGTTAGTGTGTATTGCAGACTTTGGCAGGGAGCACATTGCAGCCCCTCTGCCCGGGCAGTTCCCCCCTCTCTCTGCACTCTGCAAACGGCTCCTGTGCCCTGCGCTGGCTGGATTCATCCTGGAAAATCCTCGGGAACTCCTGTGATCCTCAAAAATAGCTGCTCTGCCAAATAGGGATGAGAAAAGATAATATAAAACTATAATACTGATTGCTAATGACTTCTGACCAAGCAGATGAAGACTTCTCACTCCAAGATATGGTGTGATGTTAAGCATCACAGTGGTTTAGAGGGTGAGGAATGTGACCCAGTGCCAGGGGCTGTTTGCTCACACAGCCTTTAGACTCAACACCCAGTGGCTGTTTTCATGGAAACAATGGCACATAACAAACCGATAATGAAATGGAAGAACTTCCCCAGCAGTGTGGTTCCTTTTGCTGGAACAGGGAATGGTGAAACTCTCACATCAAGGAAAAATCAACTGTCAGGTCTGAGGTGGTTAGCAGCAGCAGTGAATACATTTAATATATTGTTTGCTATTCAAATACTGATTAATAATATTTAATCAGTCTGTAATATAATTATATAATTTAATATAATTTATAATATTTACTATAATATCTAATAATTTAAATTAAAATTTAAGTGTTGTTGTATAAAATATTTAGCCGATTCTATTTAAGCATTATTAGTTATCATCAACAGTGTTGTGGACTACCACAGCCACAGTGAAGTTGGCAAGGCTGAGTTAAGTGCAAAGCCAATCTCTCAGGTGCCCTGATTCCAGAATAGTGGATCTGACGTGATTATTACGGAAGGTGATCTGCTCTGGCAGGCTCAGTCCCACACACAAGGTGACAGTGACAATACCAGCAGTGACAATGGGAACTGGCCCTTGCTCCAGGGACACCATCCCTGTGATCCTGGGGCACCACCCCAGTGACAGCTCCAGGACCGAACCTGCGCCTCTGAAGCCTCAATCCGACTCTGGGGCCAGGTCACCAGGGGACAAGGATGGGGACAGAGGAGCGTCACAGCTGCCACTCCAGCCCTTGTGCCAGGGAATCCCCCAGCAGCCATGGGGAGGGACAAACAGGGCAATTAACGCTTTATTTAACAATGGATTAAACAAACAGAGCAATTAACCATTTTTTTTAACAGTGGATTAAACAAACAGAGCAATTAACCCTTTATTTAACAATTGATTAAACAAACAGATAAATTAACCCTTTTTTAACAGCAGATTAAAAAAAGAGCAATTAACCCCTTTTAACAATGGATTAAACTAACAGAGCAATTAACCCTTTTTTAACAGCAGATTAAACTAACAGAGCAATCAACCCTTTTTAACAGTGGATTGATTCCCAGCACGGTGTCAGAACTGATTTAACAGGCACAATGACAAAGCCCTATCACACAGAACTATCACACAGTGATGCTAAAGGGCACAAACAGCGAAGGTGATCAATTCAGAGATTCCAAAAGAACCCAGCACTAATAATTACAAAATTAATTCCTTCCACTAAAAATAAATACACTGCTGGAACATTTAATACAATGAACAGCAGATGAAATTAGTGTTCTATCCAATTAAACCTCAACAAGAGTTTCTGAGGTTGTGATGGCATTTACTGAATTATCTCTGAACTTCTTATGCAAATCAGAGGTAGACTGAATGATTAATGCTGAGCTATGTGTGCACCCAGCAGTCCCAAGAGTCTCAGGAGGAAAGAAAAGGGCTCAGGAGCCTCCCTGGGGCCCTGGAAGGTCCCTGTGCCTCTGTGGAGGCAGCTGCCACCATTCCCTTCTGCACAGCCACCACCACTGAGGGCACCCCACTGTCAGAGAATATAAGTGTTTAGGGTCACAGCTTTCAGAAATGGTGCATTTCTGAATTCCCAGCTGTCTCGGTTTGGAAAGACAGGAGTCTGCTAAGGAAGGCAGGAGCCTCCCCTGAAATGGAGAATGTGAACCCTCACCACCCCTCCCAATTGCTATAAATTTTAAATTAAGGAGCTATAAGGCAAAAATATGGGAGCAGGAAATAACAGTTCTTTAAGAGGGAAGAAAACGAAAGGATAAAATAAACAATGCAGTAACCAAACCAACACTGCCAGAGTCAGAACCCAACCTGACACCCTGTGGGTCAGGCTGGTGGCAGCAGTCCCATTGCAATTGTGGCTCAGCCCTCCTGCAGTGTCAGGGTGGCTCTGCTGGAGCAGGGATCCTGGAGAAGGGTGCAGTCTCTGCCTCTGGAGATCCAGGGGAAGGAGAGGCAGCTGCTGTTCCTCCGGGGAATCCAGTGCAGAAGCCGTGCTGGTGTTCCAGAATCTCCAGATTATATCCAGGTAGGAATGCTTGGCTCCTCCCTCTGGGCTCACAGCTCCCAATGGGATGCTGTAGTTCTTATCAGCCATGCAGGGACATTCAATAGCTGTTATCAGCAGGTGTCCCCTCCCCAGGGAGGTGTGGGTGTGGTCACTCAGAGAGAGGGAGATAAGGCAAACTGCCCACTTGACAAAGGTAATCTGACATACAGACGGTAATGGAAAACAACTTGCATTGAAATCTGGAACACCAGCCAAGCCTTTGTCCTGTGTCAGCCAGCACCTCAGGGACAGGGCTCAGACCCAGCGGAGCAACGCCAGGGATTCCTCCTCCAAGCTGGGTGAGAAACCCCTGCACCACCCCTGGCAGGAGCCAGACACCCCGGGAATGCATTGCGGGCTTCTCTGGCAGCCCTGGCTGCACTGTGACTTCTCAGGGCAGCCAACGGTGAGAATTTGGAGAACAGCTGTTAAATATAAGGCATTTAGGAGATGATTTTGCATGTTTATTTTATGCAAGTTAATGAGAGTAACAGCATTTGTTGTGTGTAACAGAGGTTGATGCAATGAGTGCATTGGCACAGGCTGGCACTGAATTGCAATGTGGGCATTGGCACAGGCTGGCACTGAATTGCAATGAGTACACTGGCACAGGCTGGCACTGAATTGCAATTGTGCATTGGCACAGGCTGGCACTCAATGGCCTTTAAGGTCCTTTTCAACACAAACCACTCTGTGATATCAAAGTGTTCCTGCAAGCAGAGACAGGACTGTGCCTCCTGCTAATAAAATTCTCTGCTAGCACAGAGCACAGCGACTCGTTCTCTCTGTTTGACCAAGAGAAATCCAGCAAACAGGAAAGCCTGGGCAGAGGATGTTCCCACTGTAACCATAGCAGTAAATTATCCCACCTGAGTTAGCATTTCGGATCGTAAATCTCTTTCTCTTTGAGCATTGGAAACATGAAAACAAATCATCTATTCAAAAAATTAGATATATTACATTAGCAGAGTGTAATTGCATCACACATTACAATCTACAAAGCTCTCTGACTGTAATCTACAAATTAATGACAGTTAAGCATTCCAAGCTCAAATCTTTGCGAGCATCTTCAATTCCCCAGCTGCTGGGGGGATATCGTTGGGAAGGATCTCACACTAAATTATGTATTCAGAGCATGGAGATGCACTGAAAGAGACAGAAATGTCCCCAGAAGGCACTTCCAGAAAGGAGTCATAAATTTAAATAGGAATCAAGAAAGCCTGTTTCAGCCGTAAATTGCAATTGTTTTCTAAACAAAAGTATTTTCATATAAATATCTAAGTTTTTTTTTTCCCATGGCACAAGTGAAGGATTTTCTGAGATAAGCACCAAGTGAGTAACCCAGGGATTGTCAATACCCAAAGCAGATTTACAGATACAGATGAAGCATTGATGGATCAACACTTGATAGCACCCAACTCCAAAAAACACTGGGGAGCTGCTCTAACTGATAATACAAATCCAGATAAAGAGGGAACAGAGACCCCTGGGCTTGTTCTGACCTGGGATAAAGAGGGAACAGAGACCCCCAGGCTCCTCCTGACCTGGGTTAAAGGGGAACAGAGATGGTTCTGACCCAAACCTGCCCTCAGCACTCACACAGAGCAGGTTCTGACCCAAACCAGCCAACAGGGCTCACACAGCGCTGGGACAGAGCAGGTTCTGACCCAAACCTGCCCTCAGCACTCACACAGAACTGGACAGAGCAGGTTCTGACCCAGCACTGCCCAGCTGCCCTGGAAGAGCCCAGAGATCCCTGCTGGGATCCTGCCCTGCCCTGCCCTGCTGGGATGTCAGCACAGAACCAGCACGGGGGGACAGTGGGACAGGAGGGCACTCCTGGGGTCCCCAGCCCAGCATCCCCCTGAGAGCAGGGCCAACACCAAAGCCACTTCAAGTGACTCCAGCACTTCCAGCTCTCCCTTCTGCAGACAAAGGAAGAAAACGCTGATTTTCCACAGGCAGCTTGCATTGCTGCTCGGAAGATTTTTATTTATTTTTAATTGCACAGGATGATTTCCCAAACTCCCCTCCTGAGATGGTTGTTTGAGCATTTCTGCAGCTCCCTGCCTGCAGCACTGACGCTGCCCTGGCTGTAAATTGGAATGGAAGTGGCTGAGCCAGGCAGGGATGATGGCCAAGCGTGCAGGGAGCGAGTCCTGAACCAGCTCCCTCACACTCCTCTTCCCACTGATGCCATTGTGGGGGTTGTGACTCCTCAGTCCTGTGTGTGACCCCCCAGTCCTGTTTGTGACCCCCCCAGTTCCTGTTTGTGACCCCCAGTCCTGTGTAGTAAATAATAATATAAATATAATAAAAGTATAATAATATAAATAATATAATAAATATAAGTATATAAATAAAATAAATATATTAGTACATAAATATATTAATTATATAAATATAATAAAACTATAATAATATTAATAATAAAATAATTGTAAATAATGTACATTATCTTTTTTAGTATAAAAAGATAACACACCCTGGGGGCAGGCAGAGTGCCTCTGTCTGTCCTGCTGAGTGGACCTCCTCGGCAGGGCAGGAGAAAGAATTTTATAGATAAGGAACAATAAACAAACTTGAGACCGAGAACTGAAGAGCTCTGACTCCTTCTTCGAGCACCAGGCTGGAAAAATAGATTTTCTAGCACATCTTGGGGTCACTGTGAGCATCCAGAGTCCCGAGACCCCCCCATCTCACTGCTCCTCACACCCGTTTGTGGAGCTGGAACAGGAGCCGTGTGTCATGGACAGCAGCAAGAGCACTTTGTTCCTACCAGGGTGCAGATAAGATCAAAAATGTTCATTCCTGGAGGAGAAAGAAAGGCTTTTGAAAGAGATAATGAACCATTCATTTCTTTAATTTTATTTTACATATAATTATTTCATTGGGCGCATTTTTTTTCAATCGCTTCACAATTTAAAACTTTCTGCAGAGTAATTATGCATAGCAAGGGTTGCACCTCTATCTATAAAAAACACGCTTTGCAAGCAGCATCAAACAATATTTTCACAAAATTCTATTATTGTTTGATATTTAGCGAAGTGTTTACCTTAAATATAAATGAACTGTGCCCTTAAGCATATTAAAAATACCAAGTTTAAAATGTTAAATGCAGATGAGGCTCAGTAAGATTTGTTTTCTAATGTGTTTTCTAATGAGATTTCTGTGATTTTCATCTTTCTCTTTGTGAGGTTTTCACAGAAACTTGGTTTTCTTTAATTTTGCTACTGGAAGAGGAAGGAATATTTTTATGAGAGAGAAGTGCTGGATGTCTTCACTGCCTCCAATGTTTCCCAGGAGCAGAGTGTGGGTGACAGCTGCTGGCAGTGGCAGGGGTGGTGTGGGCGGGGTTGAATCACAAATTCAGAGAAATGTTTCGGTTGGAAAGGACCTTTCCAGGCCATCCCCCAGCACTGCCAGGGCCACCAGGAGCCCGTGTCCCCACGTGCCACATGCACAGGGATCCAGCCCTGCCCTGCAGCTGCGCCAGGGCTGACAGCTCTTCCACCAAGGAGATTTTCCCTGTGTCCAACCAAAACCTCCCAGTGCAACCTGAGGCCATTTCCTGTCACTTTCACATTCTCTGAAAAATCCCTTCGCCAGGATTCTTCTCCTGGGAAGGTGAGAAGCCTCAGAGAAAAAGGAAAACAATATTATCTGATTTGCTTCTCCTGTGTTTTGCTGCTTTGGGATGTGTTTGTCCTTTGGTCCAGTCCAATCCAGTCCAGTCAAGGATCCGCCTGTTACGTTGGGGAGATCTCAGAATCTCCAGCTAACTCAGAAGTTTTTATTATGATAATTCTATTGAAAATTGTGAGGGTGGGGGGGGGAAACAGATACAATAGGGAACAGATGTAACAGGTAGTCCATGCTCTCAGCAGTAAATGAGAGCCATTGTGTTCTTGTTCCAGCAGTCACAACCTGCAGGCAAACATCTCGCTTTGGTCAGCCTGCCTCCCCACACACCTCCCCTGGGCTGGGGGTCTCAGTCCCAGTCCTTGGGAGGAGCAGAGGGGCCTTTGCACATGGGGGTTCCATGTCTCAGTCCTTGATGGAGAGGCTCCTTACATCTCAGTCTGTCTGTCACGGTGCTGTAAAACAGGTGAGGGTCTTCTGTGGGAGACCACCTGAACTCTCCTCACCCATCTGTCCTGGGCAGGACACACTGACCTGAACAGGACACACTGACCTGGGATGGTCACTGTGTCCTGGGCAGGACGCACTGACCTGGGATGGTCACTGTGTCCTGGGCGGGGATGGTCACTGTGTCCTGGGCAGGATGCACTGACCTGGTATGGTCACTGTGTCCTGGGCGGGGATGGTCACTGTGTCCTGGGAAGGACACAGCAGCTGTGGCTCCTCTCAGTAAGAAAATCCCCACCACATCCTGGGAAGAGCAAAGCTCAGAGCAGGCTTGTGATGGGTGTGCTCAACCACCACAGAGGATTTCTTTCTGGTTTTTTCTGCAGAACCTTTTGCTCCTCCCTGACAGCCTGGAAACCTCTCCTGAGGAGCTCTGCTCTGGTTTTCCTTCAGTCACACTTGGGGCATGGCTGGGAGCAAAAACAAACAAGTGAAAATTGCCACCTTTGGAATTCCTGTGAAGTTCATTGAGGTTCTGGCTTTGGCAGGGTGATGGTGCCACAATTCATTTAATCCATTTAGCCAGCTCAGTTATTAATTAATCGGTCTTGGGAAAGTCTAATGACAGGTTCATATTAACAGTAAAAGCACTCAATTCTCACAGTGGCATAAAATGAGAGTATAAAGGAGAATCAGAAGAGACATTATCCATGGGAAATCAAACCTCCCAGCAGAAACGAGAGCAGAATCTGTGCAAATGCTCAGAGGAAGATGTGAGACAGTTACATATTTAAACCACACAATATTCCTTATAAAAGCCAGTTCAATGATACATTAAAGTCACTGGACAGAACAGAAAACACATCCAGTGGCAGTGGGAGGAAGTTTCTGAGGAATTTGAGGCAGGATGTGGTTGCAGGAAAGGATCTCAGAGTGACTGCAGATGGATCTGTGCTGCTATTCCTCCTTCTCCTGGTGTCCCTGCGCTGCAGGCACAGCCCTGCCCTGCCTGGGACCCTGCCCAGAGCCAGGAGTGCAGCTGTGGCTGAGACCACCCCAGCGTGACACAGCCCAGCAGCTCTGGCAGCAAACACAGCCCCAGAGCATCCCTCTGGGAGAAGGCAGCAGCCCTTGGGTCACCAGGGGCTCCAAACCCAGCAGCTTCTGTTTTCAAAAGAGTGAAATTGTTGCTATGAAAAATAAAGGATAGAGGAGTGAACTGCATCAATGTAAAAATCAAAAATTCTGAAAAACTCCATACAAAGAGAAGATTCCTTTCACTTGAGCTTTCAAATTGAGGTTTTTTGATGTCTCCTTCAAACCAAACCATCTGGCCTTTCCAAAACATGTATTACCATGGGTAGTATCATTTTCAAGTTTAATGAGTAGAGATCCCTGAAACCTCCCTGCTCATTTTCCTGCTCAGCCCCTCGTGCTGTTTTCCACGTGCTGGCTCTCAGCTCTGGGAAAGGCTCCATCCAGCCAGGCACCAGCAGTGACAGCCCAGGGTCCAACAGGGACAGCCAGGTCTGCAGGGTGAGTGTGAGATGAATGGGGCAGGAGACCTTTCTCCTTTTAATGCCTTTATTAAAAGTGATCAGCTCGGGTGGGGAGAACCAACAGGTCCGTGCTCACCACTGCTGTTGCTCCCAGAAGCGAGTTGGAGGAGGAGGAAGATGCAGCTCTATCCACTGGTCTACGGGCAGAGCTGGGGGCTCTGTCCTCATGACAGCATCAGCAGCTTCCCCGCTTTTTGGTTCACCATTTGAGGTCCTCTGTCCAGCTGATATCTATTGAGGTTAGGGTGAGGGGTAAAAAGGGTCTTAGCAGGTACTAGATTCTGTTCCTCATGTCTAGACATCACTTTGATTCATCAGTTTTGTGTTGGCTCTTTGTTTTAGGGGTTTTTGGCTTGGTTTGGTGATGGGTTTCTTCATCTGCACGCCAGCCCCGATGTCATTTGCATGCCAACTCAATGTCCCCTCCTCTTCACCATCTGGGTGCCATCCTCCAGGAAGCAGCAGGGTGCCACTCGACAAAAGGGGGAATTCCCAACCATCAAGGACAGGTAGTTAACAAAAACAACCATGATTACAGGTGATTACAGCAACAAACAGTCAGAACTCCACCCTGGCAGCAACCAGCCCAACCTGTGAACTCTGCAGCCTTTAAAAAAAACGGGCAACTCTTCTACTCATAGCAGTGTGGCTCTCATCCCACAGGTGAGACCCTGAGGGTGCTGCCAGGCCAGGCAGGAGCAGGAGACCCAGGGAGAGCTGCACCTGCAGCACAGGCTCCTCAGGGAGTGCTGCACCTGCTCCTCAAGGAGAGCACCTCCACCCACTGCTCCTGCACAGGGCCCCAGAGCACACAGCAGCTGTGCCCAGGGAGGAGCAGGAGACCCAGGGAGAGCTGCACCTGCTCCTCAAGGAGAGCATCCCCACCCACTGCTCCTGCACAAAGGGCCCCAGAGCACAGAGCAGCAGTGCCCCAGGATAAGCAGGTGACCCAGGGAGAGCATCCCCACCCACTGCTCCTGCACAAAGGGCCCCAGAGCACAGAGCAGCAGTGCCCCAGGACAAGCAGGTGACCCAGGGAGAGCATCCCCATCCACTGCTCCTGCACAATGTGCTCCAGAACACAGAGCAGCAGTGCCCACCGGGGTTTCTCCCTGCTCCCTGCCAGGATCTGCTCCCAGCAGCTGGGAGAGTTTCCATCAGGGTGCTGACTGCCAAACAAAGCACTTTGTGCCCCCAGGGAGGAGAAGGATCAAACCCTTCCTGAGCAGAGCTTTCAGCCTGGCCAAACGTGCAGGGGTTTGGTCTCCATGGAGGCACTTTGGGTTCTGCATGGACTCTATATGGGAAAGTTGTTTCTGTACCTGTGTATGCAGGTCCCTAATGATTTGTTTAATTAATGACCTCCTCTGTGTTGGGCACACCATCTCGCCCCTGGTGCTCGCTGGGCCCAGGCACTGTCCCCACGCAGACCCAGTGTCCAGGTCACCCCTGTGGTGCTTTGGGTGCCCTCAGGGGCAGGGAATTGGGGTGACACCGGTGTGTCCCCAGCAGGTGTGTCCCAGGACCGGCCAGGACTCCACAATGGGCTTTTCCTTTTAACTAAGAAAACCATTAAGGCTGTTTGCCTCGAGCTCTGGTTAATGGACTGCAGGGGTTATTTATTTATTTTTAAATGAACACACTTTATTTCCCCAAAGTGCCGCTGTTGACTTTCTCTAAGTGCTGCCATCTGGCTCCCCTGACTCAAAGGGAGACAGAGGTAGTGTGGCAATAAATAAGAAACCAAACAAATAAACAAATAAAAAATCCCGGTTCCCTGCAATTGGAGTGTCACCCAAACACTTGTAGGGTTGTGTTAAATTCTGTAATTGTCTTGCTGATAATTTTGAAAGGAGCAGTGCTGTTGTGCTGACAGCCCACAGCGCTGATTGGAAATTAGCACATCAATCTCCTCGACTCAGGGTCTCTCCCCTCCATTCTTTCTGCTCTGCTGGAGACTCCCCTCTCCCTGGGAGTGCCATCACCAGCCCGGGAATGCTCATCCTGGCTTTTATTTCCCTTTGCTGAGCCTCAAGGCTCAGAAGCTCAGAACTGCAGCCTCACTTGAGTTTCTTTTGTCTTCCTGCCACAGCCCCTTCCAAGAGAGTATTTCCCACCACAGGACCCCTCACCACAGGACTCCTCCCCCTCCAGGACAAGGTGAGGCTGTTCCCAGGGGCAGCAGGAGATGCTCAGCAGCCTCAGCAGCTCCTGGCCCTTGGCAGAGCCCTGGGGAGCCCAGGGAACACTCAGGGATGGGGATGGGTCTGTGCCCAGGGCCACAGCCTGCTTGCCCACCTTTCCCACCTGCTGTGTGTCACAGACATCTTTTATGAAAATCCTTTCTTAGGATTTTTCCTCCTGAGAAGCTGCGAGGTCTCAGGAACAAAATGTAAACAATGATTATCTGCTGCTGTGGAATGCAACAGGTGCATCTGGGATTGGTCTCATGTGGTTGTTTCTAATTCATGGCCAATCACAGTCAGCTGGCTTGGACAGAGAGATGAGCCACAAGCCTTTGTCATCATTCTTTGCTATTCTATTCATAGCCAGCCTTCTGATGAAATCCTTTCTTCTATTATTTTAGTATAGTTTTAATGTAATATGTATCATAAAATAATAAATCAGCCTTGTGGACCATGGAGTCAGATCCTTGTCTCTTCCCTCGTCCAAGCACCCTGTGAACACGGTCACAGCTGGGCTGTGCCAGAGCAGCGCCCAACTGTGCCAGGGCCGGGCTCTGCCCATGCCAGCCCAGCACAGAGGGCAGAGATGGCCCCGTGCTGGGGCTGGAGGTGGAGCAGAGCACCGGCCCAACACAAACACACACAGCAGCCACCTGTGCCAACTCTACCTGAGGGATTATTTCACTTTAGAATGAAAGCTCACTGCCTCTCCCATCCCGGGAGTCAGAGGTCATGGGAAATGAGGCTGCAGGCAAGGATAATTGCTGTAAATGGCCGGGAAATGCACAGGTCCTGGGGAAGGCGCAGCACAGGGAAGCTGGCAATCCATCACACCCTTCCAGCTGCAAAAGCGCTGCCCGTTTTTACTGCTGTGCCCTGACAGGTAATTCTGTGAGAGGTACCTGTGAAACCAATTAGGAGCCCCCACACGGGGCACGGGGACACAGCCGGCGACAGCAGCGCTGCTGACAGGCACTTTCTCTGGGAGAGCCTGGCAGCGGCCTCGGGAGCGAGGACACGGGGACAAAAGCACCATCAATCCCCCTCTGGGAGCCGAGGGGACAAAAGCATCATCACCCCCTGTCTGGGAGCTGTAGAGGACAAAAGTACCATCAATCCCCCTCTGGGAGCTGTTGGGGACAAAAGCACCATGGTGCCCCTGTCTGGGAGCTGTTGGGGACAAAAGCACGATCATGCCCCTCTCTGGGAGTTGTGGAAGCCAGGCTGTCCCCACAGCTCCGTGCAGGGATGGGGTGATGCACACGCAGCCAGGGCACAGCCCTGTCGCTGCTGCTGCTGCCATGTGCCCTCCATGGCACACAGCCTGTGCCCGCACTCGGCCCCGGGCAGCTCCAGAACCCTGCCCAAAGCCACGGGGACTCACAGCTCCGCTGCCCTGGGGCTGCAGCAAGGCTGGGGGCACTCTGCCCTTGGTGCCGAGGGACACTGCTGCCTGCTGGGGCTGTGTTGGCACCTGCAGGCAGCCCTGGGCACAGGGACAGCCACAGCCAGGGCTGGGACAGGGTGACAGAGGCACCTGAGGGAAGCTGTGTGTGGCTGGTGGCACCGAGGTGTCCCCACACTGGCACTGCCAGGCCTTTCCCTGCCATGGTGCAGCACCGCTGGCACTGCCCTGTGCTCTGTGTGTCCCACACTCCGTGCCAGCAGTGCCCTGCCCAGCGAGGTGGGTGTCAGAACTCAGTGCATCCCTCTGGGTGTCCAGAGCTGCCGAGGGGCTCAGAGACCCTGGCACACAGCCCAGAGCACCTGGGGATTTGATTGTGACCCCTGGAGCAAGTTGCCAGCTTTGTATGACCTATTTAAACCTATGTGAAAGTCACACAGGTTTGAATCGTATAATAACAAAATGATCACAGGGTGAAAATGCAGATTTTAGGATTTTTGGTATGGGGGTTATGCGGACAAAATGGAGGAACTTGGGCATGCCCAGCCTTTCTCCTTCTTCTTCTTGGTCTCCATTTTCTGCAGTGATGTTGGCACTTTGGGATTGGTTTAGAGTGGAAGTGCACTGTCTAACACAGGTGATGGTTATTGGGAATTAAGTGTAAATATGTTATATGTAGTTTGCAGTATAAAAGGACAACACAGAGTGCCTGTGGCTGCCCTGCTGAGCAGACCTCGGCTGGGCAGATAGAAAATTTTATAGATAAGAATTAATAAACAACCTCAAGACCAAAAAGTGAAGAGCTCTGACTCGTTCTTCAGACGCGCGGGCTGAAACAGAGACACCCTGCACATCTCAGAGCAGCAATTAACAACCAAAAGCCCCAGAGGTGGGTCCTGCCAGCCCCTGCTCTGCTCCCCTGCCTTGTCCTCCCCACCCAGAGCCTGTGTTCCAGCAGAGCCGGGTGTTCCAGTGGGGCTGGAGCTGTGCTGCCCTGCCCTGTGCACACCCCACGCTCAGGGACGTCAGCCTGAGCTGCTCCCTGACCAAGGACTCTTCCTCCTGCAGACACCACGCTCCCAGGGCCCCACAGCCCTTTTGGAAAGCCTTCCCAGTTAATTGGTTGCCCACTGAGAGCATTGGTGTCTTTAATCGGACACAAATCTTTCCCCAGGAAAAGCCATTTCACGGTTGAGGACGTTTCACGACGAGACCTAAACGAGGAAATCACTTAATTGATGGTACAAGCTGTACATCTAGCAGAGGATTGTGTCTCAGGAGGTGCCAGCAGTCTGTGTGTCAGGGGCAGTGCCCTGACAGCCTGCTGTGGGCACAGAGGGCAGCTGTGCCAGCCCTGCATGGCAGCACAGCCTGTGCCCAGCACTCAGAGCTCAGCCCCGGGGCTGCTGCTCCCATAAATCAGCCCCTCAATGCTGCCACTGAAAATAAAATAATGGCAGCAAAGGTAAAATAACAATTTCCCCATCACTTCACTTTCCTGTAGGGCAGGTAAGCAAAGCTTTACAGTTTGTCAGAAGGACCATAAAGTCCTCTTCAGCCCACCTGGGAGTGCCACTTGCTAAATCATCAGCTGAGATTGCTCTGGAGCCTTCACTGTGCCACAGCACTCAGCTGCTGAGAGCCCTGTGGCCACAGCTGTGTGTTATGGGGGCAGGATCACCCACACGGAGATTTACAGTCACATACAGGGGGCTGTGTGTTCAGGGGACCAAGATCACCCACCCTGAGATTTACAGCTGGATACAGGGCAGACACAGCTCTGTGTTCAGAGGGCCGGGATCACCTGTTATAAGTAAAAAAGTCGTAGATTTTTTAAAAAGGTTTCAGAGTTCACAACTCAAACCAATTGCGGCCAAGTTGGAGTTCCAACTATTTGTTGTTAATAATTTCTTGCTGCAATCCCCTGTTGTTAATAGTTTTCCTTGAATTACCTGTTATTGATGGTTTGAAATCCCCCTTGATCGAGTATCCCCCTGCTGCTTCCTGGAGGATGGCACCTGGGACTGTGAGGAGGGGGTGACATTGGGGTTGGTGTGCAAATGAAGAAACCCCTCACCAAATCTAGCCAAAAACCCCTAAAACAATGAGACACCATAGAATTAAGAGATAGAAGTGATGTCTAGACATGAGGAACAGAATCCAGTGTTCTCTAAGACCCTTTTTACCCCTCACCCTAACCTAAAAGAGGTTGGCTAGAAAGAGGACTTTGAATGTCAAAATGAAAACTGGGAATGTCCTGGTGCTCTTGTGAGGACGGAACCCCCAGCCCTGCCCACAGACCAGCGGACACAGCTGCACAACCCGCCGTTCTCCCCACCCGAGCTGATCACTTTTAATAAAGGCATTAAAAAGGAGAAAGGTCTCCTGCCCATGTTTATTTCACCGTACACATAGAGATTTACAGCTGGAGACGGGGCAGCCACTTCCATGTGCCCATCTGGGGTGTGAGTGCACAGATTCTTCCTGCAGTCCCTGCACAAACAGGGGCCAGGAACCCTTCCTGTGCCCTGCTGTGACTGAAGGGCTTGTCTGGGATCTCTGGCATTTCCAGGGCAGTGTCTGGTGGTTCCTGTTGGTGAGATGAAGCCCAGCACAGTGGGCTCAGCATTGCCTGCCCCAGCAGCCCAATTTGGGGGTGCTCTGCAAACACTCACCCCTGTTGTCTTGTATCTCAAGAGTTCTATTACCATTATAGTGCAAGGATTCCATATCACCAGAGTTTCACACCTTCTCAATGTTTCTCACAGGCGTCTCCTCTAAGCACTAGCTGTTCCTGGTCCTCACAGTAACTACCTGACTCATCTAACCACTGATCCCCCCAATCCACTTTTTAATACCACTGCTCTTATTGGCTACAGGTGTGGCCTGTTAACATCAGGCCTGCTCCCAATCTTTAGTAATTGGTGCAGCTGCAATTATATAGGGGATAAGATTACATTCTCTATACCACCTTCATTTACCCATCCTGTCTCCCCCTACACACCCCAGCTGCCTGAGCACTTTCTTCAAAGGCAATCCCAGGTATTCCTGTGAGGACTCTCTGCTTTCCTCCTCTTTCCCTGCCAGTGGCTGTGCGTGCCCCACTCCTGCTGCTTTTGTTCAGCTCCTCAGGGATGCCCCAGACCCCAGCAGGCTCAGCCCTGCATGCTCTGATTTTGAGATTGAGGGTTGAGCTCACCCTCCTGGATCAGCTTTCCCTGCGTGCTCCTGCAGGATGGGTACAGTAAAATCAGGGTGACTCCCATGTCTGAGAGAAATGATTGTCTCATTCCATTGATATCAGATACAGGAATGTGCTTTTTGTTAACAGAGGGACAAAACTATTCTTTGTCCCTTCAAAAAGGAAAGAAGCTCACAAGTTTCTCTCTTCAATTAGGTGAAAAAGACACTTCATAGGATTTAAGGACTTCACCTCAAACTTAGGGATAGCTAATGGGACAAAAGCCAAAAAGTCTTGCCTAAGCAATTTACTAAAAAGAAAATTAAACAAAAGAATGAATCACTTTTTTAAAGTGTTTTACTAAGAGCAAAAACACCTTACACCCAGCTCATTTGGGGTTTTTTTTTTTGTTTGTTTGTTTGTTATTTTTCTTTTATTAAACTTTTTTGTTTCTAACGCTGCAACAGAAACCATTTTGCTAATTTTATGCCTCTAAGAGTAGCTGAGCTATCTTGGGTGTGTTATAGACCTCCAACAGCTTAGAAAGCCTGGCTCGAAGAAGCTCCTATAACAATCAGAAGGCTAATTAATTACTTTATAATACTGTATTACTATACACTTAATTACACTGTATTACACTGAATCTGCACAAGCACTCAACTGCACTCAGTTGAGTTGAACCTTGTGAGTGCTGACCTGTGACAGTCTGCACACACACCTGGCCCTGGCAGGCCAAGGAAACAAAACTCCATCACTCTGGGTAAAACAATCTCCACATTGCATTCTGCTTTGGCACAGCACAGGAGCAGTGAATGGGATAAGAACTGGTTTTCATTTCTCTGAGGTTCCTCGCTGCGATTCCGAGGAAATATCCCTGGGAAGTTGTGCCTGGCTTGTCTCTGTGAAGGGAAATGCAGCCATGGATGGGAGGATGTGGGTGGCACAGCATGTGGGCTGTGGGGTGGGATGGGATGGGATAATGGGATGGGATGGGATGGGATGGGATGGGATAATGGGATGGGATGATGGGATGGGATGGGATGGATGGGGTGGGATGGGATGGGATGGGATGAGATGGGATGGGATGGGATGATGGGATGGGATGGGATAATGGGATGGGATGAGGATGGGATGGGATGGGATAATGGGATGGGATAATGGGATGGGATGAGGATGGGATGGGATGGGATGGGATGGGATGGGATGATGGGATGGGATGGGACGGGATGGGATGGGATGGGACGGGATGGGATGGGATGGGACGGGATGGGATGATGGGATGGGATAGGATGGGATAATGGGATGGGATGGGACGGGATGGGATGGGATGATGGGATGGGATGGGATGGGATGAGGATGGGATGGGATGGGACGGGACGGGATGGGATGGGATGGGATGGGATGGGATGGGATGGGATGGGATGGGACAGGACGGGATGGGATGGGATGGGACGGGATGGGATGATGGGATGGGATGAGGCTGGAGCTGGGCACAGGGCTGAGGCAGGGCCGCCTGGCATGGAGCACATCCCTTGGCAGGCAGAGCAATGCTCTTGCCCCAGGTTGTCTCTAACCTCTTTCAGCTCTCCCTCTCCTCCTGGTCCCAGGCAGTTTTTTGAGGCCATTACAGCAAATCAAAGGGTGAAATCACCCTGCCCCTCCTCCCTGCCCTTGGCCGTGCGCAGAACAAGCTCCTGCTGCAGAGGAGCCAGGGCTGCTCACGGGAACCCATTTTCCACCATTTTTGGGGAGGCTCAGTGACCCCTCCACAGCAGTTGTGGAGTTCCTGCACCCACCCCGCAGTGCTGGGCACAAGGCACTGGGGCTCTCCACTCTGCCCTGTGAGCCAAGGCCCCTGCACAGGGATCCCCTGCCCACAGCAAACTGTCGGACCAACATCTGTCATTCTGGTTTTTTAAGACTTTCTAAGCCTTCTGATGTTGACATTCTTGTAGTGAACTTTCTCACACGCTTTATGTAAATAACTCATTGTTCTGCATTCCTTTATGGAGGAGGAGAAATTTGATGGACTGTTGGTCTGTCCAGTGTCATTGGAGAGGTGACACTGTCACCCTCCAATCCGCTGTCACTCTTGGAAAACTATTAATGTTGGAGTCAGAAATTAAAATTCCCTTTTCCTTCACCTTGAGAACAGCGGTGTGAGCTTGTGTTCTTTCATGTCCTATAACGACAAACATCAACCCTCCTTGGGCAGGGAAATAAAAATCTTGTCTGAATTCAGGCTCCCAGCACAAATTACAGCCATATTCTGACTTGCTGTACAGTGGCAGTGGCTTTTTGTCCTCACTTTTTATTGATTGTAAGAATTCATATCAAATGTAGTAGTTGCAATAATTCACCAACAGCTTATTCATCTTGTGTACAAAAATCTGCAAATAAAATGTAAACATGCCGTTTTGCTGTTATTGTTTCCATGTGAAAGAATCTGTCATATTCCTTTCATAGATTATATAGATTATTCCACATTTTCTCTTCCTTTTAATAGCTGTGCCGTGCAATAAGCCATGCTGGGTTGTTTTCTCACTAACACATTCTGCCATCACTTTTTAAATCAGTGTTTCTTAGAAATGCTTTTTCACTCTTTACAGCCTCATCCAGGGAGCCTTATCTTTAAACAAAGTACAAGCCAGAGGTAAAACACACATGATCTTCACCTTTACAAGGAGATTAAGCCCTGTGGCTGTTTTTTAACCTTTGGTTTTACACTGTGCTCTTTTTCACCATGAGCACTTGCAGTAATGGGCCCATCTCTGGAGAGACAGGAGAATGATTGCCCTGAGCTACGCGTGGCCTTGCAGCAGGAGATGGGATTTCAAACCCAAAGGAATGAAGGCATTTTTACACCACATTACAGAGAGAGAGATCCAGAGCTCTGCCACGGCCTCTGACATTCAGAGATGTGCTGGGCACACGGCACAGTCACACACTGAAATGCACTTTATCAGCCAGCCTAGCATCCTGCCAGCCCTCAGAGAGCCCCACTTAAATTGATTAAAAGCCTCTTGCCCATCAAAGCAAGAGGAGGAATGGGAGTAGGAGTCAGTGAGCAAAGGGCAATGTTGTCGCAGACATCTTTTATGGAAAATCCTTTCCTTAGGATTTTTCCTCTTGAGGAGCTGGGAGGCCTCAGGAACAAAATGTACACAATGGTTATCTGCTGCTGTGGAATGCAACAGGGGCATCTGGGATTGGTCTCATGGGGTTGTTTCTAATTAATGGCCAATCACACTCACCTGGCTTGGACTCTCTGTCCGAGTGACAAACCTTTGTTATCATTCTTTGCTATTCTTAGCTGGCCTTCTGATGAAATCCTTTCTTCTATTCTTTTAGTATAGTTTTAATGTAATATATATCACAAAATAATAAATCAGCCTTCTGAACCATGGAGTCAGATCCTGGTCTCTTCCCCCATCCTCAGACCCCTGTGAGCACCGTCACACAATGTCACTCATTGCACAGAGTCCCTGGCTCTGCTGTCCCCTCAGCACCAGCTCCACGAGGAGCCGCAGGAGCCAGGGCAGGGCTGGGGAGCAGGAGAGCTCATGGAGCTGGACGGACACACAGCTGGACAGACGGACACCTCCCCGAGCTGCCAGCACCCCTGAGATGCTCATGGCACGTGCCAAGCCCCAGCACAGGGCTGGGAGGGAGCCCTGGTGACCCAGGTGGGGAGGACACCCAGGAACCCCTGGGTGACCCAGCACAGGTAACACAGGTACAGGACACCCAGGAACCCTGGGAATGACCCAGCACAGGTAACACAGGTACAGGACACCCAGGAACCCTGGGAATGACCCAGCACAGGTGACACAGGTACAGGACACCCAGGAACCCTGGGAATGACCCAGCACAGGTAACACAGGTACAGGACACCCAGGAACCCTGGGAATGACCCAGCACAGGTAACACAGGTACAGGACACCCGGGAGCCCTGGGAATGACCCAGCACAGGTAACACAGGTGAAGGACACCCAGGAACCCTGGGAATGACCCAGCACAGGTGACACAGGTGAAGGACACCCAGGAACCCTGGGAATGACCCAGCACAGGTAACACAGGTGAAGGACACCCAGGAACCCTGGGAATGACCCAGCACAGGTGACACAGGTGAAGGACACCCAGGAACCCTGGGAATGACCCAGCACAGGTAACACAGGTACAGGACACCCGGGAGCCCTGGGAATGACCCAGCACAGGTAACACAGGTGAAGGACACCCAGGAACCCTGGGAATGACCCAGCACAGGTAACACAGGTGGGGAGGACACCCAGGAACCCTGGGAATGACCCAGCACAGGTAACACAGGTGAAGGACACCCAGGAACCCCTGGGTGACCCAGCACAGGTGACACAGGTACAGGACACCCGGGAGCCCTGGGAATGACCCAGCACAGGTAACACAGGTGAAGGACACCCAGGAACCCTGGGAATGACCCAGCACAGGTAACACAGGTGAAGGACACCCAGGAACCCTGGGAATGACCCAGCACAGGTGACACAGGTTTGGGGGGACCCAGGAACGCCTGGGAATGACCCAGCACAGGTGACACAGGTACAGGACACCCGGGAGCCCTGGGAATGACCCAGCACAGGTAACACAGGTGGGGAGGACACCCAGGAACCCTGGGAATGACCCAGCACAGGTGACACAGGTTTGGGGGGACCC
Organism: Ammospiza nelsoni; assembly: GCF_027579445.1. NCBI lineage: Eukaryota > Metazoa > Chordata > Aves > Passeriformes > Passerellidae > Ammospiza > Ammospiza nelsoni. The sequence continues at coordinate 65,061,219 of NC_080638.1, forward strand.
AGGAACGCCTGGGAATGGCTCCAGCGGCCCTGGCACAGGGCAGCACTGGCACAGGGCAGCACTGGCACAGGGAGGTGGCACAGGCTGGGGATGGTCCCTTGTGGCCTCTCCCACCGCCCTGGGGAAGCCCCCACAGCCCAGGACAGGGCTCAGCCCTGCCTGTGAGGTGTGCTCAGCTCTTTATCACTGCCTGCCTGTTTGGTATTCATTTCAGAAATCGGCCTAATAATTGTGCAAGCAAATTGTAAATATAATGGACATTTCAGCAAAAAAAATAATAGAGGGAATTCCCTAATTTATTTTTAATTTGTCACTAAATCATATTACCCTGAACTGAATATGTCCAGAGGAAGCCTCAGTAAAAGTGCAGGGCTTTGACCCAGTGTGGACTCTAACTATTCTTCTGTTTTTACACTTTGTGCTAAATACAGGTGACCTGCAATGGAGTGAGTTTTGGTTTTCAATATGAAGGCTTAAATATCAAGTTATTCTCCTGTCTTCTGGGTACTTTTTCCGCTGTTGAAACACAGAAGAAAGAGGCTCTTTGAACACCAAATGGTCATTCTTACCTCTGCAGTCAGTGAGGATTGCTTCATCCAGGTGGGAGGGCTCACCCGGGGCAGGACCCAGGGCAGGAGAAGCTGGAGCAGGCAGTGGGGACAGTGGGGGCAGTGGCACTGAGCTCACCTGAACAATAAATTACATTTGTGAGCAGTGTGAGGAAGAAGATGGCTAATTATAATAAATGTTATTAATAAATAGCATTTGTGAGCAGTGTGAGGAAGAAGATGGCTGATTTCAGGAGAGTGAAGTGCTTCAGGGAGGTTCAGAAAAACAAATGTATAATTCCTGCAACGGCACAGCATTGATAGGTTAATAATTAGTTAATAGGCACTGTTACTGCTCCTTTGGATTTGCATTACTGGGGATGGCTGGTCAGCAGCAGTGGGTTCAAGGGGCTCCTCGGGCTGCTCTTGGGGGATGGAGAAGGGAGGAAGAGCTCCCCCTCTTCCTCGAAGGCAGCAGAAGGCTCCGGGGCTGTGCAGGAGCTCTCGGTGCCGCTCGGCTCGGTGCAATTAAGGCAGAAACTGGCACAGAGCCCCCGGGCTTTCCTGCACACCTTGCACTGCCTCTCCTGGCAGAGCACTGCTTTCCTCCTGCTGGAAGGCACTGTGCCTGCAGGGACAGCCCAGCAAAGCTGAGCCTTTCGGGTCCCAGCTGGGAATGAGCAGTGCAGAGCACACCCGGACAGGGATGGATGATGCTCGGGCACTGGAACTGCAGCATTTCCCTTTCCCAGGAGCTTCTGCCACACCCTGTCCCCCAGAGCAGGACAGAACTCACCTTTCCACACACCAAGTGGACTGGCGAAGACAACTTTTATGGAAAATCCTTTCCTTAGGATTTTTCCTCCTGAGAAGCTGAGAAGCCTCAGGAACAAAATGTAAACAATGGTTATCTGCTGCTGTGGAATGCAACAGGTGCATCTGGGATTGGTCTCATGTGGCTGTTTCTAATTAATGGCCAATCACAGTCAGCTGTCTCAGACTCTCTGTCTGAGCCACAAGCCTTTGTTATCATTCTTTCCTATTCTATTCTTAGCCAGCCTTCTGATGAAATCCTTTCTTCTATTCTTTTAGTATAGTTTTAATGTAATATATATCATAAAATCATAAATCAGCCTTCTGAAACATGGAGTCAGATCCTCATCTCTTCCCTCATCCTCAGACCCCTGTGAACACGGTCACAATGGATAATCAAGGTGTTTGTGATCTTTGATCTTGGGAATGGTTCAGCACAAAGGCTGTTTACAGACACTTTTTTAATTTAAATCTCCTTTTAAAAGGGTTTCTTGAACATGTGCTCAGGCGCTTCCTTTGGGTTTCTCTTTCATCTTTTCCACTCTCCACAATTTTCTCCAAGTCCTCTGGGATTTAATTAGCAGCTGGGAAATTCCAGGGTCCTCCTGCCTCCCTGCAGCCTGCAGCAGTGACCTGGTGCTGTGCAGCCCCATCTCCCCTCTAACTCCTGAAGCTCCATAGGGTAGGCCAGGACTTCAATTGAATATTTCAGCCTGATTTTCCTAAATTTGTCAGGCTCAGGTGGCAATCCTCCCCACCAGAATCTGGCACCTACATCTGCTCAGTCAGATGGGCCTGTAATAACAGATCTGGAAGCAATATTTACATGTACAGATATCAATATTGAAATAAATACTGATTTTTACCTTTAGTTAAGAGTGCTTAGAGACATTCCTGTCAAAACAGTTTATTTCTTGAAGATATTTTCTGCTAATTCTTAGCAAGAGTCACGTAAAGCTAACACAACTGAAGTAGTTTTGCTGTTTGGTAATTTGTAATTAAATCCTGAACCTCCTCTGTTCCTCAGTGGATTGCCAGGAGCGTGCCTTGGAGCATGGAGGTGACTCAGGTGTGTGTCCAGGAGCAGAGCTGGATGGATGAACGTGGCTGGGCTGCCCCCCTTCCCACAGCACTCTCTGACTCACCTGCACACCTGGGGCAAGCACGGTGCTGCTCAGGAGATGCACTCGAGGCTGCTGTGCAGAAGACGGCTGTGTGCAGCTGGCACCAGGGCTGGGGAGCACCAGCACAGCCCACAGCCACACTTCATTAGCCATGAGCACTGCAGCTGGAAAACACCTCCTCAGTCCCCCTGGAACAAGCCTAATTAAGCTCAGTTTTCTATTAGATCACAGTGATAGCTACCACAGAATTGGAAAAAGCAATTAACTCCTTCCCAGCTCAGATGTGTGCAGTTCCATGGACACAGGCAGCGTCAGACAAACGTCAGGGCTGTGCCTTAGGGGGTTGTCTTGGTTTGGAAAGCCAGGTGTCTGCTGAGGAAGGCAGGAGTCTCCCCTGAAATGGAGAATGTGAACCCTCACCACTCCTCCCTGAATTGCTATAAATTTGAAATTAAGGGGCTCTCAGGCAAAAACATGGGAGCAGGAAATAACAGTTCTTTAAGAGGGAAGAAAATGAAAGGATAAAATAAACAATGCAGTGCACTAGAACAACACTGCCAGAGTCAGAACCCAACCTGACACCCTGTGGGTCAGGCTGGTGGCAGCAGTCCCATTGCAATTGTGGCTCAGCCCTCCTGCAGTGTCAGGGTGGCTCTGCTGGAGCAGGGATCCTGGAGAAGGGTGCAGTCTCTTCCTCTGAAGATCCAGGGGAAGGAGAGGCAGCTGCTGTTCCTCTGGGGAATCCAGTGGAGAAGCCGTGCTGGTGTTCCAGAATCTCCAGATTATATCCAGGTAGGAATGCTTGGCTCCTCCCTCTGGGCTCACAGCTCCCAATGGGATGCTGTAGTTCTTATCAGCCATGCGGGGACATTCAATGGCTGTTATCAGCAGGTGTCCCCTCCCCAGGGAGGTGTGAATGTGGTCACTCAGAGAGAGAGATAAGGCAAACTGCCCACTGGACAAGAAGGTAATCTGCCATACAGATGGTGATAGAAAACATCTTGCATTGCAATCTGGAACAGGGGTGGAGCAGCTCAGGTCAAACCCATCCATGCCCAGCAACACAAACCCAGCCTGTGCTGCCCAGCCAGATTTTAACTATCTCATTGTCCCTCCCTTAAATGTGGGGATTAGCTGTGCAAAGGCCCATAGCTGCTCCAGTGTCAGGTGGTCTCTCTCAGGGAAACTCATGTCAGGTTTGGTAAAAATACAGTAACATCTGCCACAAAAATTATCACTGGGTTCTAGAATTGTTTTAGCTGGCATCTGTCTAAAACCAGGCAATACTGCACGTAGCATGGAAGAAGATACAGAGATACACATGTGATATGTGTTATAAAATAATTCGTGCCAAAGGAAATTAAAATCACAACATTTTGTGTACAAAGCCAGTGTTGGGCAGCAAGCAGTGATAGGTTAAGTGATAGTGATAAGGATGGTAATTCAAACACCAGGAGGACACTGTCACCAGGGATGGATATTTCAAGGGATTTATTTCCATTTGATAGGCATCATCAGAAGTTTATCCCAAAAAGTTTTCACCTGACAGGATTCCAGGAATTATTCACCGGTTCTGGGAAGAGTGGCAGCAAGAAAGAAAAAACTAAAACAGGAAAGAAAAACAGGGACTAAAAAAAAACAGGTACTAAAGCTTTACTTAAAAAAATAGATTGTGTACAGGTACTAAAGCTATATTCAAAACTGAATATATGGTACCTGTATCAACTAAAATTCCACCCTTTTCTTTTCTTCTGGTCTCACTGCCCCTCGCAGAGGGGTCTGTTATGCTAAATATGGTAAAGAAGGGCCCCTTCTAGAGCCCAAAGGACTGTATAAAACTGACCACTTCATAATGACATTTGGAGACCCACAGGGGCTTTGAGGCCAAATCCTGAGTGTCCCCGACCCTGATCGCCTGGCTCAGAGTCAGAATTGCTTGTGGCTTTTTCCAAATTTATACTTTGGTAATTTAATAAATTTCCTGAATTATTAAATTGGAGTATTCATTAAAAAGGTAACATCAGAGGGCTCTGTCAGAGTTGGTCAGGTCTCACTGAGAGGGAAGGAGGAGGATCAGCACTGCAGGTCTCACTGTGGCTGTGTGGCACAGCTGGGAGGGAAGAAGGGAGGAGGATCAGCACTGCAGCTCCAGCACAGAGATGCCCAGACCATCACAGCCCTGTCAGCCCCACAGCAGGGCAGGAACAGGCAGGAGCTGGGAAAATCATCAGGAGAACAAGAAACAGCCTGGGCTGCTTTGACAGAATAATTACCTTCTTCTTGGACAGGATTCCAATCTCAAGGGTCTCACAGGGCACTCAAGGAAAATTCACCAGCGCCCACAGCTGGGTCAGCATCCCAGAGGGTGTGGGAGCCTGGGGAGCTGTTCCTGCAGGAACAGAGCCATAAACCAGGGCCCAAGGCACACCTGGAAGTGCTGCCTCTGGGACAGTCAGGGGACACCTCCCAGGGAAGCCAGAATGTGGGGAAAGGGGAATTTTCATAGAAGCACAGAATGCCAGAGTGGTTTGGGTTGGAAGGGACCTTAAAGCTCCTCTCCTTCCACCCTCTACCCTGGGCAGGGACCCCTTGCGCTGTCCCAGGTTTCTGCCAGCCCCATCCAGGCTGGCCTGGGGCACTGCCAGGGCTGGGCTGGGCACAGCTGTGGGTGTGGGGGCCCAGGGGTCAGCCTGGCTGCTGCTGGAGCTGGGGCACTGCTGGCGAGGGCTGGACAGGCTCTGCTGCACAGGAGTCACCACCAGGGGTGTGACACCAGGGGTGTGACACACTGGTCACGGGCTGGGGCTTTGGAATCAGGCTGGGCTTGGTGTTGCTGGTTTTGCTGCTGTTCTGCAGTTGTCTAACTCAGCCAGCAGTGCTGGAGGAGCTCCTGGGGCCTCTGCTGGGAGGAAAGGATCACCAGTCCCCTCTGGCTCTGCAATGTGCAAATCCCTTAATCTGTGCATGGAGCCCAGGCAGTGAATCTGAGCAGTTACAAGCCAAGCAGGAACCGAATTATTGTGCTTTAATTGAGAATGGGGAAAAGCATGCTTATTAGCAGACTTAATTCTGACTTTGGGAAGGGAAATAGAGAGTGTCAAGATGAGACAACCGCTCCTCCCAAACCAGATATTTGCAGGCATCTACACCCAGGGGATGGGGGACACACCACAAAGAGAACAACTGGCACCTGGACCATGCCCAGGTCCTGTCTGTGGGTGATGAGGAGGAGAGAACTGTGGATTAATTGTGTGAAAAGTGCACATTATATGGCTCTACACCATATTTACCATATGTATTTTACCATATTTACCATATGTATTTTGATGTATTGTGATTAGTAGGGCTGTATTAACATTTTAATAATATGATAAATGTAGTCTTGTAGTTAGAAGGTAACTTTTGTAGTTAAAAGAAGAACTATGTTAGTGGGATTTTTTTAAGAAAGGAATGAGGCACTTGCAGCAGATAGCAGGATACCTAAATTTTTCAGAGAAAAAGAATTTATTGCTCCATTATCAGAAGAAATGAACTTCTTCCCGTCTGGAAGGTGCTGTTAGGATTAGAAGGAAGAAGCTGACACTGCCCAGACAGAATCCTGTGTTTGAATGAAATTTATGCACCATGTATGAGCTGTATGAATATGCAACAAGCTGTTGCTTTTAAGGGTTAATCCTTCGTAAACATGGATCCTTTTTTAGACTCGTGCTGCCCAGAAAGAGGTACAGCAGCAGAAGCTGGGTGTGGGAGGTCAGTGGTGGTCTGGTAAGGGATGTTTTGGGAAGTGGGCATTCCTGCCTGCAGGAATTGTTTTCATGACGTATTTTTATTCCATCCCCAAATAAGGATTCCTGCTCCGGAGCTGCACAGGGCAGGGCCGTGGTGAGGGCTCAGCCTGGCTCCGGGTTTGGGCAGGAGTGTCCCAGCCAAGCCCTGCCAGGGGCTGCAGCTTCCCAGGCTGCTGGGCAGGCTGTGTGCAGAGCACCGCTGAGAGCTCTGGGTTCTGCAGAAGGGAAAGCCTCAGCTCCCATCCCTGCCCCTGCAGGAACACAAGCAGTGCTGCACTTGGCTTCCCAGCACAAACTCAGGGGAAACGTGAGTGCAGCAAGGGAAGCCTCGAGAGCACAAATCTCCTTTCCTGCCTCCCTCATCCCCTCAGCAGGCAGTCTCCTCACCCTCACAGTGCTCCCTGATGTGGCTGCAGGGTGGCAGATCCTCCATGGCACAGCTTTATGGTTTTCCTCAGGACACTGATTTCCCAGTTCCCAGTGCCAAGGCAATCCTGTGGAATTACAATGAGAGCTCAGAAGTTTCCTGCTTGGATCCTTTATTTATTAACAGAAACCCTTTCTGCAGAGAATGAGGTGTGAGCCTGCTGTCCTGTGGCACAGGAGGATGAACACTGGGTTCTGCCCTGACCTCATTACCTGCCAGGGCTGTGTGCCAGTGTAACCACAGCAGGGCTCTGGCAGGGCTGTGTGCCAGTGTAACCACACCAGGGCTCTGGCAGGGCTTTGTGCCACACCAGGGCTCTGGCAGGGCTGTGTGCCAGTGTAACCACAGCAGGGCTCTGGCAGGGTTTTGTGCCAGTGCCAACCCCACCACAGCTCAGCAAGGAGCCCCTCAGGCACTGGGAGGCTCTGGGGCCAGGCTGTGCCCCCTCCATGCCCACTCCTTCCCTGCCATTCATAAGCCTCTCTGCAGAGCAGGATCTATTTCTGGCGTGCTAATCAAGACACCTGTTAATCACACCTAAGCGCCACAATTAAGGTCTGACCTGATAAGCAGCAGGTATGGCAGGAGCCCAGTTCCCAGGCTTGTTTATTTGGCTCGAGGTGTGGGTAAATGCTTCAGTGTTTGTTCATTTCCACAGGATCCCAGAACCACAGGACACGCTGGGGTGAGTGGGAGCCACCAGGATCACGCAGTCCACCCAAGGACAGTTTCTGTGTCACATCATCCCTGGGTGTCCCAGTGGAGCTCAGCATCCCTGGCAGCACTGGGCAGCTCGCTGCTGCTGCTGGCACAGGGTTAATTAATCCTGTTTCACAGAGCTGGGCACTGGAGCCTCAGAGAGGCGGCTGCAGGAGCGCTGCAACCAGAATTTCCTCCTATTACAGCCCTGGAGTGATGGGAACATAATTACCTGACTGCGGCGAGGCCGGCTCCCCCGCAGCCCACCTGGAAAGCTTTAATGCCAGCTGTGCCCCCCGGGGCAGGGGCAGCCTCCGACAGGCTCTGTGACCGCTGTGGCTGCTGCAGAGGGCTGCCAGCACCTGCCTGGGACACAGGTGACACAGTGACAGCAGCACTGCCAGCCCTGCACAGCTGGCACACACCTGGCAGGTGACACAGGTGACACGGTGACACAGTGACACAGTGACAGCAGCACTGCCAGCCCTGCAGAGCTGGCACACACCTGGCAGGTGACACAGGTGACACAGGTGACACAGGTGACACAGTGACAGCAGCACTGCCAGCCCTGCACAGCTGGCACACACCTGGCAGGTGACACAGGTGGCACAGGTGACACAGGTGACATGGTGACACAGTGACAGCAGCACTGCCAGCCCTGCACAGCTGGCACACACCTGGCAGGTGACACAGGTGACACAGTGACACAGTGACAGCAGCACTGCCAGCCCTGCACAGCTGGCACACACCTGGCAGGTGACACAGGTGACACAGGTGACACAGGTGACACAGTGACAGCAGCACTGCCAGCCCTGCACAGCTGGCACACACCTGGCAGGTGACACAGGTGACACGGTGACACAGTGACACAGTGACACAGTGACAGCAGCACTGCCAGCCCTGCAGAGCTGGCACACACCTGGCAGGTGACACAGGTGGCACAGGTGAAACAGGTGACACAGTGACAGCAGCACTGCCAGCCCTGCAGAGCTGGCACACACCTGGCAGGTGACACAGGTGACACGGTGACACAGGTGACACGGTGACACGGTGACACAGTGACAGCAGCACTGCCAGCCCTGCACAGCTGGCACACACCTGGAGGTGACACAGGTGGCACAGGTGACACAGGTGACATGGTGACACAGTGACAGCAGCACTGCCAGCCCTGCACAGCTGGCACACACCTGGAGGTGACACAGGTGACACGGGTGACACGGTGACACAGTGACAGCAGCACTGCCAGCCCTGCACAGCTGGCACACACCTGGCAGGTGACACAGGTGGCACAGGTGACACAGGTGACATGGTGACACAGTGACAGCAGCACTGCCAGCCCTGCACAGCTGGCACACACCTGGCAGGTGACACAGGTGACACAGGTGACACGGTGACACAGTGACAGCAGCACTGCCAGCCCTGCAGAGCTGGCACACACCTGGCAGGTGACACAGGTGACACGGGTGACACGGTGACACAGTGACAGCAGCACTGCCAGCCCTGCACAGCTGGCACACACCTGGAGGTGACACAGGTGACACAGGTGACACAGTGACAGCAGCACTGCCAGCCCTGCAGAGCTGGCACACACCTGGCAGGTGACACAGGTGACACGGTGACACAGTGACACCAGCCCAGCCAGCCCTGCAGGGAGAGCAGATGCCCAAATCCGGGCATCTGCAGTGGAGCAGAATCACCACAGCTCCCACCATGAGGAGAAACACGAGGCAAAGGGAACAGGTGACCCCAGGTGTGGCTTTACCTGCTCAGGTGTGGCTTTACCTGCTCAGGTAAGGTCCCCTGCACAACGGGCCATGGGTACCTCATTTATCACCACCCGCAGGTACAGCTGAATGCTGTAAAAAAAAATAAAATTCAATGATGTATGTGATGATCCAGGTGATGTACGTGCAAACCCAAGTGACACACGTGATTTGAAATATTGAAGAGCCTCAGGGAACAGGAAAACAAAACCCAAAGCACCCCCCACCAGCATGAGCAGAAACAAACTGAAAAATCCAGGGTAAACAAAGAGAAAAGGAACATTGTCTTTGCAACCTTGTAAAGCACAAAGCATTAGTAAATAGTTGCTTAAGGGTATGAAACAGTAAAAAGGTACAAAAAGCACAGAGGCAACGTTTCTTTTACAACAGAATAATTAATATTATTATTCTTCTGTTGGCCTCAGCTGAACTTTCGGAGATTCAGGCTCTCACATGCTACAGACAGGACTGCAGCACCCGTACTGCTGTGGCTCCCTCGTAGGCAATAAATACATCAACTTCCTTGAATTCCATCCCCACGTAATGAGCCACACTGTTATGACAGCAAAACATATGCCTGTGTATCTAAACACTTCCAGTGCCACCTGTTTGGGGATCCTTCCTCATTAAACGGGTTAGAAAGGAAATCAAGCAGAGCTTCCTCCTCACACAGCACCTTGGGAGTGGCAGCAGTTTGGGAGGTCACCATGAGCTGCATTTTGTCATTGTGGTGCTCTCTGAGCTAAAAGGAGCAGTGAGGAGCAGGGGGGTCAGCAGTGTGGGGAAGGGTCAGCAAGCAGCTGAGGGTCACAGGTGACGCAGGCACAGAGGGGTTGGGACTGGGAGGAATCCCGGAGTTCAGCAGGAATGTCAGAGTTGGAACAGTTCCTGTTAGAAACCCCTGCCATGGCAGGGACACCTCCCACTGTCCCAGGGTGCCCCAGCGTCCAGCCTGGCCTTGGGCACTGCCAGGGATCCAGGGGCAGCCACAGCTGCTCTGGGCACCTGTGCCAGGGCTGCCCACCCTGCCAGGGTAAGCATTCCATCTCAATATCCCATCCATCCCTGCCCCGTGGCAGTGGGAAGCCGTTAAGATCTCACAGCAGCTCCTCAGCCAGGTTCCAGGTGAGCTGAGAGTGGAGAGCGGCTGCCTCCACCTCCTGAGCCCTGTCTGCCCCAGGAGCGGCACCTCGGGGAGGGCTGGCTGGGCTCTGGGCAGAGCACTGCCCCTCCTGCACCCTGGATGGCTGAAGGATGAGCTGGGGATACCCCGACCTCTCCAACACCTGCACAGGTGGGCACAGGTGGGCACAACGTGGCACTGTCCCTTCTCACTGGCAGGGATGTGTGTCCTTGGCTGAGCAGGTGGCGACAGCCACAACATTGCCTTTGCCTCTCAGCAGCCTCCCCTGCCCACAGGAGCCCTGGTGCCTGGCATTTGGGCATTCAGGCATTTGGGCATTTGGGCATTTGGGCATTTGGGCATTTGGGCACTTGGCCATTTGGACACTTGGGCATTTGAGCATTTGGGCATTTGGGCATTTACTCTCCCAGAGGTGACCCCAGGGTCTCCAGTGGAGCAGGAGCATCACACAATAAGGAGAAACACAAGGGAAGGGAATAGGTGACCCCAGGTGTGGCTTTACCTGGTCAGATAAGGCTTAGACCTTAGGAGAGGACGTTGAAACTTGTCCTCTTCACAGTGCCCAAACATTGCCTTGATCACACACACTTCACTGAATCCCAGCCATCCTGCAGGTCAGGCCAGCTCCCAGATCATTTCCTGAAGACTTGCTGCTGAGCCAGTCATCCTCCAGCATTACCTTTCCGGGGATTATTTCTATTCTATTCTATTCTATTCTATTCTATTCTATTCTATTCTATTCTATTCTATTCCATTCCATTCCATTCCATTCCATTCCATGCTATTAATTTCATTTCCAAAAAATAAGGAACTTTCCATTTGTCCCCACTTTTCCTTACCTTTTCTGTTTAGTTTATCTCCTTGAAAACAGGCCACAAAATTTCCTCCAGAGCCCCCTGAGCCAAAGCAGAGCACACAGCTGAGGCAGGACACAGTTTCTCCAAATGGGTTAGAAAAATCAGATGATGAGAATTCTCTACAAGAGAGCTGGAGAGGGACTGTGGACAAGGGCCTGGAGTCACCAGACAAGGGAGAGTGGCTTCCCACTGACAGAGGGAAGGGCTGGGTGGGATGTGGGAGGAAATTCTCCCATGTTGGGAAGGGGAGGCCCTGGCACAGGTGCCCAGAGTGGCCAGGGTGCAGCTGTGGAAAGAAAACCTTTCTTTATGCAGGGGTTACAGAGTGACAGAATTTTGTTCAATTCAGTGCACCAGGATTAAGATTTCAGTCAGCAGAAAGCGAGGCAGGTGAGGGCTGGCCCCATTAGTGGTGATGAGCAGCTCCAGGTGCCGCAGGTGCTGCTGCCTGCGCTCAGCATGCCCCTTTTCCCTGAGCCCTCCCTGCCGTGCAGCACCGATTGCTGCTGGTGCAGAGCCTGGGCAGCTCCGACCATCCCTGCCCCGGGTTCCGCTGCGGCACAGGGCTCACGCTGCTCTGCACGCTGCACCACGGCACTGAGGAGTGCAGGACCCATTCAGCTCATTCCAGCTGTCCTTAACCATCACTGGGAGCTCTCCAGGGCTGATGGAGGGCAGCCCTGACACTCGCCTGGGCAGGCTGAGTGAGTCAGTGCAATGCTTATCTCAGTGCTGGATATTTGATATCACCCCGGGACCCTGGAGCCTGCTGATTTCTGCTGTGAGGACATGAGGAGATCTCAGAGCAGCTGATGGAGACTCTGGATCAGAACCACCCTGTGATGGTGTTCACAGGGGTGTGAGGATGAGGGAAGAGACAAGGATCTGACTCCATGTTTAAGAAGGTTTGATTTATTATTTTATTATATATATTATATTAAAACTATACTAAAAGAATAGAAGGAAGGATTTCATCAGAAGGCTAGCTAAGAATAGAAAAGGAAAGAATGATAACAAAGGTTTGTGGCTCGGCTCTCTGTCTGAGCCAGCTGACTGTGATTTGCCATTAATTAGAAACAACCACATGAGACCAATCCCAGATGCACCTGTTGCATTCCACAGCAGCAGATAACCATTGTTTGCATTTTGTTCCTGAGGCCTCCCAGCCTCTCAGGAGGACAAACCCTAAGGAGAGGGTTTTCCATAAAAGATGTCTGTGACACCCCCAGCCCCAGCCCTGGGCAGTGGCGCTGGCAGCTCCTGGGCAAGGCAGGGGCTGTGAGCATCCTGCAGACCCTGCTGACACCCCCTCGGCCCTGCTCCCGTGGCTCTCCCCAGCTGACCTGCAGCAGCACTCAGGGCAGTGCAAATGGCATGCTGTGACATTTTCCTGCAGATTTTTGCACTGTGTTTTCAGAGCACAGTCCTGGTTGGCACTCTTTGCCAAAGTGATGTGGGTACTCTGCCACTGCTCTCATTCTGCTGGTATTTGAGGCAAGCCCAGATCAGAATCACCACCCAAACCATCAAGCAGCTGCTCCATTACTCACATTTGGATGTTTTAGAGCCTGACAATGGCAGATGCTCCACCTTCCAAGGATCACAGACAGGGAGCACTGGAGGCAGGAGCTCAGTGTTTGGGATGTCAGCAGCTTGTGAGGATGGAAATGAGATAAACGCCTGACCTATGCATGTGACACCGAGTTACCAAGGATGCCATGATTTATTCCATCTGCTCCTGCTTCCTTTGCATTGGTTGGTTGGTTGGTTGGTTGGTTGGTTGGTTTTCCCAGGCATTAACAGGATCATCTGAAGACTGAAAAGAAATCTGAAAATCCATTAAAAAGCCCTTCAAGGCAGTGTGAAATGCTTCAGCAGCTCTGCCTCAAGTTTCCAGCACGAGCTGGTGAACAGGCAGGCGAGGCACAGAGTTGTCACGCACTGGTATCTACGCATTAAATTACTCACCTTAATTGGCATCTAAAGCTTTGCAATATTCGTTAATTTTATAAGACTATTCTTTTGTTTTTCCTTCATGGAAGCAAACAGCATTGAAATATTAGAAAAGGAAATAAACAAAAAGATATGTTATGCTCCTTGTTGTAAGAATATTCACTGGAGACACACAAAGTTTTAATGTTAATGTCTCTGTATCACTACTCCCTGCATGCTAAAATAGGTTTGGAAATGCTTGAAAGGTTAAAGCTTTCACAAATGATGAAACCAGACCATTTTGGAGCTATAAATCCTGCTCATCTGGGAGAGTTGTTCTTGTGTAAAACCTCATGTTTTCTTGAGAGACTGAGCTGAATATTTATGCTTAGCACATCAAACACAAGGAAGGCACAGAGGTTCTCTTGTCTGTGGTGGGTATTTAGGAGTATACTGCTGATAATTAAATCTAGAAATTAAAATGAGTCATTTGTCCAAACTGGAGTGCCCAGTTTGTCATCACACACCTTTGCAGCACAGCACTGGTGCTGGCTCACTGGCTGTCCTGGAGCCACAGCTCTGTGATGCAGCTGTTCCCATTTGTGATTTCATTGTGCCCTGGGGGCTCCTGGGGCCCTTTCCTGGTGCAGCAGGGACAGGGCTGACCCCTGGGCAGGGGCATGGGCAGGACTGACCCACCCGGGGCTCAGGCACACCGCAGTGTGCTGCCAGCTGAGCAGGTCTGTGGCACTGACATCTTTTATGGAAAATCATTCCCTCAGGATTTGTCCTCCTGAGGAGCTGAGAGGCCTCAGGAACAAAATGCAAACAATGGTTATCTGCTGCTATGGAATGCAACAGGTGCATCTGGGATTGGTCTCATGTGGGTGTTTCTGATTAATGGCCAATCACACTCAGCTGGCTCGGACTCTCTGTCCGAGACAGAAACCTTTGTGATCATTCTTTCCTTTTCTATTCTTAGCTAGCCTTCTGATGACACCCTTCCTTCTATTCTTTTAGTACAGTGTTAATATATGTCATAAAATAATAAATCAATGCTTCTGAAACATGGAGTCCGATCCTCGTCTCTTGCTCAATTCAAGCACCCTGTGAACACGGTCACAGGAGCAGACCTGGCCAGGCTCGCACTGATCCCCCGCGCCTCTGCAGCCTCAGCTGCACTGGTGCCTCCCCAGCAGCTCGAGCTGTGACTGCAGCCCCCAGAAACCTCCACACTGCATTTACCATGGTGCAAAGCACCCCTGGCAGCATCTCCAGGAGCTCTGCTGACCTCTCTGCCCCTCTCTGCAATGCAATCCCACCTGCCCTGTCATTCTCAAGTCCTGGGGTTTGCTTTCCAGGCTGTACCAACACCTCAATGCTCACAAAAGCAATTCTGTAGCAACCTACTCTTGTCAAAATACATCTTGTGGAGTTTTCATTTCTTCTTAAATAAATAGCTTCCCCTTGCAGTGAAACAAAATCCTGAGAGAAAAAATAAGAAAACAAATAAAGAAAAAAAATTCCATCTTCTCCACCAACCTCCAACTATTTGTGGCTCTTTTGACTCTGATAAGGCAGAGCAGGATATATGGATTTATCAATTGGGTTGTTGCACTGGGATTTGTAAACATTTTCTTGGCTCAGAGCAGGTTCTCAGCGTGTCCCTGGGACTTACTTGTCACTTTCCAAAACCAAAGGAAAATGATTGAAGCCCTAGTTTGGAGTGTTTAACCTGCCTGGAGTGTTTAACCTGGCTGGGATGTTTAACCTGCCATGCTCCACCATGTCCCTGTGCCATCTGGGGTGCTCTGACTCACATGGTTTGGGGGGACACTACAGCACCTGCCCCCTTTGGTCCTGCACGTCCTGACCTTCATCCAGCCAAGCAGAACATGGGCAGAACATACCCATGGAAAAGCACCTGCACCCCAAAATTGTCGCAGACATCTTTTATGGAAAATCCTTTCCTTAGGGTTTTTTCTCCTGAGAAGCTGAGAGGCCTCAGGAACAAAATGTAAACAATGGTTATCTGCTGCTGTGGAATGCAACAGGTGCATCTGGGATTGGTCTCATGGGGTTGTTTCTAAATAATGGCAAATCACAGTCGACTGGCTTGGGCTCTCTGTCCAAGCCAGAAACCTTTGTTATCATTCTTTTCTATTCCATTCTTAGCTAGCCTTCTGATGAAACCTTTTCTTCTATTCTTTTAGTATAGTTTTAATGTAATATATATTATAAAATAATAAATCAGCCTTCTGTAATATGGAGTCAGATCCTCGTCTCTTCCCTCATCCTGGGACCCCTCTGAACACAGTCACACAAAACCATCTCACCCTGACCCCACACACCTCCTGTCAGACCTGCATTCAAGCACCTGCAGGTAAATTCTGCTGCTGGCTCACCCTGAGCAGCTTGTGTTCATTTGAAACAAACAATATTCTGGAACCTCATCTCACTCTTGTGTGTAAACCTGGGTGGAGAGCTTTAAAGGCAAGAGAAACCCAGAGCTGTCACCCCAAGGTGCAGAATCAAGCCTCACCCAATAGCTCAATTCCTCCTCCCTGCAGAAGATGAGTGCAGAAGCGTTTTCCTTGGAGGGAGGTGAGGGTTTGGCAGTGTGTGGGAAACCCAAACACCTCATCTGCGTTGGGATCCCTGCTCAGCCAGAGCTGTCAGACTGCTCCCACCTCCCCTCCAGGATGAGCATCCCAGCAGCACCAAAAATAGACACTAGCGCTTAGGTTTTATGCAAATGACAGCTGGAATAAGACAGGGTTTAAACACAGAACTTTAGATCTGCCAGAGGAGAGGAAATGCAGTGAGAGGATCCCATTTACCCCAGTCAGGGCACCCCTGCTAAGCTGGGCCTTTCCCATGTGTTATTTAATTCTATGGCCTTTAGAGCAGGTGTCTGTTGCAGACATCTTTTATGGAAAATCCTTTCCTTAGGATTTTTCCTCCTGAGAAGCTGGAGACCTCAGGAACAAAATGTAAACAATGGTTATCTGCTGCTGTGGGATGCAACAGGTGCATCTGGGATTGGTCTCATGTGGTTGTTTCTAATTAATGGCCAATCACAGTCAGCTGGCTCGGACAGAGAGTCTGAGCCACAAGCCTTTGTTATCATTCTTTCCTATTCTATTCTTAGCCAGCCTTCTGATGAAATCCTTTCTTCTATTCTTTTAGTATAGTTTTAATGTAATATATATCATAAAATAATAAATCAGCCTTCTGAAACATGGAGTCAGATCCTCATCCCTTCCCTCATCCTGGGACCCCTGTGAACACCACCACAGGTGTTTTCTGCTCTCACCCAGCCACAGCAGAGCCTGAATCCTTCCAGCACCCCCCATGCTGCATTCCTGCTCCTGTGTGCATTTGTAGGGGTGGAACAGCTCATTGCTTCAGCTATTACCATTCTATACCGACCAGATTCTGAACTGAGATCTGCTTTGCTTGGACAATTTGTGCATCACTGGCTGGGAGAAGAAAGCTGTGCCACCCCAGCAGTGACAGCTGTGGCTCCCAGCCCCACTGGGCCAGCTGGGCACCCCTGCCACGCCTGGATCCCCAGGGATCACCCCAAATCTCACAGCATTGGGCAGTGCCATGGGGCTGCCCAGGGGTCAGATGGAGGAGCCCCCCTGCCCTGCCCAGGACACCCTCACTGCCCCAGGGAATTTCTGCCCCTACAAACAGCTGGGAAAACTGAGAGGAATGAAGGATTTGTCTTTCCAAACAAGCTGTGGGGCTGCTGATAAGTAAAACCAGCACTGGGAGATAAAAGAAACAATGGGAAGGATTCCACTGATTGATGAATGGAAAAAGAGATTTGCCTTTACAAATAAACTTTAGATTTGCTGATAAATGAAATTAGACATTGAAAGATGAAAGAAACAATGGGGAAGAAAAACCCCTAACTTCCGTAAGAATTAAAAATTAAAAGGGAGGGTTATACATTAGAGGGGAATCTGGTATCAGGTGTTCTGGGAAGTCTGAACCTCTCAAGTACCTCAGAAATGGGGAAAGAGAGAAAGAGGGAAATGCAGCAGGGAAATTGGGATAAAAAGGAGGCTGCGTTCCCCAAAAAACTGAGAGACCCCAGGGGATGCCCCATGGCCTCTGCCTTTATTGGAGCAAAGTCAAAGGACTCCTCTGTCTCCTTTTTGGACATAAACCTCTGATGTTTGTGGATTAATTTTCCTGACAGCACCAACCAAAGGAAAGGAAAAACATCACAAAAGTAACAAATCACACAAACTCTGCACAGGAGCAATCAGTGCAGCAGTGACCAGGGTCAGGGATGCTCCATTGCACCCATCAGCACAGGGCTGGCACCTCGGCCTCTCTCCCACCCTGTGTCAGAACAGCAGACATTCTTCTCACTGCAATAAGCTGTGCCAGCCTTTGTGTCTCATTCCTCAGCTCCATTCCCTGAGCCATGGCCAGCCTGGAGCCAGCCCAGCCTCCCCTCCAAGCTCACAAATCCACTGCCAGCACCATGCCCTGCTTCCCTCTGTGCTCCTGCAGGGGATGCTGAGTGGATAAACACTGATCTGCTTTTGACCTTGCAGGCGTGCAGGAGCACAGGGAGTCCTCCCTGGATTTTGAGTCCTTCTTCTCTAGCTGTAGGATTGACGGGGGGTAGGACAGTGGGGATGGACAGAGATGAGAGATCTCTGCAGCTAGGTTGTGGAACTTGGGGTTTATTGCGCAGGGCCTGGGTGCAGGGCCCTGCTGGGATTTGGGGTTTATTGCACAGGGCCTGGGTGCAGGGCCCTGCTGGGATTTGGGGTTTATTGCACAGGGCCTGGGTGCAGGGCCCTGCTGGGATTTGGGGTTTATTGCACAGGGCCTGGGTGCAGGGCCCTGCTGGGATTTGGGGTTTATTGCACAGGGCCTGGGTGCAGGGCCCTGCTGGAGCTGCCAAACACAGCTGGAGCAGGACTGGGAGAAGAGAGGGGGAGAGAGGGTGAGAGGGTGAGAGAGTAAAAGGGTAAGAGAACTAAGTTCCGGTTACAATACCCTAAATCTTCTTCTATGTTGAATATTCTAATTCTCACTAACCAATCCAGTACAAGATACAAATCCTACAGCATTTACATACAGCCTATAAGAATCATTACATTACCACACTGTGTTACATTTCAAACCCTAAAAACTCCTCTTTGGGCCCTTCTGCCAAGCTGTAGGGTCTGCTCTGACCCTTGGGCCTGTCTGCAAGCAGAGGGTGTTGTTCCATCACAAGGGGATCACCTTCAGCTGGCCACACCATTGTTTTCCAGGTGTTCAGTAACTGAGGGATCTCAGAGCTTGCTTTCATTTCAATGTTGCTTATAGTTTCCATATTCTCCAAATCTTTTGCCAGGCAATCATATTTGTAAGGCTTTCCTGTTTCATCTAGCCCCAGCAAGGCGAAGCTTCACTGAGCTGGAGCCATGGGCAGAGGGAGGTCCCCCCAGCTCATGATGAGGATGTGCTGATGCAGTGCCAGGGGCAGAAGCTGCTGGGGATGGGGAGGAAAGCAGCAGCAGGGCTGCTATGAATCACTGCCAATTGCCAGGGTATCTAAAATTACACAAAACATCTACACAGAGTCTGGAGAATCACAGCACCAGGCAGTTCTCTCCCTGATGCCAGCAAGTTACAGATGAGCTGGTTTTGTTTTATCCTTTCCAAGGAAAATATATTGTGGTTGCTGTGCCTGGGTTGTGACAGCAAAAGCCTCTCCAGGCTGTGGCCACCAGCCTGGGACAGGGACAGAGGTTTCTGTCACAGGGTTCTTCCTCTGCATTCACTCCTTTTCCTTGGGCCACCCTCATGGTTCTCCCTGGTGTGATAGAAATGTCTTTGCTGAGCATCCAGGTGCCTTTTTTGAGCCTGTGTTTTGGGGTCTAATGCAGACAGACTATTCTCTGATCTGGTGAACCCATGAACTGCCCTCACTGGCAAAGAGCACCCTCAGACCTGACCAGAAATGCAGATTTTTCATATTGGCATTCACAGCTGCTCCCTGGGCAGTGCCCAGCCCTTTTGCCAGAGAATTCCAGATTAGGGCCATAATAATTTGCCCCACCCTCAGAAACAATTCCACAATAATGAGACAAAGAAGAACCTGTTTAATAAAATAGCATCTCTTTGCCAAGGAGAAGAAACACCAGTGTTTAACATGCAAAATCAATTACACCATGGAAATAGCAAAGCTTCTGACTGCAGTGTTGTTAAGAAGTGTTTTCACATACCATGTGAAGTAACTGCAAAAGCAGATTGTGAGTTTTTAGAAACATGGTTCTTAGCAGATGAAATCTCAGCCAGTAGCAGGCAAGAGCCAAGAAGTAGGAGCATTACCACCATCAACCCTAATTTAGGAAAACATGCTTGAAAGAATTGCTCCAGCCAAATGTTCATAACATTTGACTGCGACTGAAATCTCACCTAAACCAATATGTCACAGGCAAGGCAAGGCAAGGCAGGGTGGAGCTGGAGATCTTTGGTCTGAAAACAACGGAGCTGGAGCTGCTCTCAGGCAGGCAGGCACCCTCCGTGGCTGCAGGAGGAGATGGTGGGAGCTGAGTGAGCTGGGCTGGGCTGGGGGTCCATGGGCCATTTGGGCCCTGGTTCTTCTCCAAGGCAGGCTCAGGGATCTGGTCCTGTGTTGAGTTTGTAAGGGTCCCCAGGATGAGGTGAGAGATGAGAATCTGACTCCATGTTCTCAGAAGGCTGAATTATATTATATTATATTATATTATATTATATTATATTATATTATATTATATTATATTATATTATATTATATTATACATTAATATATAATGAAATATTACATTTTATTCTATTATATTCTATTATGCTATACTAAAACTATACTAAAGAAAGAGAAGGATACAGACAAAAGGCTTGACAAGAATGAATAATAAAAACTCATGACTCACTCCTCAGAGTCCGATGCAGCTGATGGTGATTGGTCATTGAGTTAAAACAATTCACATGAAACCAATGAAACAATCCCCAGACCACATTCCAAAGCAGCAAATACTGGAGAAGCAATCAGATAATTATTATTTACATTTTTCTCTGAGGCTTCCCAGCAGAATTAATCCTGGCGAAGGGAATTTTCAGAAAATGTGACAGTGAGAGCCCTGCTGAGTCCCTCCAGCCTAAGACGGGTTCTGTTCCCAAAGTCCCTGCTCTGCTGAGTCCCCCAGCCCAGCTCTGTGCCCTGCACCCTCAGCAGAGGCTGCCTTGGCTCAGGCTTCCCCATGGCTCCTTCTGGCTTCCAGCTCCAGCTTTGAGAGCTTCCAGCAGCTTTCATAGCTCCAGGACAAATTTAGAATTTTTTTTTCGTGCTTTGCCACATTGCAGAGCAATTAAACATTAAACATCAGCAGTATGGCAAAGGCAAATCTCCAGCTTCTGTCTTGGGCACAGACAGCATTTCCCCACCATTCCAAGATGTTTTGCCACACATGGCTCCTTCCCAGGAAAACAGCTCTGTGCTGCAGCCCAGCCTTTGGGGCACAGGGGGCATTTCCCATCGCATCCCATCCCATCCCATCCCATCCCATCCCATCCCGTCCCGTCCCGTCCCGTCCCATCCCACCCCATCCCATCCCATCCCGTCCCATCCCATCCCATCCCATCCCATCCCATCCCATCCCATCCCATCCCATCCCATCCCATCCCATGGACTCAATCCCATCCCATCCCGTCCCATCCCATCCCATCCCATCCCATCCCATCCCATCCCATCCCGTCCCATCCCATCCCATTGCAGCCCACCCCATCCCACCCCATCCCATCCCATCCCATCCCGTCCCATCCCATCCCATTATCCCATCCCATCCCACCCCATCCCGTCCCATCCCATCCCATTATCCCATCCCATCCCATCCCATCCCATTATCCCATCCCATCCCATCCCATTATCCCATCCCATCCCATCCCATCCCATCGCATCCCACCCCATCCCATCCCATCCCATCCCATTATCCCATCCCATCCCTGTGCACACCCCACAGCTGCTGCTCCTCCATTGACTGTCCCAAGGAGAGACACAGGGTTAATACAGCCGTGGGGTCAGGGACAAAATTCTCCAAGGCAATGAGAAAATTTTGTGGCACAAAAGTGTTTATGGCAATTCTTACCAACAATTATGCATGAGAGTCACACACATATGGGGATCAGAGAATGCCAGAACTTCACCTCCACCAAAACCATGGGCTGGTTACGTCACCCTTTCATGTTTGGTTCTGCCTATCATTTTTGACTTAAAAATACATCATATCCCTGTAGCTCAAAAGAACTCTCAAATCAGGGCAGGAAGCAGGTTCTAAAGTGTTAATACATAGGGAGCTCTTTGTGACATATAATTATCAATTTGTGCAGTGACTGCATAATTAATATGTGGTCTCATCTCATTCTCTTTTAAATGTATTCCCACACTGCCTAGAAGTTGTTGGCTAATGAATTAAACAGTTTGATGTTGATGAATCACAATTTTGCCTATCAATATTAAAATATTGCCAGAGGTATGTTTTCAGTTTGGGTCATGAAAGTTTAAATTGTAATATTGTCAGAAATGCAGCATCCTGTCTTCCCAAGCTTTGCTGCAAAATCAGAAGAGTCCAAGTTTTGTTTTCAGATTTGAGGGTTTGAGCTATCTTTATTTGCTTTCTTCCATTGAAGAAATGACAGGAACATAAGGTATCTTGCAAAACTTCAGACTTATCAATAACAGCATCTAAAACAGAGAAATCCAGTTACTCAGGAAACCTCAGCTCCAAACAAGTTTGTTCCTTGGACTATGATTAATGTGGTAAGTGAGACCAGATGGTGAGCACTTTGAGAAGCCTCCATGCTCCCTAGAAGTGTTAATTACCTCCAGAGCTGCAGCAAAAGGATAATGGGGAAGAGCAGAGCCCAGCCTTGCACCAGAGGGACGGGGAGCTACGGGTGCCTTGGCAAGGGACTCAGAGGGCAGGGATGGGTGGGACATTGGGAATTGGGACATTGGGAATTGGGAATTGTTCCCTGGCAGGGTGGACAGGCCCTGGCACAGGTGTGGCTGCCCCTGGATCCCTGGCAGTGCCCAAGGCCAGGCTGGACACTGGGGACACTGGGACAGTGGGAGGAACAGGAGGGTGTGTAAGGTCACTTTCAAACCAAACCATGATTCTACTAAAATACCCCCATTCCCATGTGGGGGAGCAGAGCCCTGCTCACCTCCCAGCCGTGGTCACTGCAGGGACAGGGACAGGACCCTGAGTGCAGGGACAGGACCCTGAGCACAGGGACAGGACCCTGAGCAGCAGGGACAGGGACAGGACCCTGAGCACAGGGACAGGACCCTGAGCAGCAGGGACAGGGACAGGAGCCTCAGCACAGGGACAGGACCCTGAGCACAGGGACAGGACCCTCACTGCAGGGACAGCATCCTCATCTGCAGCCACCCCTCCTGCACTGCTCTGCCATGTCCCAGCCCTGGCTGTCACAGCACCAGCTCTCCCTTTGTTCTGGTGCCTAACAAAGACATTTCTTGCACACTCACAGGTCACACGAGATCAGACAGAGCTTCTGAGGCCCTGTGGATGGTGAAATGCCCAGGAGAAATCCTCTGTGATCACAGAGCTGTGCTCAGAGCCCTTGGGAGGGAAGGAGGGGAGCCAACTCAGGCAGCAGCTGGGGAGGGCAGGGCTGCACTGCACAGCTCTGGGATAACAAATGCAGGGTTGCAGCTGGCTGGGCTCAGAGCAAGGGCCTCATTCAGGGCAGGGGTAAAGGCAGAACATCCACGGTGGGCAGGAAACTGGCTCCATGGAGATCCCAGCAGGCTGCAAGGGAGGATGGAGGAGTGGGAGCAGCTCATGGCACCTGGGGTGAGAAAAACATGGTGTGGGTGAGCTGAGATTCCCTCCTGGCTCTGTGGCCCCTGGGGGCACAAGCCTGGCTCAGGGTCAATATTCCACAAGATCAGGTCTCCCAAAAGGCTTGTGTCTCTGTGCCTCATTCTATGGGATAAATGAAAAGAAAACAAACCCCAAGACAAGATAAAGGACGTTGAGAACATGATCACTGCCCCTCGGAGCAGCGCTGGTGTTGTGTCAGATGGAAACTTCCCAGAGGTACCAAATGAGCAGCCCAAAAGTAAAGGTTGCCCAAGGTAAAGCAGATTGCAGCTCCACAGCACTGAGATTTTGCTGTTTCACCATGGATTTCCTGTAAGAGAAAGGAAACACAGAACCCAACAGCCTCGTGAGGTATCACAAATAAACCACGGACAATAAACGTGAGCTGTGAGGCCTCGTGAGTTACCACAAATAAACCACAATAAACGTGAGCTGTGAGCACTCAGCTGCCCTGACAGCAGCTCTGGCTGCCCCAAGGGTGGCCCATGGCACCTCCAGGCCCAGGTCAGACACTGTCTGCCTCTGCAGATCCATCAGCAATGGGCAATAAACATGAGCTGTGAGGCCTCATGAGTTACCACAAATAAACCACGGGCATTAAACATGAGCTGTGAGGCCTCGTGAGTTACCACAAATAAACCACAATAAGCATGAGCTGTGAGCACTCAGCTGCCCTGACAGCAGCCCTGGCTGCCCTGTGATGCCCCACAGCACCAAGGGCACCTCCAGGCCCAGGTCAGACACCAAATGCCCCTGCAGATCCATCAGCTCACAGCCCCCAGGCAGCCAGGGAGCTCCTTGCAGTGATTTAAGACAGAAAATGAAGAGTTACTTGGGTTATTTTACAAGCAAAAAGAATAAGTCTTAAGAAGCAAGTGTGATGAGAGCTGTGCTGCTTCGGTAATTTCTCAGCTGGAAAGGTCACATTGCAGAAAAGGCAGTTCTTTTAAAAACCCCTTCAGAGGTGAGTCTGGAGAGAGTGCCCAAGGAAAGTGGCTGTTAATGTACACTTAACCTCTGCACAGCTGAGGAGGTAATACCTGAGAGCAGCTGCACCACCAGCAGCCTTAGAAACATGAATTCAGCTCCACGAAATGTCACTGGAAACTGGAACAGTCCAATCAGCACCGCTGGGGCTGCAGGACTGCCCAAAACCTGTGAAAGGAAAAGCTCTGCAGGAAGGAGGGAGGTTTTGCAAGGGCAAGCAAGCCACATGACAAGGGGAAATAGCTCTGAACTGAAAGAGAGGAGATTTAGATGGGATATTGGGAAGAAATTCTTCCCTGGGAGGGTGAATCACAATTCTGCCTATCAATATTAAAATATTACCAGAGGTATGTTTTCGGTTTGGGTCATGAATGTTTAAATTGTAATACTGTCAGGGGAGGCCCTGGCACAGGGGCCCAGGGAAGCTGTGTCTACCCCATCTCTGGCAGTGCCCAAGGCCAGGCTGGACAGGGTTTGAAGCAGCCTGGGACAGTGGAAGGTGTCCCTGCCAGGGCTGGGACAGGCAGGAAAGAACCCCCATGCCAGGACCAGGACAGACAGGAGCAAACACCCATGCCAGGCTGGGAGAGGCTGCTCCAGACTCCAGCTGGGGGCTGCTCCCAGGGACCCTCACCAAGCCCAGCTCTGGAGGCAGAGCCCATTTCATGCTGGAAGTAGCAGCAGGGCAGCTGCATCTCCTGGACAAGCAGAGGAGGGAATGGTGGTGCCTCATGGCACTGGAGAACCTTTGGCATGGGCACCCCAACCACACATCCTGCCAGTCCTGACCCCTAGCAGGGCAGGAGCTCTCCTAAAGCCCTAGAGATTTCCCACATAATTAATCTCACAAGGAGTTTTACCAGTCATGGATGAGGGATCACTGAACAGTTTGTTCTGATGCACGTTTCAGCTATCATTCAAAGATATCCTCAGCACTAATTATTGTATACTATAATGCTGTATATAGCAGATATAATCTAGTATTGTAGCATATATAGTGTATATAGCTTGAATTGTATTATACAATTAGTATTGTATAATACAATTGTATTAAAAATAGATACTAATTGTATTATACAATTAGCATTGTATAATACTAATACTCATTATTGATCCCTTAACCCAAGGAGAGAAGGGAACAGTGAAAAGCAAAGTACAGATTCCTCTACTGACCTTTCACAGTTCAGTATCATTAATTCATAACCATTAATTCAGAATCATTAACTTTGGAAAAAAGCCTCTAAGGTCACCAACATAGTCCCACCACCACCACGCTCACCACCAAACCACGTCCTCAAATTTGGGTCCCAACAGCCCTGAACCCCACAGAAATGACATCCCAGCCATCCACCCAGCTCTGCCTGTGCTCTCCTGCCTGGGTCCGTCAGCTTTGAGCCCTCACTGGCTGGCTTCTCTAGACTTTATTTCTGCTGGATTAAAAGAGCTGTTAGGAGCTGTTTGTATTTCTGGCTGCCAGCTCTGCAAACCTCTCCAAGGCTCTGACAACTGAGCCAAGTCTTTTCCTGGGAATAGGGGAAGCATGAGCTCCAAATAATAGACTTCATATGCTAAACTTAATCTTCAGTGACACCTGTGCAAACAAAATGCCTTTGAAGGCATTGCTAAAGTATAATTGACCAGCCAGATGAGCAGAAACCCCTGGAGATGCAGGAGACAGCTCAGCTGGCTGCTCCCGCTGTGGCAGGGCTGCAGGAGGAAAAAGGAGCTCAGAAAGGTTTTGTGTCACTCAGACATCAGGACACTCATCACAGGAAATAAATAACTCTAAAAATGTCATTTCTAGCGTGCAATTCCCTGCTCAAGTGGTGATCCACAGCCAGCAAGAGGTGGGACCAGCACTGAACATGGGGTGTGCAGAGGATGATGCAGCAGCAGTGTCACTGGAGAAGCAGGGGACAGGTGTAGGAGAGACAGGGGGTCACACAGTCAGTACGGACGGACATGAGAGATCTCAGCAGCCAGGTCAGGAATTTGGGGTTTATTGCACAGGGCCTGGGTGCAGGGCCCTGCTGGGATTTGGGGTTTATTGCACAGGGCCTGGGTGCAGGGCCCTGCTGGGATTTGGGGTTTATTGCACAGGGCCTGGGTGCAGGGTCTGCTGGGAGGTGCAGCCACAGCTCAGAGCAGGTCTGAGAGAAGAGAGGGGGAGAGAGGATGAGAGGGTGAGAGAGTAAAAGGGGTAAGAGTGTAAAAGGCAAGAGCTAAGAGACAAGAGCTAAGAGTAAGACAGCGAGGTTCCCATTACAATACCATAAATCTTCTGTGTTGAACGTTCTAATTCTCACTAACCAATCCAGTACAAGATACAAATCCTATAGCATTTACATACAGCCTATAAGAATCATTACATTACCACACTGTGTTACATTTCAAACCCTAAAAACTCCTCTTTGGGCCCTTCTGCCAAGCTGTAGGGTCTGCTCTGACCCTTGGGCCTGTCTGCAAGCAGAGGGTGTTGTTCCATCACAAGGGGATCACCTTCAGCTGGCCACACCATTGTTTTCCAGGTGTTCAGTAACTGAGGGATCTCAGAGCTTGCTTTCATTTCAATGTTGCTTATAGTTTCCATATTCTCCAAATCTTTTGCCAGGCAATCATATTTGTAAGGCTTTCCTGTTTCCTCTTCCCCAACAGACAGAGTCCCATGGAAGGCCCTGCCAGGGAGATTCCCCACACTCCTCACACCCAGGTTGGCCCTGGCAGCTGGCAGACAACCCCGGCAGTGCCAGGGTGCCCCAGTGGGCTCACAGCTCCACTGCAGCACCACTGCAGCACTCGAGGCATCAGTCCCACACTGGATCCCAGGATTACCCAGGAAAGTGCAGTGTGGCCAATTATTCTGTGGCTGTGGCTGTGTGAAACATTGCTTAATTGACAAATTGACCAGAAAAACAAGCAAGGAAATTGTCCCCTTCCCACACCTCCCAGCACCAGCTGGAGCTCTCCCGAGCAGGGAGAGCAGCCTGTGAACAGGGAGTGAAGTCTCACCTGCTCCTAGGAGAAATCTTAATTGGATATGAGAAAAGATTGTGTATATTGAGTGTAAAGGAGACTGAGCCACTTAGAGAGGGATCAGACAAATCCTCTGAAGTGGGTCAGTGTCATCTGAGCAGCACTTGGGTGACACTCAGCAGAGATCTCCCCTTTGGCTGGGAAGGAGGGGATGCAGGGACACAGAGGGACAGCAGGGACACAGCAGGGACAGCAGGGACAGCAGGGACACAGTAGGGACACAGCAGGGACACAGCAGGGACACAGCAGGGACAGCAGGGACAGCAGGGACACCGAGGGACACAGCAGGGACAGCAGGGACAGCAGGGACACAGCAGGGACAGCAGGGACACAGCAGGGACACAGCAGGGACAGCAGGGACACCGAGGGACACAGCAGGGACAGCAGGGACACAGAGGGACACAGCAGGGACAGCAGGGACAACAGGGACAACAGGGACACAGTAGGGACACAGCAGGGACAGCAGGGACAGCAGGGACACAGCAGGGACACAGCAGGGACACAGTAGGGACACAGCAGGGACACAGCAGGGACACGGCAGGGACACAGTAGGGACACAGCAGGGACACAGCAGGGACAGCAGGGACACAGCAGGCACAGCAGGGACACAGAGGGACACAGAGGGACACAGCAGGGACAGCAGGGACACAGCAAGGACACAGCAGGGACAGCAGGGACACCGAGGGACACAGCAGGGACAGCAGGGACACAGAGGGACACAGCAGGGACACAGCAGGGACAGCAGCTCCAGCCCAGCATCCCTTGGGAACAGCTGCAGAGCCACCAACTTCTGTGCCAGCCACTGTTCCTCAGCATCATCCCTACAGGGGCTGCTGCCAGGGCCAGAGCAGGGAGAGGGGTCCCAGGGCAGCAGGAGGGTCCCAGAGCAGAGCTGAACCCAGCAGGGCAGCCCTGTGACATTGCTGTGGGACACAGCCACCCTCCCATGGCCCCTTTTCTTTCACTCCATTGCCCATCCTGACCATTCCACAGTCCCTGCATGTGCCAGCCCCACACTGTGCCCAGGGCAGGGCAGGGGAGCACAGCTCCCACAGCCAGCCCATAAACCCATTTGTCCTCCCTGTGCTTGGCACCAGAGCTCTGCTGCTCGCTGGGCCTCTCCTGTGCTCTGGGCAGACATGGGGAGCGCTGATCCATGGCAGCTTTGGTGCAGCCTGATCACAGGGTTTACATCCACAGCAGTGGAAAGATTTACAGGGTTTGCAAAACATTGGTTCATTTGTTTGGCTGTGTCTGCTTCTTACATGTTCTCTGCTTTGCATTTGTTTTCCAATCAAAAACCTTCCACAAAACCAGGGTGAAACACCCCCAAATGACAAATTACTTCTCTAAGGGCTTAGTCTTTACTTAAGTCAATGTAAATCAGGTAGTCAATATGATTATTCATACCCTTAAAATGTGCTGTATTTTAAATTCTTTCTTTGCTGAAATGCCAACAAGAAGAAAAAAAATAGAAGTGCCATCTCAAAGAGCTGTGCCCCCGGTACAGCTGTCACACCAGCCTCTGAAGCAAATTCCAGTTTTTGTTTGTTTATTCCACGAGTATAAACTTACATTAATGTTTACACAATGCTTTCGGTGGAGGGTGTGTGGATTCCAAACCAAAGCTGCTGTGGGCTGAGGAGAATTGTCCTTCTAGGGAGTGCTGGGGCCACACAGCTGGGGAGTCCCTGCAGCTCTCTGGGTACCTGGCACAGACATCTTTTATGGAAAATCCTTTCCTTAGGATTTGTCCTCCTGAGAAGCTGGAGACCTCAGGAACAAAATGCAAACAATGGTTATCTGCTGCTGTGGAATGCAACAGGTGCATCTGGGATTCGTCTCATGTGGGTGTTTGTAATTAATGGCCAATCACAGTCAGCTGGCTCAGACAGAGAATCCAAGACAGAAGCTTTTGTCATCATTCTTTCCAATCCTATTCTTAGCCAGCCTTCTGATGAAACCTTTTCTTCTATTCTTTTAGTACAGTTTTAATGTAATATATATATCATAAAACAATAAATCAGCCTTCTGAAACATGGAGTCAGATCCTCGTCTCTTCCCCAGTCCAAGAACCCCTGTGAACACGGTCACAGGTACCTGTCCCAGGTGTCCCCAAGCCAGGACAGTCCCCAAGGGCCAGTGGAGGTGGTTGTCACCAGGAGCAGTGAGAGGAGACAGCAGTGACAGCAGTGACACTCTCACCCCAGCAGCAGGAGCAGGGCAGGAATGCCACAGAGCAGCCCTGGGTGTGCAGTGAGGATGTCTGGCAGGGTCCTGCCATGAGCAGTCACTTTCCATGCCTAAAAATGCTCATCACTTCCAATAACAGCAGAGTTTTCTCAGTAATGAATGCAAGGACAATTAGGCGGGCTCACCCAGTGAAACCCAAGGTACCTCAGAGGAGGTGTTATGGCTTGGCATGAAAGCACATCCAGGAAATTGTCACACTGAGGGGGTCAGGGCAGTGCAGTGCTGGGTTGGGTTTGCTGCTGCTCCCATGAGTGTTTTACCAGCCCCACTGAAGTCAGAGCAGCAGTTATCATTAGTCCAGTTACAGCAGCACTAACATTACACTCCACACTAGCTAACCATTATTTAAAAGTGATTAAAACACAGCTGAAATCCCCCCAGGTGAATTCCCTGGTGTTTCTGGGAGCAGGAGCTCCTGGGGCTGGGGACTGGGGCTGCTGACCCCTCCTGCACTGCTTCTCCACGCCCCACTGGCATGGACTGGGGGTCACAGAGGGGTCCCAGCACTCAGCAGAGCTCCTCATTAGCATCAGTGAGTCTGTCATTAAAGGGAGTTAACTACAGCCAAAGCAAACCGTGGCAGCAGGGGTTGTTCTGCCCCAGGGCAAGGCACTGCCCTCAGCTCAGAGCTGACACTGGGATAGACCTCCTGATGGGCACAGAGCCCACAGAGCTCTCCTAGCAACAGCAACATTAAAACTGATGAGATATTGGGTAGCTCATCTGGTGAGGAAAAATATCCAAACCAGCTGAGCCATTATAAAATACTGGGGAGGACGCTCAGGGAGCGGGAGGCACCCTGGCAGCAATGGCCAGAGGTACCAGAGCCATGCCCATCATCCCATGAACTCACTGTCACTGCTCCATGGACACTGCTGGGGTGAGGGCAGGCCCTTCCAGCTCCCCACATCTGCTCCTCAGTGACAGCAGAGAGGGACAGAGCACAGCTGTCTGTAGGAGCGTTGTGGGGTAGGACAGTGGGGACAGAGATGAGAGATCTCTGCAGCCAGGGCTTGGAAGTTGGGGTTTATTGCACAGGGCCTGGGTGCAGGGCCCTGCTGGGATTTGGGGTTTATTGCACAGGGCCTGGGTGCAGGGCCCTGCTGGGATTTGGGGTTTATTGCACAGGGCCTGGGTGCAGGGCCCTGCTTGAGCTGCCAAACACAGCTGGAGCAGGACTGAGAGAAGTAAAACAAATGGTAAAGAGAGAGAAGGCAAGAGCGTGGTACAGAGGATGAGAGAGTAAAGGAGGCTAAGAGATCAAGCTTCCAGTTACAATACCATAAATCTTCTTCTGTGTTGAATATTCTAATTCTCACTAACCAACCCAGGATAAGATACAAATCCTATAGCATTTACATACAGCCTATAAGAATCATTATGTAACACACCACGCTGTGTTACATTTCAAACCCTAAAAACTCCTCTTTGGGCCCTTCTGCCAAGCTGCAGGGTCTGCTCTGACCCTTGGGCCTGTCTGCAAGCAGAGGGTGTTGTTCCATCACAAGGGGATCACCTTCAGCTGGCCACACCATTGTTTTCCAGGTGTTCAGTAACTGAGGGATCTCAGAGCTTGCTTTCATTTCAATGTTGCTTATAGTTTCCATATTCTCCAAATCTTTTGCCAGGCAATCATATTGGTAAGGCTTTTCTGGTCCATCATCCCCAGCAGCTGTCCCCTGTCACTACACACGCCAGTACACAGCCCCTGGCACGGGGGCGAGGCTGGGGCAGCACAGGGAACAGGGATGTCCCTGGCTGGGCAGTGCCCTGCTCTAGGGCTTTACCCACCCTTGGTGGTGGAGAACAGTCCCACAGGTGAGCAGCAGGAACAAGGATGTCCCTGGCTGGCCTCTCCCTGGGCTTTACCCACATTTGATGGAGGAGAACAGTCCCACAGCCAGCCCAGCCTCGTGGTGTGAGCAGCAGGAGCTCCCACAGCTCCTCGCGAGCCCGCAGTGCTGCAGGGCTGGATCTCACCCCGAGCTCATGGCTGGAATCTGCAGGAGTTCCCTTTGCTTTAGAACCTTCCAAATGCAGCAGCACACTCGCATTTCTGGCCCAGCTGTCTCCCAGCAGCTTTTCAAAGGACAGTCTCTGTGCAAAACAAGTTGTCACATGCCAGCACAGCCCCCAGAGCTGCCCAGAGGAACCTGCTCCAGCCCCAGCTCCAGCTGCCAGCCTGGCTCTGGGCTACCCACAAACGCTGGGCAAATTCAAATTTCGTCTTTTAAGAAATTCATACTGTCTTGTACCATTGATATCAAAGCAACTGGATGCAAATTTGATACTCAGTACACATTTTCTTATAGAAAACAGCTCCAAAGGGATGACTAAATTACTTCTCATTCCAGCTTGGATTTATGATTTTCTTAAACATCACATGGATGCATTTGCCTGCCTTGTTTTTCACCTTTCCAAGGTCAGGAAACTTCCTTAGCCTAAGTTTATGGGCAAGCAGCCAAGAATGCAGCATGTTCAGTGTTTTACAGCAAAATCTCCATAACAAACAGCAGGACTGCCCAGAGTGTCTGAGCAAAACTGAAAGTAGAATACTGAAGGGATTCATCACAATCAGTTTGCAGCTCAGAGCATTCAACCCAAGCCCTCGAGAGGCTGCAGGCCAGTGGATGACCCAGGCCCTGCCCCAGCTGAGCCTGGCACCAAGGATGCACCAGGGGCTCCTCTGCACTCACCTGCCCTGACACTGGCACCAGGGGGAAACCTGGGGTTCATTATTGGACTCGAATGCAGCAGGATGGGCTGAAGCTGTGCAGAAAACAGCTCCAGGAGCCATGGCTGGCTGTGTCCCTGTGCTGGAACATTGAAATAAACTGGTGATTTCCTCAGGAACTATCAGAACTCAGTGCATCCCTCTGGGTGTCCAGAGTTGCCAAGGACCCCGCCGGGGGGCTCAGAGACCCTGGCACACAGCCCAGAGCACCTGGGGATTTCATTATGACCCGTGGAACAAATTACCAGCTTTGCGTGAGGACCTGAAAGCCACAGAAGTTTAAATAGTATAATAATAAAATTTCCACAGGGTGAAAATGTAGATTTTAGGATTTTTTGTATGGGGGTTATGGGGACAAGATGAAAGAATCTGGGCATGCCCAGCCTTTCTTTCTTCTTCTTCTTCTTGTTCTCCATTTTCTGCAGTGATGTTGGCACTTTGGGATTGATTTAGAGTGGAAGTGCACTGTCTAACATGGGTGACAGGTATTGGGAATTAAGTGTAAATGTGTTATACATAGTTTGTAGTATAAAAGGACAACAAAGAGTGCTCATGGCTGCCCTGCTGAGCAGATCTCAGCTGGGCAGAAAGAAAATTTTATAGATAAGAATTAATAAACAACCTCAAGACCAAAAAGTGAAGAGCTCTGACTCGTTCTTCAGACGTGCGGGCTGAAACAG
This sequence comes from Ammospiza nelsoni, assembly GCF_027579445.1. Lineage (NCBI taxonomy): Eukaryota > Metazoa > Chordata > Aves > Passeriformes > Passerellidae > Ammospiza > Ammospiza nelsoni. The sequence goes on from NC_080638.1 coordinate 65,093,909, forward strand.
AGACGCCCTGCACATCTCAGGGCAGCAATTAACAACCAAAACCCAAGAAGGGCTGATGAGCAGCCCCAGCAGCCATGGCCTGGTTGTGTCCCTGTGTTAGGACATTGAAATAAACTGGTGATTTCCTCAGGAACCACGGACAGCAGCTGGTGAGCAGCCCCAGCAGGCAGGCTGCATTCCCTGCCCAGGTCCCGCTGCTCAGGGATGTCCATTTCCCCAGCCCCTGAGTGGCCCTGGCAGGGCAGGTGACAATGCAGCACCCACAGGGTTCCCTCTCTCCCATCCATCACCGCTTTTCCTGGCCTGAGTCCCCTCTGCCCGGGGAAGGAGCAGGGGAACACCTCACACCCCTTAATGGAACTGCAAAGGGAAACCTCACACGAACAACCCTTCCAGAGGTGATTTGTTTCCTTAGCACATTTGGATGGGGAAAATGTATCTGAAATTACTTTGGTACTGGCAAGGACAACAGTGGGAAATGTATGAGAATTCAAGAAGTTCCAGCCACAAGAGGGACAGGAGAAAAAGCAAGTTCTTAAAAAACTATACAAAACCAAAACCAAAATAAACAAAAAGCCCTCATAACAACAAAAACCTAAAGAAAAGTAAAATCAAACCACCCCCCAAAAAACCAAACCAAAACCAAACCAACCAAAACACACCGGCACTCTGAGGGCACTGCTAAAACACACATTCTTTCTCATGCAAATCCTCCTTTTGCACCACTTCATTGATTCTGAATAGGGTAAAGACAAATGGCACTAAGACTAAATGTAAAGCAAAGACAGAGATACTAGATAGTGAAAAGTAAACAAACTTTTTTTGGGAGGATAGGGGGAAACCAACAACAAATAGATGAGACGAAAAGGAGCCCTTAAAGACAATGTTTTTGCCCAAGCCAGTTACACTCTTGTAGCCGTACAAAAGATAATTTGGAACAGCGAGGGGGAACAGCAGCTCCCCCCATCACTCCCTGTGTTAACTCCAGGTGTTTTTATTGCCCTTCATCACTCCCTGTGTTAACTCCAGGTGTTTTTATTGCCCCCATCACTCCCTGTGTTAACTCCAGGTGTTTTTATTGCCCCCATCACTCCCTGTGTTAACTCCAGGTGTTTTTATTGCCCCCATCACTCCCTGTGTTAACTCCAGGTGTTTTTATTGCCCCCATCACTCCCTGTGTTAACTCCAGGTGTTTTCATTGCCCCCATCACTCCCTGTGTTAACTCCAGGTGTTTTCATTGCCCCACTGTCACTCCCTGTGTTAACTCCAGGTGTTTTTATTGCCCCCATCACTCCCTGTGTTAACTCCAGGTGTTTTTATTGCCCCCATCACTCCCTGTGTTAACTCCAGGTGTTTTTATTGCCCCCATCACTCCCTGTGTTAACTCCAGGTGTTTTCATTGCCCCCATCACTCCCTGTGTTAACTCCAGGTGTTTTCATTGCCCCACTGTCACTCCCTGTGTTAACTCCAGGTGTTTTCATTGCCCTTCATCACTCCCTGTGTTAACTCCAGGTGTTTTCATTGCCCCACTGTCACTCCCTGTGTTAACTCCAGGTATTTTCATTGCCCCCATCACTCCCTGTGTTAACTCCAGGTGTTTTCATTGCCCTTCATCACTCCCTGTGTTAACTCCAGGTGTTTTCATTGCCCCACTGTCACTCCCTGTGTTAACTCCAGGTGTTTTTATTGCCCCCATCACTCCCTGTGTTAACTCCAGGTGTTTTCATTGCCCCCATCACTACCTGTGTTAACTCCAGGTGTTTTCATTGCCCCCATCACTCCCAGTGTTAACTCCAGGTGTTTTCATTGCCCCACTGTCACTCCCTGTGTTAACTCCAGGTGTTTTCATTGCCCCACTGTCACTCCCTGTGTTAACTCCAGGTGTTTTCATTGCCCCACTGTCACCCCCTGTGTTAACTCCAGGCGTTTTTATTGCTCCGGACACAGACTCACAGCCCGGGACAGGGGAAGGGGCTCCATGTGGGGCTGCAGCTGCGGGTGAGCAGGACCCGGGAGGGGCTGGTCCAGCCCCGGACACAGCTGGGCACAGCTGGGCACTGCCCAAAGGGGGTGGGCGCTGTCCCCACCGCCCAAAGGGCCAAGGGCAGCACCGCGGCCCCGGGGATGCTCCAGGGCAGCATCCAGCGGGGCTGGGGCCGGTCCTGCCCCGCACCCCCTCGGGACACCCCTGAGACACGGAGATATAAATGAATCACCCTGCTAATCACCCTGCTAATCAGCCACCCCGCAGCGCTCGGGCCGGAGCTGGCCGGGCACCGGGGGGACCCAGACCCCCAGGCCCTCCCAGCCTCCCCCATCCCGTGCTCCTCCTCGGGGCTTTGCTGTGCTCCAGAGCACCCAGCTGTGCACAGCTGGCGCATGCAGCGCTATCACACCCCCGCTGGGATAAAGATAATGAAGATTTAATGTGAAACCCTGTTAAATGTGTTGCGGATTCCCTTCCCCTCCCCTTTTTTTCCTTTCTTCAAAGCATCAGTACATGCTTGGGAACTACAAAGGTTTGCCTGGATCTGATCAGGGCTGGGTTTTATTATTTCACAATGCAAAGATGAAATCCAACAGAAAAAAAAAAATAAAACCAAACCAAAACAAAAACAACAACAAAAAAAAAAAAAACCTCTAAAGCATATCTTGCTGTATCTCTAATTCCTCTAAATAAAAAAAAAATACCAGCATAGAAACATCTGCTCAGCTCTGTTCCACTCCTTCCTTAATTCACCTTGTGTTTTTTTGTTTTGTTAAAGGAATCGTGGGGGTTTGTGTTTCCCAAGGCCCCCTCCACCCCAGCCAGCTCAGGAGAGGGAAGGCAGAGGAAGGCAGGTCCTGGGGGTACCCTGCCAGCACCAGGCTCTGGCAGAGCTGGAGATGCAACAAGCCTCAGATCCTTTTAAGGCAGTTTTCAGGGAGTTTGTTAACAGAAGCGCCCTCAGCACTGTAAATCTGCTGAGTGACAGCACAGCCTGCCCTGGATGGGGTACCCACCCAGCACCAACTGCTGTGGGTCTATCCACCATGGCCAGTGCTGCTGTGGATGGCAAATTTCAGCAATGACAGGGATTAAACTATAGGGATTACACATCAAATCAACTATCAAATTACAGGGATTTTGTCCTCAGTCACTGGCCCTTGCTCCATGCCACGAATGCGCCGAAGGAAGGAAGCAGAAGTGCCTGAAGAGCAGCATGTGCCTTTGGAGCAGATTCCCACAGGACCCTGCCAAGGACCGTGTGCTGGCTCTGCAGCTGTCACTGCCATCAGAACCGAGTGGAAAGAGAGACTGGGGCACAGCAGCCCCTCCCCAGTGCATGCCAGGGCCAGGGGCTGACCCAGTGCGAGCCAGGGAACGCCGGGAACCCACACCCACCCTGCACCCATCCTGTACCCACCTGCCCTGCCCAACACTCCTGCAGCCACCCTGCAGCCACCCTGCAGCCACCCTGCACCTACCCGGCACCCAGCCACCCTGCACCCTCCCTGCCTGGTTCTTCCTGGGCAGCAACCCCAACCCAGCACACCCTGACCGCAGGAGCAGAGCCTCCTCTCTCCACTGGTATCATGTTCTGGATCTTATTTAAGCATCTACATTCAGATCTCTGATCAGTAAAGACAGGAAAGAAACACACGATCTGCCATTAACTACCTGGCACAGGGATATGTGGGGATATCCCTTACTTACAAGGGATAAGTAAGTTTTTTGCAATGAAGAGGGAGACGCCCTGATGCAGGTGCCCAGAGCAGCTGTGGCTGCCCCTGGATCCCTGGCAGTGCCCCAGGCCAGGTTGGACAGGGCTGGGAGCCCTTGGGATGGGATGAGCTGTAAGGTCCCTTCCAGCCCAAACCCCTCTGTGATCCCAGGAACACAACCTTTGCCACCTGCTGCAATCGATGATGAACCAGGGGGTGCCCTCTGAACCCCAGCACCCTCCTCCCTCCCCTGTCCCTATCCAGGACAGCCTTTGGGGAGCAGTGCCAAGGCTGCCAGGAGTTTGGACCCAGGGCAGGCACTCCCACCAGCACAGCCCAGGCACACCATGTGCCTCTGCAATGTCGGTGCACCATCAATAACCTTCCTCTGCGTCCAAATGAGAAACAGAGCCCCAGCTCTCACATAGTGCAGGAATCTTTTGGAGCTCTGTTTATTGCAACCTGTCAAGATGCTCTCTGCAATTTGTACCCTGCTGCATCACTCCACAGCAAAAGCAGCAGCCTCCCAGCCAAGCTCCACCAGTCATTTGTTCAGTTAATGTGAGGCAGTAATGGGGACAGAAAGGACACTTGTGCACCACATTTATCCACTGCATCAGCAGAAATCACAGACAGATCTCAGCCCTGTTGGAGAAGCAGCACTGAGGCTGCACAGAGCTCCAGACAGGAGTTTACCCTGCACAGTAAGCATGCAGCACGGGTTCGAACAGCAGTGTTCCCTCTATGCTCCTGCAGCACCAATTTCCACCAGACACCTTTTACTGTATAGTGTCAGATACAGTCACTGTGTGAGGAGCTCAAAACCCCCCAGCACTGCTGGCCAAGCCTGTGGAGCATCCCAGGGGGACTGTCACCATCCCATGGGAACCGTCACCATCCCATGGGGATTGTCACCACCCCATGGGAACTGCCACCATCCCATGGGGATTGTCACCACCCCATGGGGACTGTCACTGCACCATGGGGACGGTCACCATCCCATGGGACCGTCACCATCTCACAGGGACGGTCACCATCCCATGGGGACTGTCACCACTTCACAGGGACTGTCACCATCCCATGGGACTGTCACCATCTCACAGGGACGGTCACCATCCCATGGGGACTGTCACCACTTCACAGGGACTGTCACCGCACCATGGGGACTGTCACCATCCTACAGGGACCGTCAACACCCCATGGGACTGTCACCACCCCACAGGGACCGTCACCATCGCATGGGGACGGTCACCATCCCACAGGCACCATCACCACTCCAAGGGACTGTCACCATCCCATGGGACTGTAACATCCCAGGGGGACTACCACCATCCCATGGGACTGTCACCACCCCACAGGTACCGTCACCACCCCATGGGGACTGTCACCACCCCATGGAGACTGTCACCGCCCCATGGGGACTGTCACCACCCCAAGAGCCACACACTCCTCAGGTGCCCCCCTCCTCTGTCCTGTGACACTGGTGACCCCCTGAGCCCCGACCTTCAGGGCAGCCCCAGCCCAGGTTTGGACATGTTACAGCAAGAGCCTCCTGGAACAGTTACACCTGACTCATTTTTCTTCACAGAATGGCTTTTATTGTAACTACAAAATAAATGCTCTCTAAGGGTTTGCCTTCCACCTTCTTCTGTAAGAGGTTTCAACTCTACAAAAACACTAGACAAACATGCTTGGCTTTAAATTTTCTCTGGTTTCACTGAAGTGCACAACAAGCAGCACACTTGCAGGGAGGATGTTCCATTGGAGGCTGATCTCACACACACGCGCACACACACACACACACACACACACACATCCCCACCTCTGCACACAGCAGAGCCACCCTCCAGCCCAGCTGCCATCCCTCCCTGGCACAGCAGAACTGCTGCAGGGCCCCCAGCCCTTACCCCAAAGGAGAAGCCATCCCAGCCACTCTTTCTCTTCTTACAGCTGCCCTTTGATCCCAGCAAAGCAGGGAAATCTCTGCCTGTCACTGCTGTGGGGTCATCCTGCTGCCCCTCCTGGAGCAGCTGCACCCCGAAACCCAGGAGCAGCCCCTCGTCCCTCTCTGCTCCCCCAGTGCCTGCCAGCCCCAGCTGGGGCAGCCCCACACCGTGGCTGCTGTGCTGGGCTGGGCTGAGCTGGGCTGGGCAGTGCAGCTGGTTCCCTGTACCCTCATCTCCCCTGCTCCTCAGCTGGCACTGGCTCCATCACCCTGGATGTGGCACAGGAGCATGGAACACCTGGAGAGAAAGGAGAGGCAGTTTGGCATCTGGCAGGTAACTCCAGTGCCACCTGAGCCCCTGAGCTCCCACAGGCAGTGCCATTCCTGTTCTGCAGGGTTTGGGTGAACCCCCATTGCCATGCTCCATGCTGAATCCAAGACACATGGCCTGCCTTGCTCCATGCTCAATCCCAAACACAGCCTGCCTTGCTCCATGCTCAATCCCACAAACATGGCCTGCCTGGCTCCATGCTCAATCCCACAAACATGGCCTGCCTCGCTCTATGCTCAATCCCACAAACATGGCCTGCCTTGCTCCATGCTCAATCCCACAAACATGGCCTGCCTTGCTCCATGCTCAATCCCACAAACATGGCCTGCCTTGCTCCATGCTGAATCCCACAAACATGGCCTGCCTGGCTCCATGCTCAATCCCACAAACATGGCCTGCCTTGCTCTATGCTGGATCCCAAACATGGCCTGCCTTGCTCCATGCTGAATCCCACAAACATGGCCTGCCTTGCTCCATGCTCAGTCCCACAAACATGGCCTGCCTTGCTCCATGCTCAATCCCAAACATGGCCTGCCTTGCTCCATGCTCAATCCCAGACACATGGCCTGCCTTGCTCCATGCTCAATCCCAGACACATGGCCTGCCTTGCTCCATGCTCAATCCCAAACATGGCCTGCCTTGCTCTATGCTCAATCCCACAAACATGGCCTGCCTTGCTCTATGCTCAATCCCACAAACATGGCCTGCCTTGCTCTATGCTCAATCCCAAACATGGTCTGCCTTGCTCCATGCTCAATCCCAAACATGGCCTGCCTTGCTCCATGCTCAATCCCAAACACGGCCTGCCTTGCTCCATGCTCAATCCCAAACATGGCCTGCCTGGCTCCATGCTGGATCGCAGCAACATAGCCTGCCTTGCTCCATGCTCAATGCCACAAACATGGCCTGCCTGGCTCCATGCTGGATCGCAGCAACATGGCCTGCCTTGCTCCATGCTCAATCTCACAAACACGGCCTGCCTTGCTCCATGCTCAATCCCACAAACACGGCCTGCCTGGCTCCATGCTGGATCGCAGCAACATGGCCTGCCTTGCTCCATGCTCAATCCCACAAACATGGCCTGCCTTGCTCTATGCTCAATCCCAAACATGGCCTGCCTTGCTCCATGCTCAATGCCACAAACATGGCCTGCATGGGGGATCCCCGGGGTCCCTGCCCTGGTCCCTGCTCAGAGCAGAGCCATTCCTGGGCTCAGCCAGCTCACTCACAGCTTTACCCCCTTGGCTCCCACAAGCCCCCATGGACAGAGCAGCCCCACACTGCCCTCCCTGCTCCTAGCACCCACCCTGAGCAGCAGCTGGAGAGCAGCAGCACCAGAGTCCTGATTCTCCCCTGCCTCCTCAGCAGCCCTGGCACAACATGCTGAGGCACAGAAAACTGTTCATGTCCCTAATGTCCAGGGAAGGTTCCAGCCCAGCACTGAATTACCCACACTGTCCCTCTGAGACACTGCCAGGAAGGCAGCCCAGATACAGATTAGATTCCATCCATTTCAAATTTCAGCAGGGCTGTAGGACTTCGGGAGTCAGAACATTTTTCAGGGATGAACACTCCTAAGTAATGAAGACGAATATGAGGCCACTCAGAATGAATGTTTCTGAGCAGTGCAGTCACTGCCCCTCAGCAGCATGAGCTCACACGTGGTAGCACATATTGCAGCCTGAAATCACTCTGCAGGACTGGGCTGTTCCCAGTGTTACTGGGAAAAGGGATTGCTGTGCCTTTAGGCACACAGCGCTGTGCTGCCATCCTCCTTATCTCACCCAGCTTTTCCTGCCTGGTAGCAGTGGCCCCACAGACCCTGGGGCAGATGCTCCATGTCCATCCAGTGACGAATGCCATGCTGAGGGGCACTGCAAGGGGAAAGCCAAGGCTTTGGTCAGGATTGGATCATTGCTCTTTTCCTCTGGAAGCCTGAGCAGTGATGTCCTGCACTGCACACAGCCTGGGTTGGTTGTGGATTACAGGGAGCTCCAGGAGAGCCCATCTGGGCAGCCCATCCTGGTGACAGGACACACACACCAGAGCTGGGATCTGAAGTCAGGTCAAGGCTGGGTGATTCACTGTTCTGAGAAAGCTCTAATTATATCTGTGAGCCAGATGGAAGGCTGACAAGGGAGAAAAGGGAAAAAAATCCCAAAAACCCCTTTGGTCTTGTCAGAGAAGCAAGGCAAGGCTGTGTGGATGGAGGGACTGGGGCAGTGTGAGAGTGCCAGGCCAGTTCCCAGCTGTCCCCCCAGCCCAGGCTGTCCTGTTAGGGCTGACAGTGCCCCAGAGCCCCTGGCACAGGGCTAGAGCAGCCTGCAGTGCCCCTGGCACCCTGTGCTGTGTGCTCTGCCTGCCCCATAGCACCATGGGATCCCTGTGGGCACAAACCCCGGGCACCATGGGGTGCCTGTGTGGGCACAGACCCCAGGCACCATGGGGTGCCTGTGTGGGCACAGACCCCGGGCACTATGGGGTCCATGTGTGGGCACAGACCCCGGGCACCATGGGGTGCCTGTGTGGGCACAGACCCCGGGCACCATGGGATCCCTGTGGGCACAAACCCCGGGCACCATGGGGTCCATGTGTGGGCACAGACCCCGGGCACCATGGGGTGCCTGTGTGGGCACAGATCCCGGGCACCATGGGGTGCCTGTGTGGGCACAGACCCCGGGCACCATGGGGTCCCTCCATGGGCACAGACCCCGGGCACCATGGGGTCCCTGTGTGGGCACAAACCCCGGGCACCATGGGGTGCCTGTGGGCACAGACCCCGGGCACCATGGTGTCCATGTGTGGGCACAGACCCCGGGCACCATGGGGTCCCTCCATGGGTACAGACCCTGGGCACCATGAGGTGCCTGTGTGGGCACAGACCCCGGGCACCATGGGGTCCATGTGTGGGTACCGACCCCAGGCACCATGGAGTGCCTGTATGGGCACAGACCCTGGGCACCATGGGGTGCCTGTGTGGGCACAGACCCTGGGCACCATGAGGTGCCTGTGTGGGCACAGACCCTGGGCACCATGGGGTTCCTGTGGGTACAGACCCCGGGCACCATGGGGTTCCTGTGGGTACAGACCCCGGGCACCATGGGGTCCATGTGTGCGCACCGACCCCGGGCACCATGGGGTGCCTGTGGGCACAGACCCCGGGCACCATGGGGTCCATGTGTGGGCACAGACCCCGGGCACCATGGGGTTCCTATATAGGCACAGACCCCGGGCACCATGGGGTCCCTCCGTGGGCACAGACCCCAGGCACCATGGGGTCCATGTGTGGGCACAAACCCCGGGCACCATGGGGTCCATGTGTGGGCACAAACCCCGGGCACCATGGGGTGCCTGTGTGGGCACAGACCCCGGGCACCATGGGGTCCATGTGTGGGCACAGACCCCAGGCACCATGGGGTCCCTCCATGGGCACAGACTCCGGGCACCATGGGGTTCCTATATAGGCACAGACCCCAGCACCATGGGGTCCGTCTGGATCACCCATCCTGCCAGGCACAACCCCTGGATCAAGCACCATGCCCATGCCGTCGTAGTAAAACATTTATTTGTTCAGGTGATTGAAGCTACCATGTTTACAGCTCGTGAGCTCACCACTGGTGACATGGAACATGACTGGGACCAGCTGCTGCCACCAGATTCTTCGTCGTCATTTTCAGTTATAAAAAACCTGGACACCAGAAAAAACAGGAATTTCAGACTTGGAGTGGCAGATGGGAATCCTGTGAGGGGAAGACAGTTCCTCGAGGCAGCCGGCCTGGGGGGCCTGGGCTGCAGCTTCAAGTAGAGGTTCCGCAGGGAGAGCCAGAGGTCAGTCCTGGGAGAGGCTGAACCGGAGCGACTTCTGCCGAGGAGCAGCATCTGTGGCAGTGTGTTCAGGGAGGGCACTGGGGCTGGTGTCCTGCAGAGGGGCCCCGGCTTCTGCACAGAGAGAACACACACAGTGAGGGCACGGCGAGCAGCAGCACCCGGCACGGTGCCCTGGCCTCTGCACAGAGAGAACACACACAGTGAGGGCACGGCGAGCAGCAGCACCCGGCACGGTGCCCTGGCCTCTGCACAGAGAGAACACACACAGTGAGGGCACGGCGAGCAGCAGCACCCGGCACGGTGCCCTGGCCTCTGCACAGAGAGAACACACACAGTGAGGGCACGGCGAGCAGCAGCACCCGGCACGGTGCCCTGGCCTCTGCACAGAGACACAACACACAGTGAGGGCACAGCGAGCAGCACCTGCCCTGCCATGGCCCAGGTGACACTGATGTGGGACCTCAGCAGGAGCTGCCCTGGGGCCAGCATGGGCACTGCACCCACCAGGAGCTGCCCTGGGGCCAGCATGGGCAGGAAGCAGCAGCAAACCCTGCCCTCAGCCCTGGCACCCCCTGACTTGGTGCCATGTGCCCCGCAGGGGCTGGGCAGCACAGCATGGCAGGGGACAGGGGACTGGGCTAACAGGGGACTGGGTTGAGACTGGGATAACAGGAGGCTGGGATAAGAGGAGACAGGGCTAACAGGAGACAGGGATAATGTCCCAATGTCCCCACCCACACCTCTGCCACAAGTTGTGTCACCATCAGGGAGTGCAGCACAGCACTGCTGCTGCTTCTGCTTCAGGGAAAATCCCACAAGACAACACCCAGAACGCCCAGCAGAACCAGCAAAGCTCATTGTTCCAGAACCAGAGAGTTCTCCACTTTCTAGATTTGCTGCTGCCCTTGCACAGGCCAAGCCTTTGCCCAGGGCAGGGTCCCCAGCTCTGCACACTGCCAGGGGGTCACACAGAGCTGGGGACACCAGGGCAGAGCAAAGGGGGACACAGACACAGCACCCACCTTCCTGAGGTCACTGCAACCAGGGTGTGCCACGTGCCACTGTGCTGCCCAGAGCACATGGACAGCCCATGGGACAGCTGTGCCACCTCCTGGCACCCAGCACAGTCCCACTTACCTGGGGGATGGCAGGTGTGCCACTGCCATGTGCCAACACCAACCAGGCACCACCCAAACTCCTCTGTGGGTGTTGTGGGTCACAGCCCCTGTAGGGGACACAGTATGGGTAATGCAGAAAGTGATCTTATCTCCTCTGTGGGTGCTGTGGGTCACAGCCCCTGTAGGGGACACAGTATTGGGTAAATGAAGGTAATGTAGAATGCAATCTTATCCCCCAACGAGCTGCAGCTGGACCCTATTACTAAGTATTGGGAGCAGGCTGGATGATAACAAGCAGCACCTGTAGCCAATAAGAACAGTATTATAAAAGACTGGATTGGTGGGATCTGGAGTCAGAGGGTTGCTGCAAGGACCAGGAACAGTCAGTGCTCAGAGTTTGCCTGTAACAAACATTGAGGAGGTATGAGACTCTGAGGATATGGAACCCTTGCACTACAATGATAATAGAACTCTTGATGTATAAGACACCATATAATGATGATAGAACTGTTGTGATGCATAAGACAACAAGCCCCCACAGCACAGACTGGCCCCAGGCCAGGCGGGGTCCCTGTGTGCCCATGAGGGGCTGGGCTCCAGCCTGGCTGGATTTCCTCATTCCCAGGGCAATTTCCCTGCAGAGGAGGTGGCACAGCTTGCACACAGCACCAGAGCAGCAGCCTGGCACTGCAGGAGCAAAACCAGCCTGCACCAAGGCAGGCACAGCAGCCTGGGCTCAGCCCTCACCTTCCTGACCCAGACCCTGCTGAAGTGCAGCTCTGCAGCCACCTGGGGTGACACAGCAATCCAGCACAGCGGGGTCGGGCAGCCCAGGCTGTGCCCCAGGCCCGGCACACAGCCAGGACACATTTGCAAAGTGCAAACAGCAGAACCACGTTATTGGTGAGCAGGATCCTAAGGACTGGCCAGTTTGGTGCTGTTAAACCAGAACTCTGACCAACATTAGCATCACTGCCAGGAGAAGGCACTGTGCAACTGGGGTCGGCTGCTGGTGCAGCTTTTTGGCAGTGATGGTGCCCCTGAGGGGCAGCAGCAGCTTTTTGGCAGTGATGGTGCCCCTGAGGGGCAGCAGCACCAGGAGCAGGGAGGTGAACATTCCTCAGTGACCACAGGGCTGACAGACAGCTGTGCCCACGTGTGAGTGGCACTGCTCAGGCTCCAGTGCCCCAAAGCCCCAGCGTGGCTCAGGCTCTGCCCTTATGGCTGATGGGCAGAGAGGTGACCGTGGTGCCGGTGCAGCCTTTATTCCTGGTTTGAAGCCACTCCCAAGGCAGCAGCGTGCCCCTCTCTGTGCTGGTGCCCACCGTGGCTTCGGGCACGCTCTGCCATGGCACAAGGGCCCTCCTGCCCTTCTTGGAGGGCACACACAGCTGCTCAGGCCTGCCCACGGACCACAGCTCCGTGCCACTCTGCTGGTCTGCGGCACTCCCAGAGCAATGCCAGCAGGGCTGTCATGGTCCCAGCAGGCAGGAGCACCCTGTGCTGGTCTGGGGCACTCCCAGAGCCCAGCCCAGCACAGCCCCAGCAGGGCCATTCTGCAGAGAGGGCCTGGGCACACGCTGTGCTCCAGCCACTGCAGACAGAGCTCAGAACTTCCTGCAGCAGTTCCTCCTCCACCAGGGCCTGTGAACAGAGACCCTGTCATGGCTAAAATCCCGATAATCCATGGCTGAGCAGCAGCACACAGAGCCCAGCCGGGCAGGCCATGGCCCAGGGCAGGGAGGCTCCCTGGGCTCAGCCCCTGCACAGCCCTCCATGGCTGAGGTGATGCTGGGCCACAGCACATCACCCATCCCATCACCTGTGCTGAGCAGTTATTGCAGCCTGGGGGAAATAACCTGGAGTTATTCTGACCCAGGGGCATCTCAGCACTTTCTGTCTCACAGTTGGCAACATATGGTTTTTGCAGAACAGAAAGGACAGAGAATTCCCTCCTCCATGGGGCTTCCCACACTTCGAATTGAGCCTGAATAAACCCAGCGTCCTACTGCACAGTTATTCCAGTGGGAACAGCTGATTCCATGCCCAGGGCACTCCCAAGGGATGAATGTCCTGTCAGCCAGGAGAGAAGCTGGCATGGGAGGAGCCCCTGGCTGCCCAGATCCCCTTTCCTGCATGCCAGCAGAAAGGAACCAAACACAGGGCCATGAGGTCCCTGCACACAGAGGCACCGTGGACAGAACATCAGCTGCAGTGCTTAGAAAACTATTCCTCTGAGTGAAAAATTACAAATATATAAAAATAAACCTCCTTAAACCACAAGACACCATTAGTATTTTAGCACTTTGACAAAACATCACACAGATTTAGGTCCAGTTTTAGACAACATAGAAAAGCATTTTCATTGGGTGTTTTTAAAATGCATGATCAAACCCAGCCACTCCACAGCAAACCTGTGACACCCTCCTGTACCCCAGAATGAGGATAAGGTGCCTCTGCCAGCACAGCCCCTCACTGGGGCTCAGACCTTCATGTTTGACCCACACTGGGCAAAGCCCTTGGCATCAGAGTGCCAGGCCCTGGACAGGCACCCCTGTCACCCACAGCATGTTATTTAATAGCTCCCTTCTGTTCATGCACTGCTGATGGGCTGCCAGCGCAACCCAAAGAGGGATTTATTGCATTTTTTTAAACTTTTCCAGCAGGAAGCAGGGTTTCTCATTTTGAGGCTTTGTTTCCTATTTGGTCTCTACATTTCCTGAGGGAAGCAAAAAGGGTTCCTAAAAAAGAAGCAGCCTCTTCCTTTTAGGTCCTTTACACCACCCTCATTGACTTTGTCCTTCCGTGACAGGCAATAGAATCACCCAGAGCAGCCCACTGCAGAGCCCCAGGGACACAGACGGGTGCCAGGGGCTGTGCCCCACTGTGACACGTGCTCGCAAAGTGCCCTGGGGCTGGCTGCAGCCAGGCTGGCCTCAGGCACCTGCCTGAGTTACTGTGCCCCAAGAACAAGCACAGGGTATTAAATTTAATTGTTCTCTCTCTTTTATGGCCACAAAGCCCATCATGAACCTGTTATTTGGCATCTGAGAATGCACAGTACTCAGATATTCAGAGTTAAGCTGTCTCTAATTTGAATATGATGACCATGTGAGTTTAATTAATATTAACTGCATGCTTCCCTTTACAGTGAGCAGAGCAGCTGCCATCCATACAACGAAATCTGCACCTGCTGTCCCCTGCTGCTGTGGGTTCTGTCCCTGCAGAGTGGCCCAGAAGCACTCCATGCCACAGGCACAGCAATTAGGAACAGCTCAAAGGTGAGACCACCATCTTTGCGGCCTCAATGCACTCAGGGACTGAGGAGAACCGGACCAAACCATAAAGTTCTGAGGAAATATGGCTCAGGAGTCTAGGACAGCAGGAGATGGCCATCATCACCCAACCAGCTGAGGTGCTGAATGGCCACAACCCTGCTGGCTGCAGCCCTGCCTGCCCACTGCCTGCCCACCTGCCTAGACACCTGCCTGCTCATCTGATTGCCTACCTGCCAACATGCCTGCCCACCTGCCGGATACCTGCCCACCTGCCTGCCCACCTGCCTGCCCACCTGCCTGCCCAGCTGCCCACCTGATTGTCCACCTGCCGGCCCACCTGATTGCCCATCTGCCCGCCTGCCTGCCCACCCGCCTGCCCACTTGCCTGCCCACCTGCCTGCCCACCTGATTGTCCACCTGCCTGCCCACCTGATTGCCCATCTGCCTGCCTGCATGCCCACCTGCCTGCCCACCTGCTAGCCCTGCCCACCTGCCTGACCACCTGTTTGCCCATCTGCCCACCTGCCTGCCCACCTGCCTGCCCACCTGCTCACCTGATTGACCACCTACCTGGTGACCTGCCTGCCCACCTGTCTGCCCACTGCTTGCCCACCTGCCTGCCCACCTGATTGCCCACCTGCCCACTGCCTGCTCACCTGCCTGCACACCTGCCTGCCCACCTGCCTGCTCACCTGCCCACCTGTCTGCCCACCTGCTCACCTGCCTTCCCACCTTCCCACCTGCCCACCTCTCTACCCACCTGCTTGCCCACCTGCCTGCCCGCCTGCTGTCCCTGCTCACAGCCCTGCTCAGCTGTGCCAGCACCCCGAGGTGCCCCAGCCCCGCTCCCTGCCCAGGGCTGCAGGACAGGGCACTGCCTGCACCAGGTCTGGGTGCGGGATCCCAGCTCGGGCTGTGGGATCCCAGCTCAGGCACCTCTCGGGGAGAGCCACTGCAGGCTCCCAGTGCTCCCCAGCCCAGCCCCAGCCAGCCAGAGCCAGCACAGGGGAATGGCCCCGTGCCCTGGTGCCTCCTGGTGCTCCTGGTGCCCCGTGGCAGGAGCTCTGCAGCAGCACCGAGGCCCAGCCCGGCAGGGCAGTAACCCGAGGCTGGCTGGCGTACCGAGTGAATATTTTATTTTACACAACATAACAACACAGCGTTGTTGCTCCTGTACAGCATCTGCCTAAAAACAAAGGCAACACCATTGTCACGGAAAAGAAATGTACAGTCTGACCGGTTTAAAAAATATCATTTTACTGATTGATCCAGAAGTGGTTATTTGTTAGCTTGGAGGAAATTGCATTTCCTTTATAAAAGGCTTTTTCTGTGAAAACTCTCTCTTTTGTTTTCTGCTACCGCAGAACCAGGAAGCCAGTCCTAGAGCAGGGAAGGCACTGGTGCTGTTTCGTGCTTTTTTTCGCCCCTTAATCTTTTTTTCCTTTTTTTTTTTTTTTTAATCTCTGAATGTTGCCTTCGGTTTTGATATTAAATAAAACCAAACGAAAACTAAATAAACCCCCGTGTGCACTGGGTGGCTTATACAGAACCCCGCATGAACAAGCCATTAATCAGCGAGACAGCAGTGGACATCCAAATCCAATTCCCTGGGAAAGGGAGTTTCACACAACGTTTGGTGGTTTTAGTTAAAACAAAACTTAAAAAAAAAAAAAAAAAGAAAAAAGAAAAAAAAAAGCAGGTCACACAGTGCTTTCCAATATCCACTCAGAACTGGAGAAAGGTGCCGTTCCGCCCTGGGCGCAGTCTGCCTGCAGCAGCATCCCGTTCATGGACATGCTGCGCTTGGAGCGCAGGCCGGCGGGGCCGCGGGGCTCCAGCAGCTCTCCGCCCAGCGAGCGCCGCCGCTTGGCGCGGCTGGCCTCGGCCGGCAGCGTCAGGAACTTACTTGGCTTGGATTGTGCTCTTTTGTACGTGGGGGCCGCCTCGGGGCCGCGCCCGGCCAGCGCCAGGGCCGTGGAGTTGTTCCTGTTGGAGTTCTGGGGCTCGGCGCCGCCGCCCGCCTCGCCCTGCGCCTCGCTGCCGGCCTTGGGCCCCGACTTGCGCTTCTGCTTCTGCGGCAGGGGAGAGCTGGAAGTCCAGGCGGGAGGCAAAGCCGAGGTAGTGGTGGCCGAGTCCTGGCCGGAGCCGGCGTCCGGCGACTGCGCGGCGCCGTCGGCCGCGGCTTTGCAGCACTGGACGCCCTCCTCGTGCCCGAGAGCCTGCTTGGACATGGACTGCGACAGCGCTCCGCCGCAGCCCTGGATCTGAGCCCCGTTGGTCTGCGAGTACACGTTGCTGACCTTGGTGGCCTTCTGCTGCCCGTTGTTGTTACACACCTTGTAGCGGATCATGAGGATGATGATGAACACGAGCACAGACGCCACAATGATCCCACCGATGATGATGATCATGGTCCCGCCCAGGAACTGGGACTGCATGAAGTGGCAGCGCACGTAATCCTGCTCGGTGGTGAACTGCGTGCAGCCCACCACCCTGGTGGCCGTCAGCGAGGTGATCCCGTCGTCGTAGATGGCCAGCACACACAGGTCGTACATCGTCCCCGCGGCCAGGTTGTTCACCAGAAAGGTTTTGCTCGTGGGAGGTATCATTCTGGGGGATAAGGAAACCAGTGTGAATGAACCTGCGGACAGAGCGGTGTCTTCCCACACTGCGGGGCAGCCCAGGCCGTGCTGGGCACCACCACGGCTTGTCCACTGTCCCCGTGGGGCTCATCTCCATCCCCAGCAGCTCCTGCCCGGCCTTCCATGTAGCAGCAGTCACTGCCAAGGCCCCTGGCACGGCTCAGCATGGCACAGCCCCCCATTAGAACCACCACACCAAAAACATGGAATCCCAGGATCACAGAATGGCCTGGGTTGGAAGCAACATGTAAAGACCATCTAGTTCACCCTCCTGTCATGGGCAGGAACACCTTCCACCAGACAAGGCAGCTCCAAGCCCTGTCCAGCCTGGCCTTGGACACTTCCGTGGATGAGGTACCCATAACTTCTCTGAAGCTGTGCCAGGATCTCACTGTCCTCATAGGGAAGAATTTTTTTCAGTTACCTGATCTACATCTACCCTCTTTCCGTTTAAAGCCAGCACCCCTTGTCCTAGTAATGGATAAAGAAATGCACAGAAGAAATGACCGAGCAAAGCCAGTGCTGAAGGGTGCAACAGCTATACCTGGCAGCACAGAGCCCCCCTGCACTTCCCCAGCACGGGCATCACCAGAAAGTGCTGTGAGGAACATGCTCACACTGTCTTTCCTGTGCTTCCACAAAGCTGAGCACATTAGGCACCATTTAATCCATCTACCTTCACAACCTTTCTCAGATCAGTTCAGAGGATTAGAAGTCCACTTGGATTACCTAAAAATAACACTGTTCTAGGTAATTTTCCCGTTTGTGAGTAGAAATGGCATGAGTCCTCCCTGAGGCTCCCACCACGAGCTGCTGGGGCTGGGCTGTGCTCAGCTGGCACGGCATGGCGCAGGAACTGCGGCACAGGGGTGCCCGGGTCAGGGCCACACGGCAGCACCACACACCCAGCACGGTCCCACCCAGGCAGGCTGGGGCTGCCTTACCTGTAAACAAGGGAGTCATCGTAAGTACCATTGTACTGGATTTGGAACATACGGATCCCAGGTATATTCCTCTGGAAATTGAATTTCAGCAGAGCCGTGGAGGACGTCGCTTCCGCGACAACCACCTTCTTATCCTGGCTGACTTTAGTATCCCCGTTGCTACTGCTGGCGTTGGAGCCCGACTTGGTGGATGTGGAGATATCCGAGGAGCCCGGGTCAGGCTCGTGGATGTGGTTTGTGCTGTTGAGCAGGTGGGGCAGTTTGATGATGTGCAGGTCCACGGTCTGCGTGGCCTCCCCCGCGGGGTTGGAGGCGATGCAGGTGAAGGAGCCCGTGTCCTTCACCGTGGTGATGAGGATGTCGAGCGTGCCGTTGTCGTACACCGTGGACCTGGTGGCGTTGGAGATCAGCTTGCCCTCGGGCGAGATCCAGTGGATGGCCGGCTCGGGGTCGCCGCGGGCCTTGCAGCGCAGGGCCGCGCGCTGCCCCTCCAGCACGCGCAGCTCGTGCGTGTGCCGCGTGATGAGCGGCGGCTCGCACAGGAACTCCTCCTCGGGGATGGACCAGAAGTACCGGCCCGACAGCAGCGTAGGGGAGGCACAGGTCTCCAGGTCGTCCTCCCTGGAAAGGCGCCTCAGCCACAAGAGCTCACAGTTGCAATGCAAGGGGTTCCCACCAAAGCTCAGCGCGAACGTCGAGGGGCTGATAATTCCTGAGGTTGCCAGCACCTGAGCGCGCTGGAAGAGCGGGTCAGGCGGCAGCTTCTGCAGTTTGTTGGACGTGACGTCCAGCCTGGTCATCTTGTGCAGGTGGGAGAAGGTCCCCTTAGGAATATGGTCAATCATGTTGTGGTCAAGACTGAGAGTGTGCAAACTGACCATTTTCTCCACGGCATCCCAAGGGATGGTTTCCAGATTGTTGTAAGACAAATCCAATTCCTCGAGAGCTAAAACATCGTCAAAAGCTGTGGAAGAAATTAAAGTCAGCTGGTTGTTGTTCAGTATCAAGTGGTGGAGATTGGAGAGCCCACTGAACATGTCGTTAGTGATCTTAGTCAATCGGTTGCTGTTCAAATGCAGAGCCCGCAAATTGCGCAGGTCGGCAAACGCGTGAGGTGTGATAAAACTGATTGTATTCCGGGATAGCGTCAGGTCCACCAGGCTGGTCATGTTGGCAAAGTCTTTCCTTTTAATGTTTGTAACAAAGTTGTCTGCCAGCCGCAGCTCCACGGTCCTCCTGTCAATGTTGGGAGGAACAAACAAGAGCCCTTTCTTGGCACACAGGGTGGCGAGGTTGGGAGACAAGATCTGACAGACGCAGCGCTTGGGGCAGATCTGAGCTCGCACCGCTATGCCAATGAACAGCAGAAACAAAAGCAGTTTTTCCATTGTAGAACAGATTCAAGAGCCTGCAAGGGAGAGCACACAGCAGTTAGTCTCTGTGAGTTAAGACAGGCATAACAAAAGAGCCAAGACAGACAGTCTGAGGTTGAACCATGGAACTGAAGTTCAGGTGGCAACGAGCTACCCTCCCTGTGTTACCTGGTCCTTCTCCATCCCCCCATCCCGACACAGGAGTGCCTGCCAGGAGTGCAGCTGAGAGTCAGGGATGTTTGCAGCTCCATGGGTACACACTGACACTCATACAAATGACAAAGCCACTGGGAAGCTGCCCCTCAAGCCCCTCCTGCTCGAGCCCATCCTGCTGCCCAGCACAGCTCCACATCCCAGCAGAGCCCCTGCCCTCCCAGGCTGCTGGCCATAGTGACAAATGTCCAGGTACACAAAATGAGGAGTGGCTCATGTGTGCTTCCCTTGCCAAGCTGAAACTCTCAGCGGCCTTGAAATCGCAGCAGCTCAATGGGTTTACAGCCATCTCCACTGAACATTTAAGCTCTTAATGCTATTTTCAGAATAAACTCAGAAGGAGCTGATTTTATGTCATTCAAACCCCAAAAATGCAAATAAAACAAAATGAAACAAAAAAACCCACCCAAAAAACAAAACAAAACAAAACAAAAAACCAAGAAAAGCCCCCACAACAGAGATCTAAATAAAAACGGATCTTGGGCTAATTTTAGCTGATCACAGCTTTCCGGCTCCCCCTGGAAAGCCCAGCGGTTCAATCAGCTTTATTGCTCACACTGCCAGCCCTGCTCCTCGTGGTGAGTGGGAGCAGGGCTGCCAGCAGCAGTGCCCAGGCAGCCCAGCGAGGTCACCCAGCAGAGACTGTGCCAAGGGCTCCCAGCGTGGGCGGGAGGCTGGGGATGGGAGGCTAGGGCAGGTGAACAGGTGGGAGGCTCAGGGTGCCCCTCCCTGGGGCAGGTGGGAGGCTCAGGGTGCCCCTCCCTGGGGCAGGTGGGAGGCTCAGGGTGCCCCTCCCTGGAGCAGGAACAGGTGGGAGGCTCAGGGTGCCCCTCCCTGGCACAGGTGGGAGGCTCAGGGTGCTCCTCCCTGGCACAGGTGGGAGGCTCAGGGTGCCCCTCCCTGGCACAGGTGGGAGGCTCAGGGTGCCCCTCCCTGGCACAGGTGGGAGGCTCAGGGTGCTCCTCCCTGGGACAGGTGGGAGGCTCAGGGTGCTCCTCCCTGGAACAGCAGGAGCAGGGTCCCTGGAGAAGCACCCAGCACGTGTCTGAGGGAATTGTGCAATGGCTTCAGGCTCAGAGGGGCTCCACGCTGAGACTGAAGCACTCAGCTCCCTTTGGGACTGGCACAGTTATACGTGCTCAGATCAGATTACTCAGACCCATTACCACCCCAGAGATGCATTAATGAAGCTCAGCTGAAATGCAGTTTCACAGCTAGCCAGAACCAGAGCTCCTGCATCGTCATTGATATTTAAAGACATTTAACGTCAGAACAACAACAATTGCTCCTGTTATCCAGCCCATCCTTAAACCACACCAAATCTGTGGTGCCGTGCAAGCAGAGGCAACAAAATGATTAGTGAAAATGCCAGCCCTAAACCTGCTTTGCAGCACAATCAATGTACTTTTTCCTGATACTTCTGGGGACTGCAAGTATTCAGGACTACTCCAGCTTTTGAGTTCCCACTGGAGAAACCAAAGCCTGCTGCTGTGGGCCAAAGCAGGGTGTGCTGCCATGGGCAGTGCTTGGAGCTGCTCCCAAACCACCATAACCAGCACCATTCTCACTGCCATGACCTGCAGCAGAAAGCAAAGTGCCATGCAGCATTCTGTTATGCTCTGTGCACTCATTTCATGACAGCACTGCAAATCAGAGTGGCCCTGCAGGTGACAAGGACCTGGAGGAGAATGGCAATGCCAAGCAGTGAAGGACACTGCCTGCTGCAGCCCCCAGACCCACTGGTGTCACCCACCAGCCACCTCCCAGCCCAGCAGCTGCATTCATGGCCAGGGACTGTCACCTGTCCTTTCCAGGTGGCCTCTGCTCCTTTTATGCACATCTGGTAGGGACTGGATGGGAATGGGAACGGGCTCAGCAGCTCAGGGCACCTGCACACAGCCATGGGGTGCATGGACTGCCTTGCCTGGGGACCCCACACTCATTAAATTGGGTAACCTAAGGCTGCCAGTTTAGGTTCATGGCCATGAATAAACTCATGTGCCTGGATTCAGCCAAGTCCATTGCTACAGCCACCCAGGACTAACACAGGCCTGAACCCAAATCTGCAAGTTCATGAGTTTGGAAATACCATTGCAAGATGAAATGACTTAAACAGCAGCTGGGATGACAAGGTTCCCACAAAGTTACCTAGCAGCAGAGGTGGGTTTTTGGATGTTAAGAGTTTTGGATGTCGTCTGTGCCAATATCCTGAGGCTAAATAGCCAGGGCTGGATGCAAGGCCATCAGTGAACATCAGGCTCAAACGGCTGCAGTAAATGGGGCAAGAGCAGGCCCCTGGCAAGGCCAGTCCCCAGCACTGTGCCCCACGCCCTGGGCTTAGGGACAGTCCTGGCCTGTGACCCTCCCAGTGACCTGGGCAGGGAGGCGAGTGCACCCCACACACACCTGCAATGACACTGAACAGGAGGAGGGACTGAGCCCTCAGAGCCTGGGGTGCTGATGGAGAGGGGCTGGTGATCAGAGCTGAGCACCCCCAGCCCTGACTGACACGAGGACCAGTGAGGATTTGGCACCTGGATGCCCCAAGCGATGGAAACAGCAAAGGCACACCTGGATCTGCATGTGGCAGCTGGTGGCCCAGGCTGTGCAGGGATGGGGACAGCCCATCCTCCCCATGGGCATCATCCCTGGCTGCAGGGAAACATTTCACCTCCTTGCTGAGAAAACACAGAGCAATTCCTCCCAGAGTGCTCAGTGCCCCACCAGAGACATTCACCAAAATCCACAGCTGCTGAAAGTCAGCCTGCACAGGTGTCCCCTCCTCTCCCAGCACACCTTATCCCCCACACAGATAATTTTATAGAGATAGCAGTGCTGACATGGCTGAGAGGTCATTGCAGAAAACACCTTTTGGACTAATGAAAGCAATGTGTGATTCCCATTACTTGCTGGGAAGATAACAAAACAGAAAGGAAACTGCCTTCATACATAAAACAAATGCCAGCTTCCTGGGAAGGTGGGCACTGCTCAGGACAAGGGTAGCAAGCTCTTTATGTGACATTTGTGATTCACAAAAAAAGCCTCTCACACATACTGCTCTTTGCATCCATCCTGTTGCTACATTTGATCACTTTGAGTTATTCATGTCTGCAAAACCTAAGCTGGAGTTGCTGTGGGCTGCGTGGTCACACAGGGTGGGAACTGTGTCTCCAAATAGAGAAACCTGTGAGCCCCAGCACACTGTGGGAGCTGGGAGCCCCCCTGTTCTCCCATCAGCTGCAGGGGACAGACTGGAGTCCCCAGGCTCTGCTCCTGTCTCTGAGCAGAGGAAGATGAGGAAGACTTTTCCTCCCCCATTTCTCAGGTGTGGAGCAGGCCTGACAGTGTTGGGCAGGGCCAGGGCTCATGGAGGCAGGGACCCCTCCAGCCCTGCCACCCCTGCCCTCCTTCCCCTGGCCACTCTGAGGTGAGATGTCCCCTCACAGTGGGTGACACTCCCATGGTCCTTCCCCTGCCAGGTGTGTTCCACAGGTCTTCTGGCCTTCACATCACCCACAGCCCAGCCCTGGAACACAGAGCCCCATTCCAGCCCATCTATGGAACACAGACTTCCATTCCAGCCCAGATCTAGAACACAGACCCCCATTCCAGCCCAGCCCATCCGAGCTCTGGAACACACAGCTCCATTCCATTCCATTCCATTCCATTCCATTCCATTCCATTCCATTCCAGCCCATCCATGGAACACACACCTCCATTCCCGCCCAGCCCAGCTCTGGAGTACAGACCTCCATCCCATCCCATCCCATCCCATCCCATCCCATCCCATCCCATCCCATCCCATCCCATCCCATCCCATCCCATCCCATCCCAGCTCCCTCCCCAGGGATGCCAGGCTCATGCCAGCCCCAGCCCTGGCAGCTGCAGAACAGCCATCCCTGCACAGAGGAGGCTCCCTGAGCTGGCCTGGGACCGAGCCCACGCACGGGCAGGGTGCAGGGACAGCTGGGGCACTCTCCAGCTCCAGCGCCACACAGGGCTCTGTGACACCCACTAGAGGATCTCCAGCACTTCCAGAGGAGCCACCTGCTCCTGGTGACACCCCAACAGCCCCTGGTGCACCCTGGGCACACACAGACCCAGCGGCCAGCATTCCTCAGGGCAGACTGCCACCACAGAGCTGTGGCAGGTGCTGGGAATGGCAGAGTGAGCCCAGCCCGGTGGGCACAGCTGCTCTGAGCCCCCAGCAGCACTGCCAGGGCCAGCAGTGGGCACAGACTGGCACCCAGTCAGCTGCAGGCTGTGGGGACGGCTGCCCACCTGTTCCAGCAGCACACAGAGGCCAGGGAAAGTGCTAATGAACTCAAAATCCCTGCCTGGAATGGATCCAAGGAACCCAGGACTGAAATGCCACATAACGTGATGGCTCCTTGTGCCCAGCATGCTGCATGCTGGGGCTTTGCCTCCTCCTCTTTGGGACACAAAGTGCAGCATCTGCCAGTGCTCCAAAGGGTCGTTTACACACCGTGGATCACACAACACATGGGAGCAGAGGAATCCCTAGAACAGCCATTAATTAACAAACAACATCCAGTTCCTGTTTGCATGGCCAGCATGGCAGGGATGCCCAGCGGGCACACCGGGGGCTGCTGGAGCAGCTGCCAGCTCAGGGCCTGCCTCAGACATCACCTGGCACTGCTGAGGCCATCACAGAGCTCCTGGCTGCCCTTCCAGGAGGATGGGTGGGAAGGAATCCACCCAGGGCTCTCAAAGTCTCTGCAAATTCAGTGTCGTGATGGAGGAAAAAATAGTCTGGGAGCTGATGATGTTCATCTGCTGGGGATGGAGGAAGGGAAATCTCAGCCCAGCCACCACAAGCACCCCACAGCCATGCCAGAATATGTGAAAGGAGATTCTGGGATCTGGGGCACTCCAGCTGCTGGGAACAGTGAAGTGGAGAACAAGGAGCTTCAGTTTCACCAAGGTCAGTGGTTTGCAAACAGGTCGGGGGTTTTGCTGAATTGAAAACAAAGTACCCGAGAAAAAACCATTTGAATCAAAGACACCCACCCGGAGGTTTGGTCTGGGGCTGTGCCAGCACCCCAGTGCTGAGCTGGCCAGGAGCACCAGGCAGGAGCACCAGGCAGGAGCACCAGGCAGCTCCACAATGCCACCACGTCTGACCCTTGCTATAGGACTGGAGAGGTGAATGCCCACGGGGAGCCACGAGACTGGGAAATCCTGAACCCTGGTCCCAGTTAGAGGGCTCCAAACAGCCACAAAGCCCCAGAGCCCAGGGGAGCGCAGAAGCAGGAGCAAGGGGCCCAAAGTGAGGGCCAGGGGCAGCGCTGCCAGCTCACACATCTCCTGACATCACGGATGCTCCTTCCTCAAAGGCTCCATTTCTGGGTTTGTGCTGGCTTTCCCCTGTCCTCTACACAACAAACAGCTCCAGCATTGCCCTTGCAACACAGCTTAAAAACATGCCCATAAAGTTCAGAAATCGAGGAGAAAAATAGAATATCCTTTTTAAAGCACTTTATTTTAGAATTGCTCCATATTGTCTGCAGCAGACAGCAGTAACAATGCCAAGTGCTCAGAAAGGTAAAAATCCCACAGGGCTCCTGCAGCAGGGCACATGTCCCAGCAGAGTGTTTCTGTGGGACATGGGCACATCCTGGGCATTGCCCTCACTGCTGCTGACACAGCAGAGTGTTTCTGTGGGACATGAACACATCCCGGGCATTGCCCCTCACTGCTGCTGACACAGCAGAGTGTTCCCAGCAGGGACATGGGCACATCCTGGGCATTGCCCTCACTGCTGCTGGCACAGCAGAGTGTTTCTGTGGGACATGGACACATCCTGGGCATTGCCCCTCACTGCTGCTGGCACAGCAGAGTGTTTCTGTGGGACATGGGCACATCCTGGGCATTGCCCCATTGCTGCTGGCACAGCAGAGTGTTTCTGTGGGACATGGGCACATCCCGGGCATTGCCCCATTGCTGCTGGCACAGCAGAGTGTTTCTGTGGGACATGAACACATCCCGGGCATTGCCCCTCACTGCTGCTGACACAGCAGAGTGTTCCCAGCAGGGACATGGGCACATCCTGGGCATTGCCCCATTGCTGCTGGCACAGCAGAGTGTTCCCAGCAGGGACATGAACACATCCTGGGCATTGCCCCTCACTGCTGCTGACACAGCAGAGTGCTTCCCTCTGCAGCAGCCCCACAGCCACATTGAGGGCTCCTGCCATGCCATGCCATGCCATGCCGTGCCATGCCCTGGGGCAAAGGCAGAGGGAGCAGAGCCCAGGGGCTCCCTCACTGCAGGGCTGCAGTGCAGGCAGCTCGCCAAGGCTCTGGTACCTCACACAGAGCCCAGAGTGATCCAGGGGATGAGTCAAGCAGCAGAGCAGAGCACGACTGCAGCTCGGTGAGGTATTAATAGATGTGCGTGCGGAAACAGCCGGGCTGGGGCACCTGCTGCTGCTCCAGGGATGGGGAGAGGGGCCTGAGCTCAGCACTGAGACAAGGACTGAGACAAGGACTGAGCCCAGCACTGAGCCCAGCATTGGAACAAGATGGACTTTAAGGGCCCCTTCCCAACCAAACCATTCTGGGATTCTATGAGTCTGTGAATAAAATTGTTCTTAGGGTTTCCTTTGCCTACAGATGCCACCATTTTAAAGCACCAACACTCTCATTCCCCAGTGGGAACTGGAGAGGGATGAGGGTGAAGGGGGAGCCAGACACTGGCCAGGGCACTGTGGGCAAAAGCAGCATGCCCACCAGACACACACAGTTTAACTGGGGGCAATCAGAAGCAGAGGAACCAGCACTGTGGGCAAACCCAGCATGCCCACCAGACACACACAGTTTAACTGGGGGCAATCAGAAACCAAGGAACCACAGGGCACTGTGGGCAAACCCAGCATGCCCACCAGACACACACGGTATAACTGGGGGCAATCAGAAACCAAGGAACCAAAGGGCACTGCGGGCAAACCCAGCATGCCCACCAGACACACACAGTTTAACTGGGGGCAATCAGAAACCAAGGAACCACAGGGCACTGTGGGCAAATCCAGCATGCCCACCAGACACACACAGTTTAACTGGGGGCAATCAGAAACCAAGGAACCACAGGGCACTGCGGGCAAACCCAGCATGCCCACCAGACACACACAGTTTAACTGGGGGCAATCAGAAGCAGAGGAACCAGCACTGTGGGCAAACCCAGCATGCCCACCAGACACACAGTTTAACTGGGGGCAATCAGAAACCAAGGAACCACAGGGCATCGTGGGCAAACCCAGCATGCCCACCAAACCCAGCATGCCAACCAGACACACAGGTTTAACTGGGGGAAATCAGAAGCAGAAGAACCAGCTCTGTGAAGGGTGACACTGCAGCACGACACAGCAGAGAAAACAGGGATTAACCATAAGCAGATTGCCAAGCCTCAACAGTCCGCAGGTTTTATCAAGCACTGTAAACATAACTTACTTCTTCCATGGCCTTGCTTCTGCACAGCCCACCAAATGAAATGAAAAGTAAACTAACAATGATTTACTGCAGATGGACATTTATTATCTGCATAATGATATCCTGCAATCGTCACAGCATTAACTGAGCCAATTCTGTTCTTAGTCACCGTACCCTTACATAAACATATAGTAAATTAAACACTATCTAAAACCAGGCATTTATTAGGGTTGTCTCTACACTTGCCTGAACATCACTTGAGGATGTGAGTCATAAAACAAGCTGGATTTTGAGTTCCAAAGTTTAATTTAATGTCAAGGAGTACTGGGTACAAACTGTAGATCGCTCTCATGGAAGAACACCTATTTAGTATTTAGGTCTGCCTTGTTAACTGGTAAATCAAACAGATGTGGCCAAATTAGCTGCTGAGATGATCTAAGATGTGCCATGTCTGCAGCAGCCCTGCCACTTCAAAGGCAGACCCCGGGAATCTCAAGGAGATAAAAGACTTCCATCACAATAACGGGTGACACGCGCCGGCAGGATACATGTAATAGAGGAAGGACAACAAGAGATGAAATGGAAATTTGTTTTGCAGAAGCCAAGAATAGAACATGATTTATATGCACTTATTTTAATTTATTTCAGGCTGAATGCAATTTATCTAAAGTCATCAAAAATTAATAGGCCATACAGAAAGTAGTAGTAATAAATCCAAACTCGGGGCACACAGCAAGCACATCTCTTTTCAATTGCTATTAGCACTTCACTATCTAATTAATCCACCGAGTTATCTCGTCTGGAAAGCCAGGCAATGCAGCCTGGCAGGACAGGCACTGGCTGCTGTGGGTGGCCCCTGGCGTGCTGTGGAACATTTAAAATACCGAGGCTAAAGCTGAGACCAGCCCAGAGAGGGAGCCCAGCAGAACCCACTGCCCTGCCCTGGGACTGGGCACCCCAAAGCTGAGACCAGCCCAGAGAGGGAGCCCAGCAGAACCCAGGCACCCCAAAGCTGCTGCTGCTGCAGCCCCCAGGGTCCCACAGCACGGTGCCACAGCCAGAGCACCCTGTGCCCCAGCAGGGAGCTCCCCAAGGGTGACCAGAGCACCCCAAGGGTGACCAGAGCACCCCAAGGGTGACCAGAGCACCGTGCCCCAGCAGGGAGCTCCCCAGGGAGTGACATGAGGTGACACTGCCTCACAGGTGAGCCCCTCCAGAGGCTCTTCCCCGACCCAGAGAACATTCCAAGCCCTTCCACCAGCACCCACAGGCTGTGTCCAGCACCCACAGCACCAGGGTCAGGGCCAGGGCAGTGCCAGCCCATCCCCAGCCTGTCCCCACGGGCTGGCCACGCAGCAGGCAGGAGGAGCAGCACTGCCCTACCCAGGGCCCTGCTCTGTGGCACCCGGGGGACACTGGCGGTGAGGCAGGAGCAGGGGCTGCCTCCAGTCCCAACCAAAGAGGGGCAGAGCCCCCTCTCTCCCCCTGAACATTCTGCATGTCCGTGCTGAAGGGGCTCAGAGCCAGCACAGGCAGGGACAGGCTCTGGGCAGGGTGTGAGCCCAGCACAGGCAGGGACAGGCAGGGTGTGAGCCCAGCACAGGCAGGGACAGGCTCTGGGCAGGGTGTGAGCCCAGCACAGGCAGGGACAGGCAGGGTGTGAGCCCAGCACAGGCAGGGACAGGCTCTGGGCAGGGTGTGAGCCCAGCACAGGCAGGGACAGGCTCTGGGCAGGGTGTGAGCCCAGCACAGGCAGGGACAGGCTCTGGGCAGCCCCTCCACCTGCCCCAGCAGCTCAGGGCACAGTCTGAGCACAGAGCCAGCCTGGAACAGCTGCTCAGCACCTGCACAGATCTCTCTGACCACAGAGCTGCAGCAGGAACCCGACAGACCTCAGCCCCTATTTAGATCCAAAGGAAATCAATGGCCATACCAAAAGGAATATTTTCCTTTACCAAGAATGACAGTTTAAGTGAAATACTGGGACTCATATTTTTTAAAACTTCAGATACATCTGTCAGGGTTGGGCAATTTCGCCTAAAAGGGAAACTTTCAATGTGCCATAAGGGAGAAACTATTTTTGCAATCTTCCCTTTGGCTCAAAATCTGCTGCTGGGATTTTTCAGGAGGCAGCACTCCACACGCTCGAAAAAACTGACGGCTCTAAAATACATATTTATGGTTTCCTGATATAGGGAATAAGAACAGAGGAAAGTAATGGCAAGCTGCAGGAAACATTACAGAGCCTGGCAGCAGGACAGACAGCAAGCTGGGATCAGCAGCAGAGTCAGGGGAGGACAGGAGTAAAGGGAGGTGAAGTGGAGACCAGGCACTGCCCAGGGACCCTGGCCAAGGATGGCACAGGCTCAGGCACGGGCTGCTCAACCCCAGTCAGACACAGCTGGAGATGGAACCAGGCCTCCATGTTCAGGGAAACATGTGGGGAAAGCTGGGCTGGGTGGGATGGAGACGGGAGAACCTCAGAATCCTGTGAAAGGATTGCACAGCCCTGGGATGGGGCTGGTGAGTCAGGATCAGGAACACCCACCTGGCTCTGGTGCCTGTGACCGTGTTCACAGGGGTTCTTGGATGGGGGAACAGTGGGCATCTGACTCCATGGTTCAGAAGGCTGATTCATTATTTTATGTGATATGTTACATTAAAACTATGCTAAAAGAATAGAAGAAAAGATTCCATCAGAAGGCCAGCTGAGAATAGAATAGAAAAGAATGATCACAAAGGTTTGTGGCTCAGCTCTCTGTCCGAGCCAGCTGACTGTGATTGGCCATTAATTAGAAACAACCACACGAGACCAATCCCAGATGCACCTGTTGCATCCCACAGCAGCAGATAACCATTGTTTACATTTTGTCCCTGAGGCCTCGCAGCTTCTCAGGAGGACAAACCCTAAGGAAAGGATTTTCCATACAAGATGTCAGTGGCAGGTGTCCCCACGCTCAGGGACAGAACTGCTCAATTGCTGGTCAGCCCCCATCACGCAGTCACACCCCACAGCTGGCCAGCTGGCACTGCCAGGCTGGGCACACCCGGGGCTGTGGCACTGCCATGGAACCAGGCTCCAGCAGCAGCATTGCCGCACAGCCTCTGGTGGCATCAGCACCAAACGTGCCAGGACAGGCTGGAGAGAGGCTGGCACGGCTGTGCTGTGCCAGCAACACCCAACAGCAGCAGGCAGGACAGGAGACGTCGCTGCTTTATTGTCCAGGAATGCAGGAAGAGCCAGTGGCGCAAACAGTGAGGGAGGGGAGTGGCAGAGGGATCCAGCCCAGGAGGAGCAGATGGCACAATTCCCCCTAGACTAAATCATATTTAATTTTTCTATCAATTTTCATTAGCCTTTTCCCATGCCTCTGGTTCATCTTCAGCATTTCAGGATTTGTTAAAAATAAACCATTACTGTCTCAGGGAGCTCCTCGGCCAATTATTTTAATACTCCTGGGTACCAGTTATACAGCTCTGCCACTTTTAAACTGCCTTACTTAAACTTTTTAACCTTTTTCTTAGCTCCTGCAGCAGTAGAAAACAGCTGCCATGAGTCTGCACTTTGCTACTCCTTTGCAAATGGGAAACAGAAATAATCATAGAAAACTTTTGTATCACCCCAAAGTATTTCCTGCTTTGCTTTGTGAGGTGCAGCCCTTAACAGGCTTGTGTTTGTATCGCGGGTGTAGTTCTCCTCCTGCTCCTGGTACCTGACCTGAGGATGCTGAATGTGTTCATAACAAAACTCCCACCAATCTCAGAATACAGATATTTAGGCACAAAAAAGGCCCTCAGTGTGCAGATGCATTTCTGGGCAGTGGGGCAAAGAATTAAACCCTTGGGCATAGGAGGAATTTCTTCATGGAAAGGGTTGTCAGCCACTGACGGGGGGCCCAGGGAGGCAGGGAGTGCCCATCCCTGGAGGAGTCCCAGGCATTCCTGGAGGTGGCACTCAGGGCTCTGGGCTGGGACACGACTCGAGGCTCTTGGGAAGCTCCTGCAGCCCCGCTGGTTCTGTAATTCAGTGTCTGGCAGGATGTGGGCATGAGAGGGTGGTCAAAGGGCAGCTGCAGCAGAAACTCGGCCCCTGAAACCCCCCTGCAGCCCCCCTGCAGCCCCCTTGCAGACCCCTGCAGCCCCCCAGCCCAGTGCTGCTGGCTCCCAGCAGGTGCTCCCCACCCACAGCTTTGAACAAGGTGCCAGCAGGACACTAACAAGCACGTGCCTCATTATTTCACCTGTTAATTGGCCACTTCTCCACCCCTGTCACCTCACATTGCTAAGGCCTGCAGTCAGGGCCTCTGGGGCAATGCTGGCACTGGTGTTTGCAGTTGTTGGGATGGAAGCTCTGGCCAGAGAGCACTGCTCAGAGCTGAGCTACTCCCATCAATGAACCACAGATCCCAGACTTGCATGGATTAGTGGGGCACAGCATCACTGCCACCAGGAGAAGCTGGACCAGGACTGTCTGTGACCTCACCTACATCAGAATGACAGCTGTGAAAAGCCTGTGAACAGCGGGGCAATGATGGTGTGAACTGCTCAGGCCAGGGCTGACACAGTGCCACTGTGTCCTCTCCTCTGCTCCCAACACCTTGTGGAACAGAAAAAGTGACATAAGCAAATAAAACAGGTTTCCCTTCAGCTGGACGAGATCAAACCACTTTACACAGATTTCTGGAAAAAGAAAAGACAGCCACTTCCAAAACTTCTAGCCCTGAGAAATTATTCTGAAAGGTAATTTTCCTCCTCTACATCTCAGTGCATGAAGCAGACACCATCAGATCTGCCACATGCGATCCCATCAGTTTGCAGGATTTATCTCCTTTGTCTGTGCCAGAAAATTTAATGGGTCTCTTGGTCCTAATGTTCTTCACTCAGCAAAGAGTCTGAGCGTTTCAGATAAGAGACATACTTAAGGCTTTGGCAAAGAAATTTAGATTTTAATTGCTGCTTCAAAATGTGATCAATCGTGCTGCTATGGCAAGAATTACACAGAGCTCAAGAAACGGGTGCCAACAGATGGCCACCCACAGCCCAAACAATCCAGCTGCACAGCTGGGGCTGGTCCTGCAGCGATGCCTCACAAGGGCTGCAGGTGTGCTGTTCACACCCAATCCAGCTGTGGCCAGCTGTGCAGGAGCTGCTCAGGACCACGCCAGGCTCTGTCCATTGTGCTACATGCCTGCAGCCCTGCTGGAGGAGCCTTCATCTGGCATTCCAGCCGTGGCCTGGAGAAGGCAAAGATCTTGGGAGGTCCTGGTGACCTTTTCCCATATTGACCCTCCCAAACCCCCTCCCCAGGGCTCTCAGGAGCAGCGTTCTCCTCTGAACCAACCCAAGAGGCAGCTCAGAGTTACACCCACCAGGTGCAGGCAGCACTGGCCAGGACTGCCCAGCAGCCTGCAGTGTGCCCATGTGGGACACCAGAACCCTTCACCCTTCAGCAAAAGGGAACCCAGCACCGCAGCTCCCCCTGGGCACTGCCAGCTCCAGCACCGCCTCCTCCAGCCCTTCTGGCCAGGAATGGAGCTTGGGATGGAGCCTGCAGGGGCAGCACCTTCCCCCTGCCCTTGGGCTGCCCTGCCCAGCACCAGCACAGCAGGGCAGCAGCAGGAGCCCTGCTCTGAGCATCAGGGGCAGCACTGGCACAGGGTCAGCAGCTCTGAGCATCAGGGTCAGCACACAGGGTCAGCACACAGCTCCAGAACACAGGTGTGGCACTCAGAACTGTCACACAGCTCCAGCACACAGCCCACAGCTCCAGCACACACAGCTCTGGCACACAGCACACAGCACACAGCACGCACAGCTCTGGCACACAGCATCTCCTCACTCACCCCCAGCGCTCCCACCACGAGGGGATGGAGCCCATGGGGTGCCCCACTTGGGCATGCACAGACCCACTCCAGCTCATGGTGCCCCAGCACAGCTGTGCCCTGCGTGCCCTCCTGTGTGACCAGACCCACCTCAGACCCACTCCAGCCCTGAGTGCCCCAGCACAGCTGTGCCCTGAGTGCCCCCCTCTGTGAGCCTTCCCCAAACATCACATTTCCAAAGGCAAACCAAGCCCAGGTGGATCCAAGCGGCACCACAGCCAGACCCCTCAGCCCCACAGCTGCTCCCACAGAAGCCCCTGCTGGGCTGCCAGGCCAGGCACTGCCATCTGGAGCTTGGGCATGTTCTACACTTATTTATTTCCCTTTTAATACATTTTGGCATAATTGTCTCTTAATTAATATCAGGAGAATTACACAGTTTCCCTCTCACAAGAGGAGGCAGGGCAGCATCGTGCAGGGAAATGCGTGTAGAAACAAAACAAGGAACCTCAAACTCTTACCCTGAGTAAATCAGCATGACTTTACTGCAGCTAATTGAGTTATCTTCAAATTATGCCCAGAAATCAAAGCAGAGAGGGAGAGACACTTTGCCCTCCACACAATGTCCTCTTTAAAAATATATCACTGCTCCTCATCTGGGATAATTCACTAGTGGGGAGTTCTGAGTAAGTTAGAGACAGGACCTCTGAGTCGTTTTGGATGATGTGGTTTAGTTTTGGTTTATTTTCTTATCTTCTACGCAGGCAGGAAGAGTAAGTTCAGCTCACATCTTCACTGCATGGCTCAGAAGGTCACAAGAGTCTTAGTTACAAGACTTTTTAATGAGTTATTGACCAAAAGAACACTGCCAACAAGGATATTTATGTTTTTAACCCAATACTTAAATATTTTGTCTTATGGACCCGTGCTACAGTGTGAGCTTCCTTAGCACCTATGTTATGGCACACAAACCCACAGTGCTGCATTCTAAACTCCTTGTTTACCTCTGGAACTACTTTTATTTTTATATCTTAAACTCTAAAACTCTAAACTTCCCTTTCCTTAGCTCGGTGTGCCTCTGCTTTAAACTATAAATCCACATTCCCACTTCTAGCAGTGCCACATTTTCTGAAAAATCCTCTTTGCCCAGGATTTTCTCCTGGGAATCTGAGAAGCCTCAGAGAAAAAGGAAAACAATTCTTATCTGATTTGCTGCTCCTGTGTTTTGCTGCTCTGGAATGTGGTTGGACATTGTTTATCCAGCAGGTGATTGCTTCATTGTTTTGACCTAATGACCAATCACAGTCAAGCTGTGTTGGGACTCTGGAAAGAGTCAGGAGTTTTTCCTTAGTATCTTTTTAGCCCTCTGTATCCTTTCTTTAATATATAATATAATATAATATAATATAATATAATATAATATAATATAATATAATATAAGCCTTCCAAGAACATGGAGTCAGATCCATCATTTCCTTTCTTCAGTGGAGGTCCTCAGAAAATACCACATAGCACCTCAGTTTGGGAGCCTTTCCCAAGGGCT
This sequence comes from Ammospiza nelsoni, assembly GCF_027579445.1. Classification (NCBI taxonomy): domain Eukaryota; kingdom Metazoa; phylum Chordata; class Aves; order Passeriformes; family Passerellidae; genus Ammospiza; species Ammospiza nelsoni. The sequence goes on from NC_080638.1 coordinate 65,128,101, forward strand.
CAGATCAAATCCTGGGTTATATTCTCAGTTTTGGCTGACAGGCCCAGAGTTCTGGGAGCTCTCTGCATTTCAGATTCCCACACTCCTCTCCCAGCTCCGTGGCACAGGAATGGGTCAGTGTGACCTGTCCCTGTCCCAGCCCAGCCCCCAACCCCAGCTGGGCTGGCAGGAAGGGACAAACAGGGGGAACGGGGGACACAGGGGACACAGAGAACCCAAACACCATCCAGGCACTCCTGCTGCTCAGACACTCCTTGGATTTGCACAGGGAGATGAGAGAAAGTGAGAGGCAAACACAGAGATGATGGCAGGGAACACCAGTAGGGTTTTTTTAACTTTTGTTTCACTCTGGACAGATCAAGAATCCATCTTCCTCCTCAGAATTATTTCTGAAGAGCCCAAATCCCCAGGCTGATGGGCTTAGTGCCACCAGCAGTGCCTGCAGTTGTGACCGTGTTCACAGGGGTCTTATATTGAGAGAAGAGACGAGGATCTGACTCCACGTTTCAGAAGGCTGATTTATTATTTTATTATATATATTAGATTAAGACTATACGAAAAGAATAGAAGACAAAGTTTAATCAGAAGGCTAGCTAAGCTAAGAATAGAATCAGAAAGAATGATAACAAAGGTTTGTGGCTCAGACAGAGAGTCTGATCCAGCTGGGCTGTAATTGGCCATTAATCAGAAACAACCACATGAGACCAATCCCAGATGCACCTGTTGCATTCCACAGCAGCAGATAATCAATGTTTACATTTTGTTCCTGAGGCCTTTCAGCTTCCCAAGAGGAAAAATCCTAAGGAAAGGATTTTGCATAAAACATGTCTGTGACATGCGGCGACAGGGAACCAGCCAGGCCCAGGGTGCCTGGCTCAGCACCACTCACCCCAGGGACCCACAGAGCCCCACCCGGGCAGGCCACACCAAAACCCGCCCCAGTACAGGGAAACATCATCAGGTGGGAAACCCTCTGAGAAGGGCACTTTGCATTCCAAAACAGGCCATGTGTAGCAGAGAAGCTTTCCTCACAATGTGCTGGTTGTTTGCTGACACAGGAGCAGCTGCCCCTCGGTCACAGCTCAGGAAGCACCCAGAGGTTTGAGCTCAAACATGGATGCAGCGGCCCCAGGGAGGGGGACAGGTGACAGCAGAGGGGACAGGGGCAGGCCCTGCACAGTGTGAGGGGACAGCAGATCCCGGTGCCAGACAAGTACCACAGCTATCTGCCAACATTGAAACAGTTGTGTTCTTGTTGATTGGCTTTTAAACTGTTTCACCATTGTTTTAATTCAAGTTTTCTTATATTAAAGAAAACAACAGAAAAGCAAAGGCATTATGCCCTTCCTGCTGTACTGTAGATTCTTGAGATACACAAATTCTTTTGCAGGCACTTAATTTCTACTGCAAAGATCTGACGCCAATTGCATTTCTTTTAATAAGAAAACCTTTCACTGGAAAAAAAAATCTTTCTTTAAGGAATCCATAACTTTTATTTTTCATTCTCAGCTTTGCTGTCTAAGCTCTCCCTTGCCTATCTCTTTTGCTGTCTAGCCCTCTCATTCACTTATGTAATTAAGAATGAGGTGGGGGAGCTGGAGAAAACTCAATTACTTCAGTGTCCAAGCAAGGGGGCAGAGCAGAGCAGAATGATGCCCTGGGCAGCACTTCCAACCCTGCTCACAGCACTGGCTCATTTCCAAGCCCTTCCATCAGTCAGCAGCTCCAGCACTGCTGGTTCTGTGGGCACAGTAACCCTACACAGCTCCCATGAACAGGACTGTGTGTCGCAGACATCTTCTTATGAAAAATCCTTTCCTTAGGATTTTTCCTCCTGAGAAGCTGACAGGCCTCAAGAACAAAATGTAAACAATGGTTATCTGCTGCTGTGGAATACAACAGGTGCATCTGGGATTGGTCTCATGTGCTTGTTTCTAATTAATGGCCAATCACAGTCAGTTGGCTTGGACTCTCTGTCTGAGCCACAAACCTTTATTATTCATTCCTTTCTATTCTATTCTTAGCTAGCCTTCTGAGGAGAACCTTTTCTTCTATTCTTTTAGTATAGTTTTAATGTAATATATATCATAAAATAATAAATCAGCCTTCTGTAATATGGAGTCAGATCCTCGTCTCTTCCCTCATCCAAGAACCCCCGTGAACACGGTCACAGCCTGGGGCAGTGCCAGGCACAAGAGCAGCTCCTCCTCTGCTGCTCTGGCACTGAGGGGTGACATGGGGACACTGGGTTCCCCTGCAGCAGCTCTGTCCACAGCCTGTCACAGCTCAGGACAGCTGGGAAGGGACAGGGCAATGCCCCAGTGCCTCACCCATGGTAATTAGGGAATGTGCCACCAGTTAAACTCACACAGAAAGAAACAAACCAATCCCCAGATCTCCCAGAGCAGGGTCTCCCAGAGAAGGATCTCCTCACTCCCAGGCAGCCTGTCCCCCACACAACCTGAGTGAGACACAGCTGTGCTCATGTAAGTACTCCCCAGTGTCAGAGCCACCTCTGCACTCTCCTCACCACACCTGGGCACTCCACACACACACACACCACCAGAGCACAGCTGGAGTTATACTGAGACAGAGGTTTTGCAGAGCCAAGTGATGCTGTTTGGAAGGCTGGTGTCCTCATAACCTAGGGTGACAGACAGCAGCCCAGCCCACAGGCAGAGCAGAGGCTCCAGCCACCAGCCCCGTGCCCTGTGCTAACCCTGGGGACACTGATAGAGTGTGACAAACCCGCTGTGTGACACGGGCACTGACATCAGCCATGAGGCCCTGATGCCTCTCCCTGGTTTTACACATTTGAGAGCACATACAGCTAAGGGATAAGGGGTTTTTATCTCAGTATTTTAATGAGGACCCTTACTGGTATACTACTGCACCAAGGTGGAACACAATGCAATGCACGCACACCATGGGTCACACATGCCATTTACAGAGCTCAAAATGAGCATATCTAGCAAGGATGCCCCAGTGGGAGGCCTGGATGAATGGCCTGACATTCCCCCATCTGTGGAATTCTCCCCTGGGTGGGCCAGATCTCCAATTCACAGGATGTGTTCTAGAGAGGACCTGGGTTTCCCAAGATAGTGTAAGGTTTATTAGGAGACCTTTAGGATGTTTGGTCTCCTGGCCTAACAGAATACCAGGACTATGCCAAGTTATCAGATTTAAGGACTTACAAGCATGCATGCTAAGAATACTGAGGGTACGTAAAAGTCACAGAAAAGGTATAGAAAAGAAAAGGCAAACAATCTTCCTGGCATCAGTCCGACAAACACAGCTTCCTGCAGGACTCATTCCATGCCCAGCATGGGCAGGACAGGGACACAGGAGCACATTGTCCCCAGCACCGTGCCCATACAGCATTACAGCCTTCCTTCTCCTGCCCACAGCCCCAGCACCACTGTTCTGCAGGCAGCCCAGCACCACTACTTGTGTGCTGCAGCCCAGCAGCACTGCTCATGTGCTGCAGGCAGCCCAGCACCACTGCACGGGTGCTGCAGGCAGCCCAGCACCACTGCACGGGTGCTGCAGCCCAGCACCACTGCACAGGTGCTGCAAGCAGCCCAGCACCACTGCACGGGTGCTGCAGCCCAGGAATGCCTCCTTCTCCTCCCCCCCGTTGCTGGGAGGCTGCACCCTCCATCAGCACAGGCCCAGCCCATGCTGAGCCTGCCCCTCAGCCCTGCCCAGCCCCAGGAGCACAGGTCACCCCATACCATGCAGAGGAAGCCAACACCTGCACGGGTCTGCACCAGCTCCAAGTCACCAAGACGTGGCAGGTTGTTTCCATCACTGTGTTCATGTGCTGGGACTGGACATCCATGCCTCCAGTGCCTCCTTCCCCTTCCCTGAGCAGTACTCAGCCCCCTCCCATCTCTCCAGCCCCATGAGCTCCATCCTGCCCTGTGATGCTGACCTCAGGAGCAGGGGGCACGGCAGGGACTGCTGCTCCTGCCTGCCCCCAAGTGCCAAACCGCAATGGAACCCATGGGGCACAGCGGCTGTGCACCGACACAAACTGACGCTCTGAAGGACCAAAACTGCCTCCCACAGCCACACGACCCAGCTGTGCCAGAGCACAGAGCCCTGAGGCTGGAATGGCACCACCTGGGAGCAGAACAGGGCACAGGGGAGCAGCCTGGCACTGCGTGGCACCAGGACAGGAACAGGAACCACACGAGGAGAGGATCACTGATCACTGTCAGCCTGAGCGTGGCAGGAGAGCTGCCAGCCTGGCACTGGGCACAGGGAGCTGCCAGCCTGGCACTGGGCACGGAGAACTGCCAGCCTGGGAATGAGCACACAGAGCTGCCAGCCTGGCATTGGGCACAGGGAGCTGCCAGCCTGGCACTGGGCACACATAGCTGCCAGCCTGGCACTGGGCACACAGAGCTGCCAGCCTGCACTGGGCACAGGGAGCTGCCAGTCTGGCACTGGGCACGGAGATCCTGAGCTGCCACTGCTGTCCCCAAGAGCAGCAATTCACATCTCGTCATTTCGGAAGGACTGGAAGGAGCTGCTGGAGCTGCAGTGATGGAAGCAGCACCTGAGAGGTCTCACAGTGTCACAGACAGGCAGGGGCAGCCCCTGGAGCAGCACCATGCTTCAGGCAGCCTGTGCCACCGTCCAGGAGGGTAGGAACCCTCAGTGCCAGTGCCCACGAGGGCAGGAACCCTCTGCCCAGGGCTGGGGCTGCCACTGCCCTGCAGGGGAGAGAGGGCCAGGGCAGCTCCCCCTCTGCACACCCTCAGCCCCTCTGCCAAGCTCACCCTCCTGGCCCCTTCACCTGGCACCTTCTGCCAGGCAAGGCGTTCTCTGCCAGGCTGTGCCCTCTGCCCAGCTCAGAGCTCACTAGCTGCCAGCCCCCAGCAGCCCAGGGCTTCCACCTGACAAACAGGAATTGCCAGACAGGCAAAACCCTGTGAAGTGCAGCTGAGCACATAAATGCTACAAAATAAGAGCAATTTATTCCACAGTTTACAAGTCAGTCTGTGGTCTTCAGAGATAATTCTGCTGTCAGGTGCTTATTTTCCTCCAGCAGTGCCAGGCTACACGAGCTGCTTTTGTGCCTCTATTAGCTCACACATGTGCAGATCCTCCTTTCCCATATTATATTTGCATTCAATTTTGCTTGATATGTGCAGCAAACTAAGTGCAATTCTGTCCTAAGATTGCACAGAAAACCATAGCAGGCTTCTGAGCAGCATTTATTATTCAGGACAATGAAACATACTGATCTTTCTGGAAAGGTCTGGCTGTCTGGAAACACCTCTTGCACCCAGTTGTTCCCAGCCACACTGGTGGTGTGCTGTCCGAGTTCCACTGTCACTCACCTAGGGGCAAACCACCACTCACTGAGATGTGAACTGTAATTTATTCTCCAAATCTGCAGAATCAGTCATGTTCTACCCCAGAGTCACTCCTGCACTGCTGTACAGGGTGTGTTACACTTCTTTTCCTGCCCATCTCTCCCGGCAGACAGGTGCCCAGGCAGTGCCAAGGCACCACGAGCCACCCAGCAGCCCTGACCTCCCCTTTCCAGAGGGAAAAACACCTGGAGCCCTCGGCCTGCCCCGGGCTGTGCCAGAGGAACAGAGCACAGGATCCCCATGGGGACAGGGCTCTCTGCACTGAGGGCCTCACAGGGCCCAGAGCACAGGATCTCCCTGGGCACAGGCCCTGACCAGAGGAGCACAGGGATCTCCCTGGGGACAGGACCCTCAGCACTGAGGGCCTCACCAGAGGAGCAGGGCAGAGGGATCTCCCTGGGGACAGGCCCTCACAAAGCCCAGAGCACAGGGATCTCCGTGGGGACAGGATTCTCTGCACCGAGGGCCTCACAGGGCTCAGAGCACAGGGATCTCTCTGGGGACAGGATTCTCTGCACTGAGGATCTCACAAGGCCCAGAGCAGAGGGATTTCCCTGGGGACAGGACCTGACCAGAAGAGCAGAGGGATCTCCCTGGGGACAGGACTCTGCACTGAGCACCTCACAGGGCCCAGAGCAGAGGGATCTCCCTGGGAACAGGACCTCACCAAAGGCCCAAGGCACAGGGATCTCCCTGGGGACAGGATTCTCTGCACTGAGGATCTCACAAGGCCCAGGGCAGAGGGATCTCCCTGGGGACAGGATTCTCTGTACTGAGGATCTCACAAGGCCCAGGGCAGAGGGATTTCCCTGGGGACAGGACCTCACCAAAGGCCCAGAGCAGAGGGATCTCTCTGGGGACAGGACCCTCAGCACTGTGCACCTCACCAGAAGAGCACACACCTCACCTCTGCAGCCCGAGGCACTCATGCAGCCCAGAGTGCTGCAGGAACAGGGAGCAGCACATGGCAGAGCCTGAGTTGGGGCCAGGGAAGGCACTGCAGCTACCCACAGCCACCCAGAGGGAGGCACAGGGACATGGGCTGTGCCCTGGACACCGTTTGGTGACACAGGGCTTTCTGAGCCACGACAAACAGTACACACTCAGCTCAGCCTGAAACCATTCATAATAATAAACCATTTCATTTCTATGGAAGAACTTCCTCCCTCTGAGGGTGGGCAGGCCCTGGCACAGGTGCTCAGAGCAGCTGTGGCTGCCCCTGGATCCCTGGCAGTGCCCCAGGCCAGGCTGGAGTGGCCTTGGAGCAGCCTGGGACAGTGGAAGGTGTCCTTGCCATGGCAGGGGGTGGAATGAGCCATAAGGTCCCTTCCAACCCAAACAATTCTGGGATTCTGTGACTCTGTAAAGGAAACACGTCAGCAAAAGCCATAACAAACTCCCACGGCTCCTGTTGGGCACAGGGAGCTATAGGAGGGGCAGCTGCTCCCCTCAGCTCCTGCTGCTCCCATCTAGGGGGGCAGAGCTTGAGGCCAACCTGCCTGGCATCCACATCTGACATCAGCAGGTCAGTCTGTCACTAATTGAATTATACCTGCATTACTTAATAAACAAAGAACACTCTCCACATTACAAGGATGTAATCCTTTAATTGGTTTATGAGCACAGAATCCCATGGGAAGTGTCACAAATCCATCAGGATGCCCTGAGCACTGCGTTTCTGAGCTGCAGAGATAACGAGTGTCATATGCCAGCAGTCGGCTCTGGGCTGAGCTGGGCAGGGAGCTGAGCCAGCACTCTGCTCTCTCCACAGGCAGCAGCCCCAGCACTGCTCCTGAGGCTGTGGAGCTGCCACCAGCACCACCAGCACCACCAGCAGCAGCTGGCAGTCAGACCCTGTCCTTCCAGCCCCCAGCCCTGCTGCCCACCCCAGTGTGCAGGGCAGGGTGACCACACCAGTGCCCCTTCCAGGCACAGCATTGTGGGCAGGGGAGCACTGCAGCCCCCGCAGTGCCTCCATCCACACTCAATTCACCGGACCTTGCCCACACGGTCCCACCTGAGTGCCCTGACACACACGGAGGGGAGACAGCTCTTCCTCGTCCATCTTCTCACCCCAGAAATCCCCTTCTGCTGCCTCACACAACTTGCTGCTGCAGATGTAAACCAGAACCATATATCTGTGAAAGTCAGCACACTTCAAAAGCCTTGGCAGAGGGAAACCATGCCCTGCAGCAGGCAGGTATCTGCTCCATGAGGCCCCATGCACACACAGCCCAGCTCAGGACCAGGCCTCTGCTGTACAAAATCCACTTCAGCACCCAAACCACCATCCCTGCTGCTCCAGCTGGCACTGCTGGCCATGCTGAGGGCAAGGATGGAACACAAGGATGGAACAGGACATGGACACATGCTGGCCACACAGCACTGCTGGCCATGCTGAGGGCAAGGATGGCACAGGGCACGGACACATGCTGGATTGCCACAGGGGATGGCACAGAGACACAGCACTGCTGGCCATGCTGAGGGCAAGCTGGAACACAAGGATGGAACAGGGCACGGACACATGCTGGCCACACAGCACTGCTGGCTACACCAGCAGCATGGAGGGCACCGAGCATGATGCATGCAGTGCAGCTGGGACCTGCATGCTCTATCCTGTCCCCACAGGGACACCCAGATTGCCAGATGTGTGTGCTGCTCCCCAGATGCCTGGGTTAGATTTTCTGTGCCTGCCATCACAGGAACAACGTGTGCTACCCCTGGAGAAGGAGTGATCCCTCTGATCTGTAACACTGCTGTCCTTCACTCTCATCCTTTAGCCTTCACGTCTCCTCACATCCCCAGTACAAACCAGGGATGCATTACTGAGCATTGGGGAAACATTTGGATACCTTATCAACACCTAAACCCAAATTCCAGATGGCAAGGAGCAAGTCCAGCCTCTCCCCAGCATTCCAAGTCTCGCATCCTTCTGGCCACACAATTTCATTCCTCGTTACTGTTCTTTATTTATTGTTATAACTTTCCAGATGGAATTTAAGTGCAGTCACAGACTCTGTACATTGATTGGCTTCTTTAATGCTCCTTAGAAGAAATGAAGCTCACTCAGCGAGCCCTTTGTGCCTGTTGGGGACACCACGGGAGGCCCTGGCAGAGCTGGCGGAGCGTGGCAGGGCTGAACAGAGCTGCTGGGGCACACAGTACCACAATCACAGGGCACTCACCTGGGTAGCTCAGCTGGCACCCACCTGGATACCAGCACAATGCTCATTTAAACACACTGTCCTCATCTGTTCCCCTAGAAATTACAGAGTGCTCATCTGGCAGTAACAGCAGCTGCCACCACCCACCCTGACATACCATGCCTTTTCCCACAGCGTTTATCATGTTTCCCTTCTAGGACAGGCAAGGATAGGGCATTGCTTCAATCCACAGAAGCTGCATGTATGCAGAATGCTTCAAATAACACATGCTAGGTGTGGCCAGCTCAGGGCAATAATGAACACAACAGGAATGCCAGCCCTTGGGAGGCAACTCATTTCAGCCATATCAGGACACCAGATGGAGGGATCCTCACAGATCACCAAAGGGGGAATGCAGAGAGGGGGTGCATTGGGACACCTGCAGGACCCAGCTGCAGATGAGTAGGGGGCTCTGTGCAAGAACATGGACTACTAGAAGGGAGGCTGCACCCCCCAGTCATTAAATGCAATCCTTGCCATGTACTTGGGGACAAGGACACATCTGTTTTCAGTGGCCCAATGTGCCAGGGCAGCAAGCGACAACTAGCCCACAAAGGAGTCCCCATGCAGGCGCTCTGCTGGCTGAGCCTCTGAGGCCACATGTCACCAGGGTGGCTGATTGTCCCCATGTTCATCCCCATCCCTGGTCCTCAGCACAGCATATGGGGCCTGAACGTTACCACACCCACACTATGAGGACAGGTGGTCACCTGGAGGCACTTGGAGCACATCTTTAACCCATCACAGCCAGGTCAAGGACCCCTGCACAGGACCTGCTAGGACAGCACTGGAGCCTAGACTGGGGCCTGTGCTGTTATCCTGGTTCTTTACACCACAGCAGCACTGGAGCCTAGACTGGAGCCTGTGCTGTTATCCTGGTTCTTTACACCACAGCAGCACTGGAGCCTAGACTGGAGCCTGTGCTGTTATCCTGGTTCTTTACACCACAGCAGCACTGGAGCCTAGACTGGGGCCTGTGCTGTTATCCTGGTTCTTTACACCACAGCAGCAGTACAGCCTAGACTGGGGCCTGTGCTCTTATCCTGGTTCTTTACACCATAGCTGAAAGATGCTCAGCTGTCTATGTCAGCTTGCCCAGGCTTATGTGTGGCATTCAGGGCGATGGTGCTCTTCTGCCCAGGGTACTGTTGGTGTGCAGAGCCCTCCCTGCCCTCCTGTGACACAGCAGAGTGTCCCCAGAGGCAGCCAAAGCTGAGGCTCAGACACAGGAAGGCAGCAGTCACTTCTAGGGAACTGCAGTTTGGAGCCTGGTCCCCAAGAGCAGCGTCACTGCAGCTGGGCACGGGCAGAGATGAGACACGAGGCTGACGTCAAGAGGAGCCACGAGCACAGCAAAGCTGCCCACGGCACAGTGACACCCAGCCTGCCCACGACACAGTGACACCAAAGCTACCCACGGCACAGTGACACCCAGCCTGCCCACAGCACAGTGACACCAAAGCTGCCCACGGCACAGTGACACCCAGCCTGCCCACGGCACAGTGACACCCAGCGTGCCCAGCCTGCCCACAGCAGCGCCCGGCTCTGGCAGCAGCAGCAGCAGCAGCAGCAGCAGCAGCAGCAGCAGCAGCTCACGCAGCACAGCCGGCAGCACAGGCTCCTGCCAGTGAAACACCCCTACCGGCAGCAGCAGCACTGACTCACGGCTCACAGGGCGACACATCCCGCTCGCCTTACTCACACCCGCTCCCACGGGCCCTCTCAGGGAGCCTTACATCAGGGCTGGCACAGCGCGGTGCAGAACACGGCAACGATGGCACAGCTCCTGCGGGCCCAGCGGCGCTGCCGGCGGCACCTGCCTGTGCCAGTGACTGCTGACTGTGCCAGTGATACCTGACTGCCTGTGCCCACAGCACCTGCCTGGGCCAGTGACTGCTGACTGTGCCAGTGATACCTGACCGCCTGTGCCCACAGCACCTGCCTGTGCCAGTGATTCCTGACTGCTGTGCCAGTGATACCTGCCTGTGCCAGTGATACCTGACTGCCTGTGCCCACAGCACCTGCCTTCCTGTGCACATGGCACCTGCCTGCCTGTGCCAGTGGCACCTGCCTGCACCCATGGCACCTGCCTGCTGGGCCAGTGATACCTCCCTGCCTGTGCCCACAGCACCTGCCTGCCTGTGCCAGTGGCAGTGGCACCTGCCTTCCTGTCCTGACGCCTCCCTGTGCCAGCGGCACCTGCCTGCCTGTGCCAGTGATACCTGCCTGCTACGCCCATGGCACCTGCCTGCCTGTGCCAGTGGCACCTGCCTCCCTGTGTTGGGCATTTCACATGGCAGGCAAACTCTTAAGCCTGGCTTAAGCACAAAGAACTAGCACGTCAGCCATGTGCAGCAGAACGTCTCTGCATGACTGCCCAGAGGTGCTAAGGCAATCCCATCCCAATCCCAGGAGCAGCAGCACCAGGGAACTATGAACACATCCTGGGCATTCCTCTCAGTGTGGCTTTCTCCAGCGTGCCTTTTCCTCTTTGTTTGTGCTTTCCCTGCACACTGCTGTCCCACAGCTGGTGAGTCCTGCTGCAGGACTCAGCTGTCACAGCTCACTGTGGTGGGCTCCTGCTTCTCCATCCCCCATGGCCAACTACAGAGACCAGGAAGCATAAATAATTGGAAATAAATAACACAGGGAATATCAGCTCTCTGGCAATGAAACAATGCTGAGGCAACAAAAACTGAAGAGTTTTATCTGTCTGCAACCCAAAAGAATTCCAACACGATCTTGACAGAGAAGCCTAAATAAAAACTTCAAGGGAAAAAAGATATTCCACTTTAAAGCAAAGCTACCTAATCATATGTTTTCATGGAAATGTTTTGCCATGAGACAGTTCCTCGGGAGAAGCTTCATCTACAAGAGCAAACTCAAAACCACAGCATTGGACACGAGCTCTGCAGCATTGGGAACTGGCTCAAATACTCTGAGATCACGTGCCACACAATTAGAGGCACCCACCAAGGCTGCCATCACTGCCTCAGTTAGCCCTGTGACAAACCACCTTCTGCATCATCCAGCCTGCTCGAAACAAACAGGACTTGTACAGCCATTTATCCCATGGAGACATGCTGCCCAGCTCCCAGCCTGTGCCTCAGTGGCCAGGTGGGATGGGGCACACAGCCCTCAGACACCTCAGGCAGCATTCATGGTGTGCCCAGCCTGTGCCTCAGTGGCCAGCGAGCCACGTGGGATGGGGCACATGGGCAAGGAGCCCTCGGACACCTCAGTCATCCTCACACCAACCTGTGCCCACAGGGCAGGACACAGCTCCTGGCACCACAGCATGCCACCACAGCACAGACCTCTGGCTCGTGGAGCCCAGAGCCCCAGCCAAGGGACCTGGGGTGGCCCAGGGACCAGCACCTGTCTTTGGCTCCAGGGGCTCAGGGCCAGGGCCTTCTTCAAGAGCCCTGCCTTCTCCTCTCCTCAGATCACCCACTCCCCTGTGAATACCAGCCCCCTTCCCTTCCTCTGCAGGCTCTCAGCTCTCAGAGAACCGACAGCAAGAGCTGCCACAGAAAACAAAAGGACGGCCATCACTGTTCCATGCTGGGCTGCAGGCATCAGCCAGCCATGTCTGTCCCCAGCACCCAGCCAGGCAGCCCATGGGCTATGGGGGACACAGCCAAGGTCTGCACCCTCCTCGGGAGCCCACTGAGAGCCACAGCAGCTCCAGAGACCTGCACCCAGCACGCAGACCCAGCCCTGCAGCAGGGAACAGCCTCCCAGCCTGGATCTGGGCACTGCACAGGAATTCCATCACCTACCTTACTTCAAGATTCGTCATTCTGTTTTCAGAACGACATCTCAAACTCCAGACTACCAGAAGGTATATCTGACTAATTTGAAGCAAATGTTTCTATTTTGCTGCAAAGTGCATGATTATTTGATATAAACTTTCTAGAAAGAATGGTTCACTCTTCAGCAACAAAACCTTATACTTTGGATAAGGTTTGGATTTGATTTCCCAGGCTTGAGCATGTCTCCAAGCACTGCTCCTGTTTGACTAAATTTCTCCCTGCTACCCAGCCACACAGACAATAAGCTTTTGTTTCCAAAGCATTTTAGGTAACTACCTCAAGAATAGTTTTTATTTAAAACAAACACACACACATAAGCCTCTCCCAGCACAAACTTCATCAGATAGTGTCAGCAAGCGTGGTTTAATAGCATGATATTGAAAAGTAATTTTACTACTAGCTAGAAAAGTCTGAAGACTGCAGAGGATATATTTAGATGCGTATAAATAGACAACACTCAGTGATGTCTGGTCCAAAGAGTACAAATCTTCTCTAATGCATGGAATACGCCTGGCCCAAAACGCTTGAGCAGCACTTACACAGCCTTTTCAGCCTGGCTCGGGTTCTGAGCCCGCTAATAGCGAGGCCATTAGAGCGGCGCTCGGCCCAGCTGCTTGTGCAGGGAATATGCAAAGATTGCTCCATAAAACCCAGCCTCACCACATCTGAAAGCACAGGCAGATCGATCAGCAGTGCAAAGCCATTAGCTCTCCAGCCTCTGAACTACCCCACGTGCCCCAGCAGAGGGACAGGCCCTCCAGGCACCTGGGCATGCTCCACCTACCCAAGGCAGGCACCCAGTGTGCCAAGGCCATCCTTCCAACGCACCCGCCTTCGCATGCCCTCCAGTCTTTCTCAGAAAATTGAGGAAGTTCTGTTTTTCCTTGCCATGCTGCTCAGCCACATCTCTTCTTGGGTTCCCCACATTCCCAGCCAGCCCCGATCCTGGGCTGGGAGGCACCTCTCAGCCTCCTCCCCCTGGCCCCACTCACACCTTCAGTGGCCAACAGGAGCCTCTCCAGACAACAGACCTGCATGAAACATTCAAACCGAGCCCCTGGGGCACCAGCCCGAGCAGAGCTGCAGTGAGTGCAGCTTCTCTTGGCTGTAAGGATGACACGAGCACTCAGCCCACCAGCTCTCACTGGGACAGGACAATCTGGAGCCCACTTCCATATCTGCATGTCTTTGGTGGAATGGGTCAATCTCAAGTCTCCTCCTGCACCTGGAAGTGTCTGCTGAATAGAACTAGCTCAGCTTTAACTTGCACTGGGTACCTGACATATCCAGGATCTGCTTCCACTGACTGCCCTGCCATGATAAAACCAAGAACTGCTCTTTCTGAAAGCAGAAAGATGAGGTAATATGCCAGGAGATGTATCTTAGAGAGGCTTGTAACTGGAGGCCAAACTGGCAAGCTCTGGTGTGCATTATGATCCAGCCTTACGCATTTAAACACATTTATTATGCATTTAAACAAATGCATAATCCCTTGAGTACAGTATATATTTAGCAGCGTGGATTGGGAAGGTGTTGGGCACTGAGAACACTCAGTCTCTGCTACGGCTGCTTGTGCAAAACCAAACCTGACTCCCAGACCAGCAGTGGAATTGCCAGGCCTGGCACACCTCTACCTGCCAGGATTGACTCTGGAATACCAGAGCCCACGGGCCAGCTCCGAGGGGTGGCTGTACACAGCACCAGGGTGCCCTTGGAGCCCTTGTCAGCACACACAGCCCCGAGCACCCAGCCCCAGGCAGCTGGGATGCAGCCCTGCACAGCTGGACAGACCAGAGCCAGCACACACCGTCCATCTGGGCAGCACTGCCCCATGCTCCTGGACACAGCCACGGCCAGGATCACTGCTGCCAGGCCAGCCCAGGCCCTCCATCTGCAGAGGCACAGCTGGAGCCAAGCAGGCTTCAATTCCAGCACGGATCCACCTCGCCCCGCCAGCCCGGCTGTGCCGGCCCGAGCAGCCCTGAGCACGCAGGCTCGCCCGAGGATGCTCAAAAGGAGCGAGCTGGCACCACGTGTCACACAGGAACATGCGAAATGGAAGCGTGGGTGGGGAGCATCACCACCAGCACGACAGCGCGATGGCCAAGGGCAGGGACACCCAGCCTGTCCAGCTCCACGGCACTCAGCCAAAGGCCACACGGGGCTGGGCTTGACTGGGGGCACCTGCTGTCCCACCCCTGGTCTGCAGGACTGCTGAGGCCGAGTTCATGACCACAGCTGGAACCAACACATGCCTCTGTTCCACACACACAACATAATGAGTGCCCCAGAGATGCAACAGACTGGAAGGGAGGAAGGGAAGAGCTGCGCTCCCAGGATGCAGAGGAGCCGCAGAGCCGTTGTTCCCCGGTCCATGCTGGGAAGGACCAGCCCGGGAAGAGGCTTCCCCGGTGCACCTGGCCCAGACATGCCGGTTCCCGCACGGCAGCCGGGCTCCCCGAGCCGCCGGGGCTGATGCTCCGACACCAACATGGCTGCGAGGCTCCGCCGGCTTCTCCGCCGCTGCTCTGCCATCTCCCCAGCGGGAACCTTCCGGCGGGGAAGGGCCATTCTGTCCTACATTCCTTCTCCCGCACACGGCGGCGTTCGCCACGGAGGGGGCAGAGGGCACGGAGGAGAGGGGGGCGCACCGCATCCCGGGACGCAGGGGACCGCGGCGGCCCTGGGGACAGAGCCGCGGGGAGAGCGGGGTGCGTGAGGCGGCCAGGGGCGGTGGGACGGGGCGGGAGGACCGGGGCGGAGGAGCCGCGGGGTTCCTGCGCCCTCCGACAGAGCCCCGCGCCCCGCGAGAGCGCCCCGGGATGGCTCCGCGAACAGCGGCGCCTCCGCCCGCTCGGGCAGCGCCGCAGCGCCAGCGGTGCCGGTAACCGGGCGGCGGCGGCAGCGCGGCGCGGAGGGGGCGGCGGCCGCGGCACGGGCGGCCCCGCAGCATCGCAGCCTGGCAGCATCTCCGGCCCCGCAGCATCCCCAGCCCAGCCCAGCTCAGCGCGGGCGGCCGCCGGCGCCGTCCCGCGGGCAGCGGCGGCAGCGCGGCCAGGCCCGGCCCGGCCCGTCCGCGGGCACCCGCCCCGCCGCTCCGCGCTCCCCGCGGCCGCCGCCCTCCCGGGAAGGGCGTCGTCCCGGCGCCCCCGCCGCGCCCCGGGGTCGTCCTGACCGGGACGTTCGGCACCGGCCGGGCCGCCCCTCACCTCCCCCCCGCCCCGTCCCCTGGGCCGGTACCGCGGTGCAATGCAGATGTGCCGGGAGCGACTCCCCGCGCGTTACCTGGTGCCTCCGGGGACGGGCGGCGGCCGGAGCGCGTCCCCTGCGGGTGCGGCCGCGGCCGGGCCCCGGCGGGCTGCGGGCGCTGGCGGCAGGCGGGCTGCCCGCCGCTCCGCCCCGAGCCGGCGCTCACCCCCCGCATCCTACCGCGGCTCCGCGGCGGAGCTGCCCGGGCCGGGACGGGCACGGCGGCCGGGGGACGGCCCCGCGCGGCGGCCGGGGCGGGCGGCGGCACATGCACACACGCGCGGCGGGGGCGGGAGGCGCGGGACAACCCGCCCGCATCGGCCCGCCCGCATCGCCCCGCACCGGGCAGCCCGCCCCGCTCTGCTCCCGCCGGCGCTGACCTTGTCGCGTACCTGCGCCAGGTTAATCCTCGCCAAGCGCTGCCGCTCCGCACCCCGCTGCGGGATCCTGCGCGCCGGGCGCTGCGCTGGACGGACGGACGGACGGATGGACAGACGGACGCGGCCGAGGCGCGGGCAGCCCCGCCGCCGGGCCGGCGCCTCCCGGGTGCGGGTGCCGCTAGCGCGGGGCGGCCGGCGGCAGGGCCATGCGGCTCCGCGCCGCTCCGCGCCGGGCGCGCTCAGGCGGAGCAGCCGCGGCGGCGGGCGCTGCGGCGGGGCAGAGCGGGGAGCGCGGCGCCCGCGGCTCGGCCCTCCGCGGCGGCGGCAGCTGCGCCCATCCTCCGCGCCGCCGGCCTCCGCCCGGCCCCGGCCCCGGCCGCGGGCAGCCGCGCCGCTCGCTGCCGCATGGAGCAGCCGCCGCCTCCCCCGCGCCGCGCCGCGCCGGGGCGGGCTGGAGCAGCCGGGCCCTCCCCGCCCCGCCGCACGCACGGCTGAGCCGCAGCCGCCCGCCCGACCGCCGCCGCCGCGCAGACGTGCGGCCGGGCCGCCCCCCGCCGCGCCGGGCTCGGGGCTGCGCGCCGCCGGGCGGGACCAGGCGCGGGCACCGGCGCGGAGACGGACACGCCTCCGCCTGCCCGCCACGCCGGGGCCGGGCTGCGGCGACGGGCGCCGAGAGCGGCCGCGGCCCCCGGGGCACCCCACAGCCCTCCCGGGGCCACAGCCCTGCCCCAGGTGCGGAGCGGGCGGGGGCGGCGCGGCCGCGGGCGGTGCGCGGAGTTTGAGCTGGCGGTCGGTCCGGTGGATGAACCGGCGGAACCGTCCCGCGGGGTGGGAGCGCGGCCGCAGCTCCGCTCCGCTCCACCCTCGGGGCACGCAGCTGCCCGCATCCTGCCCGTGCCCCGCCGGTCCGCGGGCACGGACTGCAACACCGCCCTTCTAGGAGGGATGGTCCTGGCAGCAGAAGGAAACGCTGGGTCATCTGTGGGGGCAGTAAACTGGAGCGCTTTTGGGGATTGCGGCATCGTTACCTGTCTCCTGGATCTCTAACAGGGAGGAGGAGAGTGCATTTCGTGCTATGGAACACCGGCACCCTTTTCTAGTGCTCTTTTGTGGGAAAACGCCGGGGATGTTGCAGGACCCGAAGAAGAGGAGCGCTGCCGGCAGAGCCTGGAAGAGGAGCTAATTAACGAACCTCGTCAGCGGGCAGTGACCCCGCACCTGGAGGGATGTGCAGGCGCTGCCCTGCCGCTGCCGGGCAATGGCCCCGTCTGCCCCGACACCCTTCCCCTGGCACGGGAGGCATTGCCGGCTCCTCCGGGGCTGCCCCGGGACTCTGCAGCCGCCACCGCCGCCGAGGGTGCGGGAGAAAACCCTCGGACTGCTCGGCAGCTCGGAGGCAGCGGGAGCAATGCTGCCGGGACACATCTGGCTGGAGATGCACGTGGTGGGAGCCCCGTTCCAGGAACGGGAAGGAGCTGTAGCAGTCCTCATGCTTCTCTGCTGATACCATGCCAAAGTTTTTTGGGATATAGTGTCTGGCTGGGTAAGGGTGAGAAGAGGGAGCGCAACGGTATTCCTGGGCTCAGGGCTGTCCGTGTGACCTGAGAACTTGGAAGTGGTCTCCACAGCAGCCCGTGACCCTGGTCTCACAAGGAACACAGAGCTGCATCATCCTCTGTCCTCCTGGCAGCCTCTGAAGCTGTCCAGGGCTGGGCTGCCAGGCTGAGCCTCTGTTAGTGTTTATCTCCAAGTGTCAGCTGCTGTTCACAGAGCTCGTTTGAGCTGTTACGGGAGAGAGGGGCTGGCAGGAGGAAATGAGTCTAAATCTTCTCTCCCTCAATGAACTCATGTCAGCTGGCTTTGCTGGGGCGGTCCTGCCCCGCACTCACTCCGAGCACCGGTCTCCTTTGGAGCTGGAGGCACTGTCGTGCACAGCCCTGATTTGGCGTTCACAGTGTGCTCCCCTGTGGAGAGAGAAGAGAGACAATAAGATGCTCCCTGGTAAAGCATCCGTGCTCTTGGCTGGCATCCACCAGCGTCTTGGGCTTCAGGTTCAAGCATTTGCTGCTCTGTCAGTTCTCTGGTGCCCCAGAAGCAGGGGGGCTGGCATGCCAGCGATGCCAGCAGTGTGGCTGCTGTTGGCAGGGGAGGCAGACATCGGGGTACAGCTTCCCTGGGCATAGGAACATGGAGAAGCTCGGTGGAAACTCAGTGGAAGCATGTGCCCAGAGCCTAGTGTGCACTGGGGGTGCACTGGTTTGCACCATCCGGCACAAACACGCTGTGAGGGCTGGTTCAGACCACTCTGAACTGGTACCAGTCCAGGAGCTGCACATCCTTGCAGCCAAAGCAATGTCCTGTGCTCTCTGGCCTCAGGTGTTCGAGCAAGGGCTGCTGCAACTTCTGTCAGCCTGAAATCCCTCCTGGACATGAGACTGACACCAGCAGCTAGTTACTGTACCCAGTGGGAGAACTGCCCCTCCCTGGGACACGCAGGAGGGTGGGAGCTGTGGGTGTGTGGGGAGGCTCGCTCGCTCCTGGCTGGGATGGAGAGCCCCTTGTCTGATCCTGGAACCACACTGAGGGACAGTGTGTGGCTGCTGTGCCAGGGTCTCACCCAAAACTGTTCTCCTCCCTCTTGTTCCCCCCTCCCTGGGGCCTCCCCTGGGCTCTCTCCTGGGGTGTTCCTGGCTGCCCCAGTGACTCTGTGGGGTGTCTGTGCCTGAATGCTCCCTGCCATGCCCAGGGACAAGGGGACAGGCTGTGCTGGACGAACCTCAGTGCCCTGGGGAGGGCCAGCTCTGTGTCCTGGCATTGTTATTCCCAGTGCCTGGCAGTGTACCTCATGGGCAGCACTGCCCTTCATGGCACTGGCACTGGGGATGCTCAGGATTACTCAGTTGAACTCCCACCCAGCTCTGGCCAGGATTCACTGTGCTTTGGGCACCCTCACCCTGCTGGGGCTCAGTCACCTCCCCTATTACCCTTCTGAACAAGCTGGGGGTTTTGTCTTGCTCTCTCCAACTAGTGTTAAAATGCTTTTTTACTGGCAGAGCTGGTAACTCCTTAACCTGAAATCTTTTTCCCTCACAGGTATCATTTTAAAATGATTTCATCATTTCTTTTTTTTTTTGGCTGAAATAATGAGACCTGGAGGAAAGTGCTTTGTTTAAATAACACAGAGAGCTCTTTTGTGCACTTTCTAACCTTCAGTCACCTCCGGAAGGAGGGATCTGGGGCCTTGGCACAGTGCCACCGTGCTGCAGCTGCTGGTGACAGGGTGTCTGAGCACCCCGGTGCCACGGGGTCTGCTGTCCCTTATCCCTTCAGAGCTGCTCCCCAGCCCCAGGCCACAGCCCCGAGCAGTGCTCTGAGCTGTGCCGGGGCCAGCAGTGTCCCTGGGAGCTGCTGCTGGACCTGGGGCACCGGAGGGGCAGGGTGCCCGTGGCGGCGGTGGTGGCAGCTGTGCCAGGAGCTGTGCCAGGAGCTGTGCCAGGAGCTGTGCCAGGAGCTGCTCAGAGATAATGTCACTGTGCACTGAGCACGGCTCTGAGCTGTGCTCCATCCCTGTGCACTGAGCCTGGCTCTGATCTCAGCTCCATCACTGTGCTCTGATCTCAGCTCCATCACTGTGCTCTGAGCACAGCTCTGATCTCAGTTCTCCATCCCTGTGCACTGAGCACGGCTCTGATCTCAGCTCCATCACTGTGCACTGAGCCTGGCTCTGATCACGGCTCTCCATCCCTGTGCACTGAGCACGGCTCTGATCTCAGCTCTCCATCCCTGTGCACTGAGCACGGCTCTGATCTCAGCTCTCCACCACTGTGCACTGAGCCTGGCCCTGAGCCCGGCTCCATCACTGTGCTCTGATCTCGGCTCTGATCTCAGCTCTCCATCACTGTGCACTGAGCACGGCTCTGAGCCTGGCTCCATCACTGTGCTCTGATCTCGGCTCTGATCTCGGCTCTGATCTCAGCTCTCCATCCCTGTGCACTGAGCCTGGCTCTGAGCCCGGCTCCATCACTCCGCTCTGATCTCGGCTCTCCGGGCCCTTCCCCAGCTCGCAGCCGGTACCGTGTGCCGCGTGTACACCCTAAAGGAGAGCAGCAGCACTGCAGGGCAGCGGCGCCGGGATCCGCCGCTCCCGACAGCGCGGCGAGAAGCACGGCAAGAGGCAGTGCGTGGTGCTGCTTGAGAGAGACCGTGGTACCTCATCAAAAGTGTCTGCGGCCGGCAGTGCCTGTTCATCCTCACGAGGAGGAAATTCGCTGCCCTAATCACCGAAATGTCAAATGTCACATTGTGTGAAGCGCATTTCTCTTCCCTGCAGCGCCTTGGAGACGAGCACGCCTCAGGTACCGTGCGCTGCCAGCATCTCCTCCAGAGAGCGGGGGAAGCTGCAGAGTGAGCCCAGCCCTCCTTTCCTGGGGAGGCTTTTCCACTTTGAGTTCTTGAGTCTGTAAGATGGGGGAGCTGTTGCATTGTACAAAAACGGCAGGGAACGATCCTGCTCCTCGGGAGCCCTCTGTCTCCTTGCTGCCAGGCCAGAGGAGAGAACGCTGTCCTGGTGCCAGGCCAGAGGAGAGAACGCTGTCCCGGTGCCAGGCCAGAGGAGAGAACGCTGTCCTGGTGCCAGGCCAGAGGAGAGAACGCTGTCCTGGTGCCAGGCCAGAGGTGGGAACGCTGTCCTGGTGCCCGGCCAGAGGAGAGAACGCTGTCCCGGTGCCAGGCCAGAGGAGAGAACGCTGTCCTGGTGCCAGGCCAGAGGTGGGAACGCTGTCCTGGTGCCCGGCCAGAGGAGAGAACGCTGTCCCGGTGCCAGGCCAGAGGAGAGAACGCTGTCCTGGTGCCCGGCCAGAGGTGGGAACGCTGTCCTGGTGCCAGGCCAGAGGTGGGAACACTGTCCTGGTGCCAGGCCAGAGGAGAGACCGCTGTCCTGGTGCCAGGCCAGAGGAGAGAACGCTGTCCTGGTGCCCGGCCAGAGGTGGGAACGCTGTCCCGGTGCCAGGCCAGAGGAGAGAACGCTGTCCTGGTGCCCGGCCAGAGGTGGGAACGCTGTCCTGGTGCCCGGCCAGAGGTGGGAACCCTGTCCTGGTGCCCGGCCAGAGGTGGGAACGCTGTCCTGGTGCCCGGCCAGAGGTGGGAACGCTGTCCCAGTGCCAGGCCAGAGGAGAGAACGCTGTCCTGGTGCCCGGCCAGAGGAGAGAACGCTGTCCTGGTGCCCGGCCAGAGGAGAGAACGCTGTCCCGGTGCCAGGCCAGAGGAGAGAACGCTGTCCTGGTGCCCGGCCAGAGGTGGGAACGCTGTCCTGGTGCCAGGCCAGAGGTGGGAACCCTGTCCTGGTGCCCGGCCAGAGGTGGGAACGCTGTCCTGGTGCCCCAGCTCTCACCCTCACGGCCAGGCAGGCTCAGGGAAGCAGTTCTGAACCTGGCCAGGGCACACAGACCCTCAGCACTGCTTCTGGTTTTATTTAAGGTGTGGCATTGTCCCTGGGGTGCCTTGGTGGGTGGTGAAGCCCCAGCATGTGGTGGTGCCCTGGCCTTGGTGTGCCAGCCCCACACTGCCACTGAATGAGACCTCACACCCAAAACCACCACGGGCTGGTGACAGGCTTGTCCTCAAACGGACTCGATTTGTCTGGTGGAACCAAACCAAGATAATAGAGTGCACTCTTTTTTGCATTTTTAATCAAAAAACAGATTTAAAGTCATGAGCAAAGTAATTGCAGTGTCTGATTACTTAATCCTTTAACAGACTTGTTCTTTGAGAAATAAAATAATGTGCTAATTTTTTTTTAATTTCTTGCATTTGAAGGCTTCTAGCTGTTGGTATCTGGCTTATTTAAAAAGTGCTTTAGCTGTGGTGGATGAGCACAGATGAGCACCGAGTGTCCTGCAGGGATGGCACCCCTGCCACAATTCTGCATTGCACGGGCACAGCTTTGCCTGGGAAGGTCCAGAGGCACAACTGGGAAAAGCCAGCTGTGCTGGCAAGGAGCCTGCCTGCCTCAGCCCACACCCCATGGGCAGGCTCTGCCCACCAGCTTAGGGCTCTCTTCAGCCAGCTCTGTGCCCCACACCTTGGGTTTTCTCACCCCCATGGTGGCCTGGCAGGGACACGGGCTCGCCCAGAGCATGGATTGCTTAATTTGGAAACGGGGGTGGAGGAAATATTATGGGAAGAAACAGATATATTGCAGGGCTGTGAATAAAAATAGAGACTAAGGCCAGTGATAATTTAGAAAAATAGCCTGACCCAAAAAACCCTGTTACCTGCAAAAGGCCATTTCCTTCTGAGAGGTGTGGCTGTCACCTGCAGGCACTGGGGCTTGGTGTTCCCAAGGCAGGCAGGGTCAGAGCACTGGGGGCTGCCAGGGGCCCACCGTGGCTGGCAGGCGGTGCTGAGGAGTGGGATGGAGCTGGGGCAGAGCTGACATGAGGAGAGGGCTGCTGACACCCTGGACAGCCCCTCATTCCTCCTCTATGAACAGACACACTGGTGGGTTTGAGTTCTTGTGGATTTGAGGGGCCCAGCACAGCTGGACATGGAAGGCAAAGCCAGGGAAAGAGCCAGGGCTGTGAGCAGGGCTGGGCTCTGATGAGCTGGGTCAGGGCAAAACAGCTCCACGTTGGCTTCTGAAGGTGACATTGAGCCTGCTGGATGGAAGGACAATGATTGCCAATCCCTGAGGGCAGCTTCCAGTCGCTGGACAGCTGGAAAGCACTGGGAGGGTGGCTGGACCCGATGCTCTCAGAGGGGTTTTCCAATCTAGATGATGCTGTGGTTGCATGGTTTCAGCAGCCAGAAATGCTGGTGCCATGCAGATGGATGGGCACCACCTGACAGGCAGCACAGGTACCCAGTCCTGTGCCAGCAGGGCCCAGTGCCCCTCCCCTGGTCTGTTTAAACACTAAGATGTGCTGCATTGCCTGTCTCCTCCTTCATTCTGGAGATTTAATAACATGTTCCCTTTACACCTGCACTCTCTTCACGTTGGAGTTTTGGGTCTCGATCTCTTAAAGTTCTTCCTTGTTCACATTTATTTCTTACACAATTTATTCCTTTTTTTGTTCAGATGACTTCTCAGTCTCCATCAGCAGCCTGCCCCAATTCCCCCAGCACTGCCCGAGCCATGTGCAGAGCTCCTTTGCAGAATAGACAGGAATTTGTTTTTCTACCAGCTGCTGATTTAAGTATTTTTCTTAAGCCAAATTTTGCACAGAAAAGTGTCTCCAGTAATTCAAAATATTACTCTTCTGGATATTCCATCTCCTCTCTTCTATCCAAGCAGCATTAGCTGAGGGATAATGCTCAACTCACCACGGTGGGACAATGAAGAGCTACTCTACACCTCATTTGTACACAGAAGAAAGAATAAACTTTTATTTACAGCCTTTTTAGTTTTCAATTTATAATGTTTACAGTCTCTACAGTTGCAGTTTAGAGTACACAGGAGCTCACCACTGCCATAACCACAATGAAAAGCTTGCACCAAAAATGAGTTCATCTTCACTTCAAAAATGGCTCTGGAATGCAGGCTGGAGTGTTGCTCCAGCAGAGACAAGGAATGCAA
The DNA here is from genome assembly GCF_027579445.1 of Ammospiza nelsoni. NCBI lineage: Eukaryota > Metazoa > Chordata > Aves > Passeriformes > Passerellidae > Ammospiza > Ammospiza nelsoni. Next base: position 65,151,708 of record NC_080638.1, read on the forward strand.
TATTCCACTGCAACGGGAGGAGAAAGTGAATTCAGTGATTATTATGCGTAAGCATCCCAAACAAGCAGAACCACGGAAATAATAAGATAACTAATATTTTTTAGAAGCTGCTAATTGGAAAAAAAATAGAGACACAGAAGCAAAAGAATTCTGGTAATAACTCTTCAAAAAAGAGAGAACTGGCGTCTGGCATGGATCCCCACTGCTTCTGAGCTTGTTCAATTAAAATCAACACTGAATGGGTTTTCTTTCACTACCAATGCTCAAGCTGCATCCTTCAAAAGGATGGCAAATGATTGATATGCATATGAAAGAACTACAGAGTATGAAATTACAGAATGATACAGGGTTTGGATATTTGCACTTTGAAATATTAAATCTTCTGAAGGAAAATATTTGAGCAAATTCTGAATAAAGAACCCTACAGAGGAGGAAGAAAGAGCAGCAAGATAATCTAATAAGGCAGAGACAGAGCAATTTCCAAGTGCTGAATTCCTCAGCTGAACCACAACACGGAGTTTCCAGCCCAGGATCTGCTCTTCTCTCTGGCCTGGCCATTCACTACCAGGGTCTTGGGCATGTTCAGAACACAAACCAGGCTCAAGGTCCTGAGCCAGGCTTGGATTTAACCCCTTCTAGAGACACAGAGATGCTAACAATCACTTCATTGCTCCTGCTGCCCACCGCTCTTTTGTTTTTGCAGGCTCAGTGATGCTGGCACACCTCTCTGAGCAGGTGGAAACCCTGAGTGTCCCAATGGGCTCGGTGGCACAGACAGCCCCTGCTCCTGAGGGCACCCCTGCTCTGGGTGCCTGGCACAGCCACCCCTCCTCACGGCCGGCAGAGGAGCCAAGGGAGGGTCTGCTGCCACCTGTCACAGACATCTTGTATGGAAAATCCTTTCCTCAGGATTTGTCCTCCTGAGAAGATGGGAGGCCTCAGGAACAAAATGCAAACAATGGTTATCTGCTGCTGTGGAATGCAACAGGTGCATCTGGGATTGGTCTCATGTGGGTGTTTCTAATTAATGGCCAATCACAGTCAGTTGGCTCGGACAGAGAGCCAAGCCACAAACCTTTGTGATCATTCTTTGCTATTCTATTCTTACCCAGCCTTCTGATGGAATCCTTTCTTCTATTCTTTTAGTATAGTTTTAATGTAATATAAACCATAAAACAATAAATCAGCCTTCTGAAACATGGAGTCAGATCCTCGTCTCTTCCCCAATCCAAAAAGACCCCTGTGAACACGGTCACAGCCACCCTCCCTTGCGTCTCTCACAGGAAAAAGTGCTCTGTAATTAGGCTTTTTAATGAACTCATCAGGAGATACAACAACCAAGCACAACAGCAAGGGCTCGATCCCCTCTGCCCAAGGGATTGACACGAATTCACCCATTCACCCCTCAAGCCAATGAGATTCCATCATGCATGAGCCAGGACTGAATCCCACAGCTCTGAGCAGAGGAGACCCCAGCCCAGGGGTGAGTGTTCATTCCTCCCCTCCATCAGCATGATGTGGGCATCCCCTGCAGCACTAAAGGAGGATGAGGAGGGAAAGCTCAGCATCCTGCTGCTGTGGGACCCACTGCACGGGCTGTGGGGTGAGCTGGCTTTTCAGCATCCCACTGCTGTGGGACCCACTGCACGGGCTGTGGGGTGAGCTGGCTTTTCAGCATCCCATTGCTGTGGGACCCACTGCACGGGCTGTGGGGTGAGCTGGCTTTTCAGCATCCTACTGCATGGGCTGTGGGGTGAGCTGGCTTTTCAGCAGCCCCATTGCTGTCAGACCCACTGCATGGGCTGTGGGGTGAGCTGGCCTTTGTACCCCCAGCTCGGTGTGCTCTGCTGCCAAGAGCCAGCAGACCCAGCTGAGCTCCTGACAGGGATATGTGGGGATGCTGCTACAGGGATGGGGAGCAGTGGCTGCACTGCAGACCCTCAGCATTCCTGGCCACTTCCTGCCACTGTCCCCTCTCGCTCTGCCCCGGTGATGCTCTCCCAGCACACACCAGGCTGCTGGCTATGGGCTGTGTTTGCCAAACATTTGACCAGGAGACACAGGAACACTCACAAGGTTCCAGGGATCCCTTTGATTCTGATTTTTGAGAGGTGCAAGAGCAGGACTTGGGCTATCTGCTGTGTCTCAGTCTGCCAGCCTGCTTTATTTTGATAATATTATGTGCAGATTAAACATCACTGAAAGTCACCTGTTTTGCACGAAGCATCTTGTCAGGAAATGCTGCATGGACACCCCTCAGACAGCTGCCTGATGGTCCCCAATCACACAGCACTTCCTCCCTGTGCTTAAAATCTCGGGATGCCATGGCTCCACGGTAATTAGCAGTAATTGAAGGCACAGGACTTGACTAACAACTTCCTTTAGAGGAGTCGGAGATCAGAACGCCGGGGTCAGGAGCTGGCACTGCTAATTACCCTCTCACTGCTAATTACCCGCTCACTGCTGATTACCCTCTCACTGCCGTGGCCACAAGGAGCTCTCTGCAGCTCCCGTGCCATTGTCCCCTCCCAAGGACAGGATCCTGGCTCCTGTACCACTATCGCCCCTCATGGACAGTATCCTGGCTCCATCCCTTCAGGAGCAGTGGCAGGTGCCTCCTGCCAGTCTGGCCTGCCACAGGGCACAGACCTGGAGCCCCTGGGTCTGGGGTTTGCTGCTGTTTGAAATTCTCTTGGAAATGAACCCAGGCTGGGCTGAAGGAAATCAACTTCAGCAGGCAAAACTCGCCTGGCCCCTTGGGTGAGCTGCTCCAGTCTCTGCTGTCCTCCACAAAAATGCTTGTTTCACTTCTGGTCTTCAGCTTCCCACTGCAGCTTCCACACACAGGTGTTCTTTTCCTTTTTATTTTAAAGTCCAGCCCCAAAGAGGAATGTTTTCCTGCTTCTCCTGTGTTTCTCAGCTCCTGGTAACTCCCCCTGCCAGTGCTCTATGGATGGGGAAGCTGAGCCCTCACTGCTGCAGCCCTGGACTGATTTCCAGCCTGCTTTCTGTCAAGCCCATAATTAGATGCATTCTCTAAGGCCTTTACAGTGTTTGTAGAGTGAGCAATTACCAAATGCTACATTACAATTGTACAATTAGCAGTGCTGCATTGTTAATAATGAATTTAAGACTTGTGTAACAAGACTGGAGGGCTTCCATGTGGAGGGCTCGGGAGAATCTCGTTTGCATTACAAAAACCAGTCTGTGCCCTGGCCTGTGGTTGCCGACTTTGCATCTGAACAGGGGCAGCGTTTCAATCTCAGTCAAACTCAGTGACTGGCGCCTTCTCATGAGTGGGGAAATCTCAGTCCACTCCCATGGCTGAGATGATGAGGATGGAAGCATGTCCAAGGGAATCTTGTGGAAGCAAATAAGGCAGCGTTTCTGAAGAAAATGGCACTCCAAATGCCATTACAGCCTGGCTTTTTATTTTCCTCAAGCAGTGTCTCAGAACCCCAGATTCCCTATTAGCTCCTCGGAGCAGGTTTGTGGGCAGTTTGTGGTTTGTTTAAACAACCCACCATGATTGTTACTGTTCTTTGATGCTGAGGAGGTTGACATTGAATGAAGTTTAAATTAAGGGATTTTCTTCCAATTCCACTCTCCCCAAACCTAGCACTAACAAAGAGAAGAAACCCAGCCTGAGGTTGTACTTCTCTCTTCTCTCCTGTTTGCTTTCTCCCCCCATTGTTTCACACAGCAGATGGCAATTTCTTCCCTAAGAGTTGCTTGTTGCCCTGTTCAGTGATGAGTTTGGGAATACGTCCATTAGCACTGTGAAATACAAAGCTGTGTTTCGTGTCAGGTACAAACAGGCAATGTGTGTATTTGTGATTGTGAGATGTGTGGGGACCGACCATGGGACAGTTGTGAATTCCAATAATAACTGAGGAAAGTGAAGCATGGAGGAAGGCCTTTGGACCTATCTTTTGTTTGCAATTAACCCTGGTTGATTTAGGAGCATTGGAATTAAAGCCTTAAAGATGTTGCTCTTTGTAGTTAATCCTTGAAGAGTTCTGCAATAATAACCTTTTGAAGTATAATTTTAGACTATTGTATCCTTGAAACTATAGCTTTGGAATAAATATAAAGGAAATATGCTTATCTCATGCCTTAATAAATCAGAAAAAACCGACTTGAGAAAGGAAGATGAACATCACCTTAAGGATTTATGGTCTCGACCAAAGGGAAGCTGGACATCACTGTAATGAGATTTATAGTCTCTGCAATTAAAAGGTGGACACACATCTGGGGAGCTGGACCCCACCAGATGGGATTCGTCTTTCTTCTTTTGGAAACTGGACCATCACCATCTGGGGATACTCCTTTGAGATACATCCTGAGAAATTAAAATCACAATAGTGTATGGAATTGCGACGTGAAAATTTGGAACAGAAACTGCTGATGAGTAAAAATTGGAATAGAAACTGCTGAGAAAGCTGATGAGTACCCCTATAAATACCTGTGAGCCTCAGCTGTTGGTGTGCAGTTGGAGGGAAAACTTCCCCCGCTGTACGCAGCACTGTTTAGCTCATACTTTACCAGATTAATTAACAAATTGATTGCTGCTTGAATATTGGCCTAGTCAAGCTTCTCATTCACACCAGCACCCAGGGAGGGGAGCAGCAGGGCGGATGAGGAGCCTGGGTGGATTCAGCTGCAGGAGCCACCACTGAATCCCTCTCAGAGCCTCTGGCACTGCCTCCATCAGAAAAGGGGGAGCTTCTGGCAGCTCCTCACAGAGCCACCCTTGTGATTCCCCCACAGCCAACCCCTGGCCATGAAAACCCCATACAATTTACACTTTGTTTGTGCGTTTGGTTTGCAGGGTCATTTTTCTTTCAGAAAAATGGTGCATTTCCAAGCAGCCCTGGTGGCTCATGACTTATGTTCAAGGCAAACACAAGACAAATGAGGCACCTCCAGAGAGCCAAACTCCAGGCAGAGCTCACTGCCAGGCAATCCAGTGCTAAATAATGACCAGTGCTTAGTGCAGACTGAATAAATGCATGAAACCCAGGAAAAAGACACATTGAAGGGAATACCTGAACAAGCCAAACCCCACAGAACTGGGGCTTGTAAACTGGGCTGTGAGGCTCGAAAAATGCAGAGGGCAGGTTTGCAATGAGGAATGGTTTCTCTGACAACGTGTCACGTGTGTGTGATGTATCAGTGACACACGGCTCCTCAGTGTGCCATTAATTATGGCACTCCCTCGTCAGACACTTAGCATTTGCATGTGGCAAATGGTGGTTTCTGCAAGGTGAGGGGCCCTGCAAGGCTCCCCTTCTGCAGGACCTGGGGCCTGGGCAGTCCCAGCAGAATGGTTCTGCCACCCCTTGGGGCTGGCACAGGTCCCACCAGTGTTCATCCATTCTGGGCCCTCTCCTGCGTGAGCTCCTGGCCAGCATTCCTTGCCTCTGGTACATTATACATATATATATATATATTATAATTCCTGCCAATGCCTCAAATAGCTCTGCAGAGCCACAGCAGCCCTGTCCCGCTGCCAGGAGGAGGGCAAGGGCTGTCTGTGCTGGGCTGGTGCAATATGGCACAGGGATGTGCCATGGGGATGTGCCATGGGGACGTGCCACAGGGATGTGCCCCAGGGATGTGCCCAGGCACTGCTCCAGCTGTTATCCACAGGGATGTGCCCCAGGGATGTGCCCAGGCACGAATCCAGCTGTTATCCAGAGGGATGTGCCCCAGGGATGTGCCCAGGCACTGCTCCAGCTGTTATCCACAGGGATGTGCCACAGGGATGTGCACAGACACGAATCCAGCTGTTATCCACAGGGATGTGCCACAGGGATGTGCCCAGGCACTGCTCCAGCTGTTATCCATGCCAGCTTTCCCTGCCAGTAATGCTCATGGCCCCGTTGGTGTGCCCTGGGCCAGGAGCACCTGTGCAGGCACCCACCCAAGCCCCCCAGGCTTTCCCCTCTCCCTGCAGACCCCAGAGGCTCCAGCTGCTGCTGCTCCCAGTGCCAGCCCAGCTGTGGCTGTGCTGCCTGCAGGCCAGGCTGCAGGAACTGCACTGGAGCCCCACCCTGCTCTCCCAGCAGGTTTTCAGGCCAGGCTGCATCCAGAGCTCCCCATTCCTGTGGCTTCTGACATCCCCTGGCAGGAGGGGAGTCTTCCTCTGAGAGGTGGATGAAGGAGAAAATGTTGTAAAAAATACCTGAAATATTTTATATTTCTATTTTTTATTTATGTTATTTTATTGTTTCATCCTTGTTGGCAGTTGAAAGCAGCCTGGTGCACGTGGGTAGCCAGAGTAATCCTCCCTATGTGTCCAGCTTGCCTGCATTTCCCACAGCTCAGTGCAGCACCAGGCGTGCTCCTTCCTGACGCTTTGCTATGGAAATCCAAGGCAAGTCTCCATTTTATAGGGGATTTTTTTATCAAATTACCTTTTACATAAGCAGCTTAGTGAGCCTATTTTTAAAACTGCTGCTTGGGGGGACTCCAAGCCTGCCATTTTTCCCTCAAAGACAGGAATTATGTTGCTCATCTCTCACAGCTGGGGTGGTGCTGCAGCCACGAGGCACTGAGGGTCTGAGCAAGGGAAGTTTATGGAGATTCATGGCAGAGAAGATGATCCTCCACCTCAACACCCAATGGAGGAAAACACAGTCATTCAAAAACCGGAGCTCTTCACATCTGAGACTTCATCTATCATATTTCTATTAAAAATATAACCTCTATCTACAAGTTTTACCTTAGCTATACAGATTATCAGGGCTATAAGTCTATTCTTTCAGCAAGATGAAAGATAATCCTGTTTCCCACTGTGAGAGATACAGCAGAAGACACAAGCAGCCATTAGGTCCAACCAAAAGTCCATATAACCATTTATCCAGTGTGCCAGGAAGGAGTGTGCTGCCAAATCCCAGATCCTAAAGCTCTGTGCAAATCAGTTACTCTATCATGAACTGAAGCCTCATGCTAGGAATAACAGACCAGGTCTGAAAACACAGGCTGACTTTGCAGATAAAATCCTGTGGCCAGAAAATTTGGCAGTCTGGCAGAAAATGTGCCAAAATTGAAGTAAAATTCATTGTGCAGGAACGAGACAGACCTAAAAGCAAAGATGACAGACTGGCACGCTGGCTGACAGCATTTAACTGGGAAGGAGATCAAAGCCTGCCATCCTCCAACGCTCTCCAGTTTCTGGTGACTAGTGGCTGAAGGGGTTCTGCTTAAAATAAAAAGGCAGGATTGTTCTTTCTGTGATGAATGTATTCGGTCAGTTTTGGGTTCAGGTGACCCTTCAGTACCGCAGCAGCAGCACTGGCTCTGCAGCTCATGGTGCTCTCGCCAGGGCTGTGCCATCCCAAACCTCCGCAGCCACACGGAGCCCAGCTCGGTGCCTCGGAGCTTTGCTGCCTCCAGATTTTCTGTTCTCAATTCAGGTTTGCAGGAAGCCTCTGGCCCAAGGGCCCCTGGTTTGCTCTGGGTGAAAGCAAAGGAAAACCATCCAGAAAACCTTCAGGGGCTGTGTCACTGTCACATTTCCTGGAAACATCCCTTCGCCAGGATTTCCCTTCTGGGAAGCTGAGAAGCCTCAGTGAAAAATGAAAACAATAATTATCTGATTGCTTCTCCTGTGTTTTGCTGCTTTGAAATGTGGTTGGAGATTGTTTATCCAACAGGTGAATGGTTTTTACTTGATGACCAATCACGGTCAGGCTGTGTTGGGACTGTGGAGAGTCCCGGGTTTTTCATTAGTATCTTGTTAAACCTTCTGTCTGTATCCTTGCTCTATTCTTTAGTATAATGTAGTATAGCATTCTATAACATAATATAATATGATTGATAAATATGATATGGTATGCTAGGATATGATATATAACATGTAACATGTAACATATAACATATAACATAATAGATAACATATAATATATCATATATCATATATCAAATTACGTACTGTACCGTAACGTAACATATAATATATTATACTATAATATTGTATAATATTGTATAATATTGTATAATATAATATAATATAATATAATATAATATAATATAATATAATATAATATAATATAATATAATATAATATAATACAATATAATATAATATAATATAATATAATATAATATAATATAATATAATATAATATAATATAATATAATATAATATAATATAATATAATATAATATAATATAATATAATATAATATAATATAATATAATATAATATAATATAATATAATATAATATAATATAATATAATATAATATAATATAATATAATATAAATGCAGCCAATGCCTTTTATATTTCTACATATAAATCACACAGTTATAGAGCTCTGGTGTCCTGACTGGATTTCTTTGCATTCAGGAGAATCCATAGAATTATTTCAGCTGGAGTTAACGGCTATAATTCAAACATGTTTTTTCTTAAGTGATAAACTTAATTTATCACAGCTTGCCATCAGCAGGGACTCCATGATCTCATGAGCACATGGAACATTGAGGAGGGAAAAATGAGGGCAGGTTTGATGTTATAAAATTAAGTAGGAAGCTTACAGTGATGTTTGGAAAAGCCTGATATTGTACGAAATATCTGAGATTCCCCCTGGTGAGCGGACTAAGCTGTTCTGTCGGGCAAGTCTCTCATTTGCTGCCAGCTCCACATGTTCCCCAAAGCTCAGAGAAACCTTGTATTTGCACAATGAGTTCAGATTCCAGCCCAAGTTTTATCATCTCAGGTTTTATATGAGATCAGGTTTGCAGTTCTCCACATCACCACTGGAATTATTTAAGAACGAAGATGAGGTGGACTCATTATGGAAATTTAGCAAACCAGATCTGTTGGAAAAGGACGTGGAAAGAAATTTCTTTCTCCTATTCCAAGCCAAAATGAGTTTGAAATACTGAACTCTTTTACTAAACAATTTACCTTTCTCCTCATTCATCCAAATTTTTATCCTAATTCTTTAAAAATATCATTAAAACTGAGAGTATGTTGGATTCCATCATTATCCAAGCAATTAGGGGCATTTCCCTCACAGGGAGACACCAGCAAACTTCCTATTACTGCCTCCCATTTGTCACTACATCCAGTTATTTCTGGCTTCCAACTTTGGTGGTCACACTCAAACTCTCACAATATGGAACAAAGAAACCAGAGCCAGCTGTTCTCTTTCCCAGACCTGTCCATACTGGTGTTTGCACATTCCCATTGCCGTTCTGGGGTGTCAGGGCTGCCCAGCCCTGTCCCCGTGTGCGCTCCATCCCCAGCAGTGTCACAGGGACAGCGCTGGGCACCATCTCCTCCCGTCCCGGCGTGGTCCCTGGGAGCAGAGCCAGGCTGAGCCTGGCTGCAGCCTCCTGCCGGGGGCCTGCAGAGAGCAGCAGGGCCCCGGTGGTCGTGTAATATTGGCACCAGTCATTACCCTGCATTGTGCTCAGCCCCAGAATCTGACCTTGCCCTGGAACGGGGCTGCGCAGGGAGCATTAACAAGTGATCAGGGGAGAATGGCTTGTTTTTGGATGGGATCTGGCCCTGCAGGTTTACTGGGTGCTCAGTGATCACGAATAAATACTCAGGAGATAACAATTTGTTTCTGGGTTGGATCTGTCCCTGCAGGTTGGCTGGTGCTGCCAGAAGGGTCCCCAGTGAGAGCAGTGGTGCCACTGGCACTGCTGTGACTGGACATGGCCAAGCCCTGTCACAGCACTGCTGAGGGAGCCCAGCACATTCTGCGAGGACATTTTGGGTTCTAAGAGCATCCAGAAGCCAGGAAGGCTCCCCACAATGAGCAGCTTCCCAAAGCTCTGCAGCCGCAGCCCTGCCCTGCATCCCTGCACATCGGCACGCCTGGAGTCACAGGGTCACCTACACAGAGAGCAGCTGGTGTTCATAAACCCTGCTCATTATGCAAATTCATTGTTTACAGACACTGCTAGGCTGAAGTGGATGTGAGAAACAGTAATAGGAGCCCTGCTTTTGGCAGGAGGGAAAAACATTTGACAGAAGATGAATTAAGGCTTGGCCAAATGAGCAAAAACCAATTTGGAGAATGGGAATGCAGAGTGCTTGGTCGAAGCAGAGCTGGGAGAGGGGAGAAGGTGGGAGCTGCTGCCGTGCCAGTGGTGCCTGCTGGCCCTGCAGAGCCCCTCATGGGCTGGGGCAGCCCTGGCTCCCCCCACGGCTCACCTGGCCCTGCAGAGCCAGCTCTGGCTCTCACCCATGGCCCTGCAGAGCCCCTCATGGGCTGGGGCAGCCCTGGATCCCCCCATGGCTCACCTGGGGCAGCCCTGCCTCCCCCCATGGCCCACCTGGCCCTGCAGAGCCAGCTCTGGCTCTCACCCATGGCCCTGCAGAGCCCCTCATGGGCTGGGGCAGCCCTGGATCCCACGCATGGCTCACCTGGGGCAGCCCTGGCTCCCCCCATGGCCCACCTGGCCCTGCCAGCCAGGGTGGTGCTGGCACAGGGCACTGCCTGCAGCACCCACCCTGTCCCTGATGCACCCTTGGCATCTGCACCGTGCCAGGGGGTGACATGGGTGCCTGCCAGAGCTCCCCACCTCCCCTGCAGATGCACATTCCGGTGCCCACATCTCTACAGATGAAATGCATAAGCCAGTAAATTAATTTCATTTGAGGCAGCCTGTAGCTTCATGGTCCAGGAACTCAGTCGTGGCTTCGCCTCCTCAAAGCAAATATGTTTGCTGTTCTGCTGTGCTTCTTATTTGTTCTTTGGCTTCTAATCTGCCTTCTGTAGGAGAGCAGAGTAGAACTTATTTATTCATTCAGCATAAATCCATCGGCTGGAGCCTTGCACAAAGGCTGGCAGACACTCAGGGGCTGTTCTTTGGCTGTGGTGCCATCAGATACAGCTGTGGGTCCCACTCCCAGGGAAGCCGTAGGGTGACACACATTGCACACTGCAGGACACTGCAGGGACACGCTTTCGGGGTTTCCTCCAGCAGCAGTTAATGCAGGCTGGCACATATTTATAATATATTGCATTATTTCAGTGGCGGTTTGTCATGTTAGCTCCTTGATGGGCCAGGGGAATGGAATTCCTGATTTAGTGCTCTGTCAGTGGTGTGAGAGACAATGCTCCAGCTGAGCAGGGGCTGGGCACAGCCAGCATCACTGCTCAGGGGGTGCTTCTGCATCCTGGGCCTGTCTCTGCCACCTTTACTGGAAGGGACCCAAACCTCACTGTCAGGTGTCACAGATCTCTTTTATAAAAATCCTTTCCTTAGGATTTCTCCTCCCGAGAAGCTGGGAGGCCTCAGGAACAAAATGTAAACAATGGTTATCTGCTGCTGTGGAATGCAACAGGTGCATCTGGGATTGGTCTCATGTGGTTGTTTCTAATTAATGGCCAATCACAGCCCAGCTGGCTCAGACAGAGCGCTGAGCCACAAACCTTTGTGATCATTCTTTGCTATTCTATTCTTAGCCAGCCTTCTGATGAAATCCTTTCTTCTATTCTTTTAGTATAGTTTTAATGTAATATAAATCATAAAATAATAAATCAGCCTTCTGAAACATGGAGTCAGATCCTCGTCTCTTCCCTCATCCTCAGACCCCTGCAAACACCGTCACAAATGGTGACCCTGAGTGACTGGAGAGAAATTCATCATTGGTGAGACCCCAGAGGAGCAACACTGCCACCTCTGCCCCCAGTGCTGCCAGGTGTATTCAGGTGCCTAGGGTGTGCCTGCCAAGTGCCAGACACAGGCAGTGAGTGCTTGTCCCTGCTGGGTCAGTGCCAGCCAAAGTCCTCTGGGCACACTCAGGAGTTGGACTGTCACCCTGTTCTTCTAAGTCCTTCTGATGTCTACATTCTTGTAATGGAGTTTCTCAGGCACTTTTATGTAAATAATGATTGTTTTTGCATTTTTTTCTGGAGGAGGAGGAACTTGATAGACTGTTGGTTTGTCCAGTGTCATTGGAGAAGCAGCAATTTCATCCTCCAACCTACTGTCACTTTTGAAAGTCTATAAATATTGGAGTTAAGAAATAAACTTCCCTTCTTCTTACCTTAGAGTTCCAGTGTCCATGTTGGTTTATTTTGTGTCCTATTGCAACATCAGACCAGGCTCCCAGGCTCTCCCTGCCCAGCACTGTGAGCCAGCAGCACAGACACCAGGAACCTGAGCAATGGAATTATTGATAATGGCTTGGTATTACATCTATTATTAACTCCATCATGTTTTTGCCTTGCTGGTGCTGACACCTGGACTAGAAGCAGCTCCTCTGCCTGTGCTAGCAGTGCCCACAGGATAACTCACTGTGGGAGGCAGCAGGCTGTTAACCTCCAGGGGAACATAAAACATCCTTTTTGTATAAATGTCAGTGATATTTTTGAAAGCTTAGCAAACAAAGAAAGAAATCCCTTCCCCAGAAAATCTCCTGCACCTGTTACAGAATCATTTTGCATCTTATCTCCTTTTGCTTTCCTGTGTGCCTTGGAATTGTCAACATGCAGAACAACAGGCTATGCACAAAATCTTATTATAATCTCCTACTTAGGATCCACTGGAGAAAAATGAAATTTTCCTGTCTGGGTGTGCAGGGGTGTGTGCACTCAGCTGAAGTGCCAGGTAATGTCTCACTTGTTCACAATTTCCTTTTCACCCCCAAAGCTGAGCAGCTCCTGCCCGGCTGTACCTCAGGGATGTGCCTGCAGGGTGTGTCAGTGCCACAGGTAACCCCAGTGCCACAGGTAACCCCAGTCCTGTGCCTGCAGGGTGTGTCAGTGCCACAGGTAACCCCAGTGCCACAGGTAACCCCAGTCCTGTGCCTGCAGGGTGTGTCAGTGCCACAGGTAACCCCAGTGTCACAGGTAACCCCTGTCCTGCCTGCAGGGTGTGTCAGTGTCACAGGTAACCCCAGTGCCACAGGTAACCCCAGTGTCACAGGTAACCCCTGTCCTGCCTGCAGGGTGTGTCAGTGCCACAGGTAACCCCAGTCCTGTGCCTGCAGGGTGTGTCAGTGTCACAGGTAACCCCAGTGCCACAGGTAACCCCAGTGTCACAGGTAACCCCTGTCCTGCCTGCAGGGTGTGTCAGTGCCACAGGTAACCCCAGTCCTGTGCCTGCAGGGTGTGTCAGTGTCACAGGTAACCCCAGTGCCACAGGTAACCCCAGTGTCACAGGTAACCCCTGTCCTGCCTGCAGGGTGTGTCAGTGTCACAGGTAACCCCTGGAGGACAAACAGCACCTGGGCTCACAGCAAGCCAGGAGTTCATGATGTTCAGGGGATCCAGCGCTCCGCATTTCATTACCCACCACAAACCCTGGGGGGAGGCTCTGAATGCCCCTTGGCTCCAGCAGGGTGGAGCACAGCACCGTGGGCAGGATCCCCTCCACCTGTCTCAGGTTTTGGTTGTTAATTGCTGCCCCAGGATGTGCAGGGTGTCTCTGTTTCATCCCATGCATCTGAAGAATGAGTCAGAGCTCTTCACTTTTCAGTCTTGAAGTTGTTTATTAATTCTTATCTATAAAATTTTCTTTCTGCCCAGCTGAGATCTGCTCAGCAGGGCAGCCATGAGCACTCTTTGTTGTCCTTTTATACTACAAACTATGTATAACACATTTACACTTAATTCCCAATACCTGTCACCCATGTTAGACAGTGCACTTCCACTCTAAATCAATCCCAAAGTGCCAACATCACTGCAGAAAATGGAGAACAAGAAGAAGAAGAAGAAAGACTGGACATGCCCAAGTTCCTCCATCTTATCCCCATAACCCCCATACCAAAAATCCTAAAATCTATATTTTCACCCTGTGAACTTTGGCACTATTCAAACCTGTGTGACTTTCACATCCTCATACAAAGCTGGCAACTTGCTCCAAGGGTCACAATCAATCCCCAGGTGCTCTGGGCTGTGTGCCAGGGTCTCTGAGCCCCCCGGCAGGGTCCTTGGCAGCTCTGGACACCCGGAGGGATGCACTGAGTTCTGACACACCTGCAGCATCCCCACAGCAGCAGAGCCTTTCCCTTGCCCATCTCCTGGGACACTCCTCCCGGCTGCAGCCACTGCCAGAGCTGGGGCAGGCTCCAGCCCCTTGGCTGTGTGACACAGCTTTGGTCCCCAGCACTCCCCCAGCTCCTGCCTCGCTGCTGAGCATTTCATTCTCTGGCTCCCAGTCAGTCTCTTTGTTTCTTCAACCAGATTTAAAAGCTTCCTAGAACCAGACAAGCTTTCCCTTGAAAACACACACCACAGTCAGGATTTTGCTGTGTTTCAGGGAAGATAATCAGGTGGAGCCCTTCAACCCTTGCCAGACAAGAACTCTTTTCCTATCCCCAAAAGGTTTTGGTGATTTATTTGAAGCACTTTTCTGTAGGGCACAGACCCAGAACACTACAGAAGCCAGTCCAGTGTGAGCCTTACAAGAGGCAAAGTGGCCCCACTCCCTCCCAGTGCCCCCCAGAAGCCCAGGGCAGTGGTGTCCCCAGGGCAGTGACATCCCCAGGGCAGTGGTGTCCCCAGGGCAGGCTGCCAGCCCTGCTCCCTGCACAGTGCCCCGTGCTGGGGGCAGTGCCTTGGGGCTGGATTTTGGGGTCAGGTCACCGTGGGCTCCAGGGCACTGCAGGGCTGGGTCACAGCTGTGCTCACAGGGGCTGGGTCTGTGTCACACCCGAGGCACTGAGCACAGCACTGAGTGGCCAGACCCTTTCCCTGTGGGGCATGGAGCACAGCCAGCCCCTTTCCCTGCGGGGTTTGGCCATTGGAATGGAGCAGAGCCCCAGACCCTTTCCCTGCGGGGTTTGGCCATTGGGGCACAGCCAGACTCGTTCCCTGCGGGGTTTGGCCATTGGAGCAGAGCCCCAGACCCTTTCCCTGTGGGGTTTGGCCATCCTTGGCCATCGGAGCAGAGCCAGACTCGTTCCCTGTGGGGTTTGGCCATCGGAGCACAGCCAGCCCCTTTCCCTGCAGGGTTTGGCCATTGGGGCACAGCCAGCCCCTTTCCCTGCGGGGTTTGGCCATCCTTGGCCATCGGAGCAGAGCCAGACTCGTTCCCTGCGGAGTTTGGCCATTGGGGCACAGCCAGCCCCTTTCCCTGTGGGGTTTGGCCATTGGAATGGAGCAGAGCCAGCCCCTTTCCCTGTGGGGTTTGGCCATTGGAATGGAGCAGAGCCAGCCCCTTTCCCTGCGGGGTTTGGCCATTGGGGCACAGCCAGACCCTTTCCCTGTGGGGTTTGGCCATTGGAATGGAGCCGAGCCAGCCCCTTTCCCTGCGGGGTTTGGCCATTGGGGCACAGCCAGACCCTTTCCCTGCGGGGTTTGGCCATTGGAATGGAGCAGAGCCAGCCCCTTTCCCTGTGGGGTTTGGCCATTGGAATGGAGCAGAGCCAGCCCCTTTCCCTGCGGGGTTTGGCCATTGGAATGGAGCAGAGCCAGCCCCTTTCCCTGCGGGGTTTGGCCATCCCTGGCCATTGCCAGGTCCCAGGGCATCCCTCCCTGCCCTGCCTGCCCCCTGGCTTTGCCTGCCCCCTGGGTGTGCTGCCCCTCATTCACGGAGCTCCAGGGAGCCCCAGGCAGGGGCTGAGCCCACAGGAGGGTCCTCAGCCCCGCACCAGGGTTTGGGGGCTGCTGTGGCTGCTCCAGCAGCTCGTGGGGCTCTCACTGCTCTGCAGATCCCACCTGGAACGCCCCTTGGGAAAACAGCAGCTGCCCAAAGATCTCACTGGGGGCTGGAGCTGTGCTGTGGGGTGGCCCCAGGGCCTCTGTGACCTGAAAGGACCAGCACTGGCGTTTGATGCTACAGGGAAATGCGCTTTCCACTTTCACACAGCTTTCACCTGTAATTATAACCTCAGCCATGACAGGTAAATTGCTCTTTGTCACTGGAGCAGAAAACATCTCCACTTCATTTTGGGGCATGGTAAGTGCAGGCAAGTTAAGTGTGATTTTCAAAATGCAATTTTGACCATGAGCTTTAAAGCCATCGTGGCACCTCTGGGTTCATCCAGAAGCACTGCAGTCAGTCCAGAGTGGAGGCAGGAGCTGCCTTTTACCTCCTCAGACAACACACAGATGGGTGTACAGCTTCCTTTAACGCTGCTGTGTGTTCTTTTCTCCCTTGGAATTCCAGGTGTACGATCCTGGCAGTGAAACAGGCACAGAGCTCTCTCTGCAACATCCACTAAAAATAGAACAGGAATGGCGCTGCTGCCTCCTGCAGACTCGTTAAAAAAAGAGCTTTCAAGTCTATCATCCCCTAATACAATCAAACACAATCAGAAGCAAAATTATGCATGCTGACTTGATTAGTACAAAGAGAATAATATGCTAATGAGGCAGCATCTCTCCCTGCATTTGAACGTGGCACTGCAGCTCTCTGGGCACTGTGGGGAAACAGCACCTCCTGCCCTTGCTCTCAAAACCGGCTGCTGCCTGGAACACAGGTGTGTATATTTATAAATACAGGTGTATATCTGTATACACAGGAGTATATCTGTATAGACAGGTGTATATTTGTATGCACAGGTGTATATTTGTATATACAGGTGTATATTTGTATACACAGGTGTATATTTGTATGTACAGGTGTATATTTGTATACACAGGTGTAAATTTGTAAATACAGGAGTATATTTGTATGCACAGGTGTATATTTGTAAATACAGATGTATATTTGTATATACAGGTGTATATTTGTAAATACAGGTGCATATTTGTATATACAAGTGTATATTTGCGTATACAAGTGTATATTTGAGCTGTTCCTTGCCAGGGCTGAGGCTGGTCTGAACTCCCAGACCAAAGGAAGGAGAAAACACAAGGCTGTGCCTGGGGACAGGTGAGCAATGGCACTGACCCAGGTGAGGCTGTACCTGGGGACAGGTGAGCAATGGCACTGACCCAGGTGAGGCTGTACCTGGGGATGGGTGAGCAATGGCACTGACCCAGGTGAGGCTGGGCTCAGAGACAGGTGAGCAATGGCACTGACCCAGGTGAGGCTGTACCTGGGGACAGGTGAGCAATGGCACTGACCCAGGTGAGGCTGTACCTGGGGATGGGTGAGCAATGGCACTGACCCAGGTGAGGCTGGGCTCAGAGACAGGTGAGCAATGGCACTGACCCAGGTGAGGCTGTACCTGGGGACAGGTGAGCAATGGCACTGACCCAGGTGAGGCTGTACCTGGGGACAGGTGAGCAATGGCACTGACCCAGGTGAGGCTGTACCTGGGGACAGGTGAGCAATGGCACTGACCCAGGTGAGGCTGGGCTCAGAGACAGGGGAGCAATGGCACTGACCCAGGTGAGGCTGTACCTGGGGATGGGTGAGCAATGGCACTGACCCAGGTGAGGCTGGGCTCAGAGACAGGGGAGCAATGGCAGTGCTCTGGGTGAGCCTGTGCCTGGAAATGAGGTGAGGGATGATGGGGTCTTTTCCTTGGCACCAAGGGAGAAAACAAATGTTTCCCATCTGCTGCACAATGAAGGGGTTTCTCCAAGACTCGCAGCTGGTTTCCTGCTGCACCAGGCCCTGCCCCAGCTCAGAGCCCAGTGTGTGCTCTGCCCTCGGGAGCCCACGCTCTGTGCAGTGAGTCCCACACCCGAGCAGCTGCTCTGGCTCGGGCACTGAGGCACGAAGGGACACCTCCATGGCTGGGACAGCAACTTCTGCCTGTTCTCCAGGTAAAGCACACCTGCCTGTGCAAGACAGGGGAGCTCCGCTTGAGCTGGACAGCAGCCCCTGGCAGGGCTCGCAGGGCTGCTCTGGTCACCAGCAGCCCCTTGGAGCACTCCCAGAGCTCTCTCTGGCCACCAGCAGCCACTGGCAGGGCCCCGAGGTCCCCCTCTGGTCCCCAGGGCCTGGCAGCCCTCCCAGCTGTGTCCCTGCCAGCCCAGCTCCAGCCCGAGGCTCCCATCTGCCTCCCAGGGGCAGTTTGTCTGTGCCCAGGAGGTGACTCTGTCCTGTCCCTCCCAAGGGGACATTTCTGCTGCCCTGTCCCTCTCCAGGGATGTTGCTGCTGTCCTGTCCCCAGGCTCAGCGGGGCCCTGGCTGCACCCCAGGTGTGCTGCTGCCCTGTCTGCAGTGAGGGCCAGGCTCCGCTGGGGCTGCTGCCATTTCTTCCTTTCCAGCAGGATTCATCAGCTCTCTCTGCCCAGAGCCTGGATATCCCCTGCAGATCAAAGGCATCATTTTCCTCTCTGTCAGCAGGGATTCTGCCTGGCTATGTAGGTCAGAATCAGCCTTTTCATCCCATTGTCTGCCATATCTTTCATTCTTCACAGAAGCTAACATTTCTCCTCACTTTTTTGAAATATTCCGTGTGCACCTTTTTTTCCCCTCAACTTGGCTGCATCCTCCTGACATCGTGGCCTCTCTCCATTCTCTGTCTGACACCAGAGACAATGTACTGGGCAATATTTTATACATCATCTAGAATTTCCTTAAGCCTTTGAGCCTTCTGCTCCAATATCCTTCTGGGTTTGTCAGACAGATACTGCCATTACACAGCTCAAACGCTCAATAATAATAGGTTGGATCTTTTCAAATATCAAAACTTACTCCCACTGGAAATCAATCATCAGACAAGAGACAAGTCAGGTAGTTGAGAATTGCCTGCCAACTTTGCTTCGCTGTAAAAGCTGATGAAAGCAGGCAAACTCTAAATTACTTGTCAAAGACAGCTTGAAGGGAGAAACTGAGAGCGTTATTATGGCCACACAGAAACAGTGTTTGCACAGACACACAGTGCTGGGGACACGGGGAGGGCAAGGTGTGTCAGAGGGGCAGGTGCAGAGCCAGCAGACTCCGAGGGATGCTCTGAGGTCACAGCAAGGGCAGACGAGGGGGTGGCAGCCTTGGCAGTCCTGGCAGCGCTGTGTGAAGGCCATTGTGGGTTCCAGGATGCCCAGCAGTGTCCCTGCCTGGCCCCAGCCCTGCTGGCCATGCCCAGTTCTGGGCCACACAATCCAAAAACAAAGCAGACTGGAGAGTGTGGGAATCCACAAAATCAGAGGGTTTTGGGGAAGCTGCAAAAGGCCTCAGAGACAGCAGAACTGTGAGCAGAGCCAAGCAGCAGCCATGAGACTGGTCAGCAGAAAATTATTTAAACTGTAGAAAAGCAAGGACAAATAGAACAATGGCCTGTGTATTAACGCTTGTCTAGAATAACTCCCTTAGCTGCAGAAAAGTTTATCCAGTGAGATATTAGGGAGTTCTAAGCTCAATAATGGAGCTGTGTGCATTGTGTTTGAAGGCTCACAAGCAGGTGTTGTATTTGAAATAAGCAAGCATTGTTTAACCAAAGGTACCTGTGCTTACAGTGGTTGGATAGAACTACTGTCAATGTGCTTTTGCTTTGTGTGATTGGGCACAAAACTCATAAAGTGAGCTGTGACATTGAGTTCTGTGTCTGCTGCCTGGGATGTGAGCTGGTGGCATCTTCCCATTGCCATAGCCATGGAATGGGGCTGATGCTGGAAAATCAAACAGCCCAAGGCACATTCCCAGCAGCCCCGTCTCATTCGTGGTTTGTAAATAGCCCCCAGCCAGCGTCAAAGAGGACCCAAAGTAGGGCAGTGCAGGTGACCCAGGAGAACCTGCCCTGTGAGCAAAGACTGAAGAAGTTCAGTCCCTTCTCCTGGAGAGGACTCGGGGGACCCCAGCCCAGCAGCCCCGGACGTACAGGGCAGATCTGAGGAGGATGGAGGGTCTCTCTGCAGGAGGAGCCCCATGGGGAAGGCAGTGGGTGGTGGGTAAACTGTGCCAGAAGAGGTTTCATCTCACTATAGAATAAATTTTAACAAGGAGAGCAGTCATTGACTGGAACAGCCTTCCCAGGGACGGGCCCCCATCACTGGAGGGCTCTCCTGTGCTCTCTCTATCCCAAAGTCATGTCCAGTGCAGTAAGGCTCAGTGTGTATCTGTCATTAAATGTCTTTTTATTTATGCATGAACAGTTGAAACCTTGCATTATTAATGTTTTAATTAACCTTTACACAAGGTTTGCTGGTTTTAATGCCTCCTTTCATCTCCCTGAGCAGTCTCTATAATGTGTTTAACTGTTGACTTTATGTCCTGTCAATTGTGTGAGGTTTTTAGCTGCAGCGTGTGCACAGATCATCTTCAGACAGAAGTCACTGCTGAAAGGCATGGAATTGACTCCTCATGAAAATCCTTCCCCATTTGTGATTGCTGCCATTGCTAAGCTATCTCTTGGAAAGGCTGATGCATTTTGCCCTGTGCTGCTGCAGCTTTTCCTGTCTCTCCCTGCACAAGGAATGAATCTGGGTCATTGTCCTGACTCGGAGCTGGCAGCAGAGAGGAATGAGCACATGCTTTCCTTTGGGAAGCCAGGCTGGGAGCTGGCAGATGCCCTGGCTGCAGGGGGCTGCATTATTTACTATTTTGTTTAATGTTGCTGCCTCAGGTGTACAAAGGCGCTGATGAATCCACGGTGAGCCTGTCTCTGTCCTGTGGGTAGCACAGCTCTCCCAGCACAGTGATAACCCGTGGGACATGGAGCTGGAGGACCTGATCAATACAGAACTCAGTGAAATAAGTAAATAAATAAAGCAATGCCATTAGGAAGGCATAAAGGGGCTCCAGTGCTTCCTCCCCTGACCTGGGACAGCTGTGTTTACTCCTACCTTCACCACCATCTTCAAGAAAACTCTGACCTTGCGCTCAAGAAATCACCTGACCCCACCAGAATGAAGCTCTGGCTGATCCCACCAGTGTGAAGCTCTGGCTGAGGTGGAGCCAGGTCCCCCCTGCAGGTTCAGGAGGAATCATGAACTCAGGTGATGCAGGAAAAGGTGCAAACAGATCTTCCAAAGGGAGCCCAATCTTCTGCTCACTGTTCCTGTGATGCTGCTGCCTCACAGCCCAGGGCAGCTGTGGGAATCTACAAATCCACACAAAAATGCTTTAAGCAGGTAATAAGCAAAAATATTATAGTAAGGGTATGAAACACAAGTAATAAACGACATGATTATTACTGTTTCTTTTTAGGTAAACAGACTGGGGGGATTGTGGGAATCCACAAAATCAGAGAGTTTTGGAAAGCTGCAAAAGTCAGGCCTCAGAGACAGCAGAACTGGGATTGGAGCTGAGCAGCAGCCGTGAGATTGGTCAGTAGAAAAATTATTTAAACTGTAGAAAAAGCAAGGACAAATAGAACAATGGTCTGTGTATTAATGCTTGTCTAGAATAACTCCCTAAGCTACAGAAAAGTTTATCTAGCAAGATATTTGGGAGTTCTAAGCTCAATAATGGAGCTCTGTGCATTGTGTTTGAGGGCTCACAAGCAGGTGTTGTATTTGAAATAAGCAAGCATTGTTTAACCAAAGGTACCTGTGCTTACAGTGGTTGGATGGAACTACTGTCAATGTGCTTTTGCTTTGTGTGATTGGGCACAAAACTCATAAAGTGAGCTGTGACATTGAGTTCTGTGTCTGCTGCCTGGGATGTGAGCTGCTGGCATCTTCCCATTGCCATAGCCATGGAATGAGAGTGATGCTGGAAAATCAAACAGCTCAAGGCACGTTCCCAGCAGCCCATCCTGTTGGGGATTTGTAAATAGCCCCCAGCCAGGGATAGGCAGTGACCCGGGCAGGTGCTGGCACTGCAGGAGCCCCATCACCCTTGGAGCACCCAGCCCTCACCCCACCTCACACCTGTCCAGGTGTGTTCAGCTGCCCTGCCTCCTGCTCAGGGCTCTGCCACAGCTTTGGTGGCACCTGGCTCATCTTCTTCTTTTGGGCTAATCTTCTACTAAAATACCAAAATCCCTCCTGTCTGAGCCTCCAGAACTCAGAGATGCTCGGGGGTGTGCTGGTGTTCACAGGGGTCTCAGGCTGAGGGAAGAGACGAGGATCTGACTCCATGTTTCAGAAGGCTTGATTTATTATTTTATTATATGTATTACATTAAAACTATACTAAAAGAATAGAAGAAAAGGTTTCACCAGAAGTCTAGCTAAGAATAGAATAGAAATGAATCATAAGAAAGGCTCTGTCTCGGGCTCTCTGTCTGAGCCAGCTGACTGTGATTGGCCATTAATTAGAAACACCCGCATGAGACCAATCCCAGATGCACCTGTTGCATTCCGCAGCAGCAGATAACCATTGTTTACATTTTGTTCATGAGGCCTCTCAGCTTCTCAGGAGGAAAAATCCTAAGGAAAGGATTTTTATAAAAGATATCTGTGACACAGGGGTATCTGAGAAGATGAATAAAAGTTAAACAGTGTTGCTTGGGGAGCCCAGCCCTCCTCGCCCAGCTGCACTCCTGCACGTGGCTCTCACTGTGTCAGGCACAATAATGTCTGTAGAAAGCACCAAACCAGTAATAGTGGCTGTGACCCGGACCAAAGGGATTTTCCTGTGCCCAAATTACTTTATTGCCAGGGACAGCAGCATGTTGGCTGCTGGACACATTGCTGAAGCCACAGACTGCTGCTTAATGGGGAAAATAACAGGACAGTAATTAATAATTGGGATGAGCAAGGTTTTCCATTAACTGATCACATATGGCAAGTAATTCAGCTTAAAATTTGTCATTGTCACTTTTCCAGCACAAACTCAGAAAGAATGGTGCTTCATTAAATCTGTAAGGCTCTTCCAGAGTAGGCAGCTACTGACCATTCACAATAAGCTAATTAAAACCCTTTCACAAGAGAAAGAGCAAAGGTTGGTGGGAATAAATTGAATTCCTGTTAGCATGTGCTCAGCACTGACTGATGTACCGGAGATGCTCTATCTGCATCCACTCCATCTCAGTCAAGTGCAACCTTTAGCATGCAACTATTGTCACCTTTTCATTAGTAACTGCTGTTAAATGCCATAACAATCCAAGCTGTAGTTCCATTTTTTTCTCAGTTTATCATGCAATCTCCTGGTAATAGTTCCTTTTATACCAAATTGCACTTAAAGAAAAAAAAAAAAAAAAGAAAAAAAGAAAAGGGAAAATAAAAGAATAAACCTGGTGGTAAAACCTGATAATTTGATTTATTCACATTTCTCTCTCATCTTCCTCTTATTATTATATTTAATATAATAATAATAATATATTTAATATATAATATAATATAATATAATATAATATATAAATAATAATAAATATTATATATTTTATATGTTTCTATTTATTTATGTAATATATAATCTATAATACCTTTATAATAATATATAATATATAATGTATAATATATAATGTATAATATATTATATAATATATAATATATACTATATACTATATATTATATACTATATACTATATGTTATATAATATATATATTATATATATAATAATATATTTAATAAGAAGAACATTATATTAAATATATATTAAATATATATATAAAATATTATATATACATCATATTCAATAATGCTCAGGCAGTGAGCACTAACTGTTTGCCCTTCCTAGGTCACCTCTGGGCTCAGAGGACAGGTGCCTGGGTGTCTTTGTGCAAACAGGAGTAGAAATGTTCAGGGAACTCCTTTTCCTCCCTTTTGCCTTTAAGCCAATTGGCAAATGCGGAATGTTTCATGCAGCCGGTGCCTGAGAGGTTTCACTGTCCGACAGGGACATCTCTAATAAACACCACTGACCCTGCCTGGGGCTCTGTGCCCTTCCCTTCCCTGCGAGGGCATCCCAGGGCCGCGGGAGCAGGGGCGGCCTGGGCACGGGCTGCTCCCTGCACCATTAACAGCCCCTCTCTCTCCTGGCCCTCGGGGAGGCAGTCACAATAAATAACCAGCGCCCATGGAGCTTGAGCACCAGACCCTGTCTGCTCTCTGTGGAGACCTTCCCCACTCCACCTCCACAGAGCCCTGCGGCTCAGCAGCGCCTGCAAGCATTTAATCAACAGCTCTCTGTAAAGCAGCAGTTTGTAAAGAACCGTTCCCTCACCGCCCAGCAATATCTGCTCTGAATTTTTTATGAAACAATTCATTGATTTCAGGAGTGCAAGTTCAAGTGGAGTGGAACTGTGAGTAAATTCTGATGAAATGCAGCAGTGAGTTTGTTTCTAAAAACAGGGTAAAAGTGGAAAAGATGAAATGTTTCCTGAGGGAGTTGAAAGAGCTCCAGCACTTGCTTGAAGATCAGGTTTTGGGGCTGAGTTTTACAGACAGAAAAGGGGCCTGCTGTGAATGGATGAAGGCTCTGGGGCTGGAGGGGGCACAGGCTGCAGAGAAATTCTCACAGCTCAAGTGCTCTTCTCACTTATGGGCTCAACAATACAAATGGGGAGAATTCTGTAATGCCTGGAGCATGCTGTACCCTGTAGAAGTTTTCTGTAAGCTCTGAGATCTAAAGGCCCTTTTGGAGAGGGGACAGAACTGTTTGCATCGCTCCTGAAAACTGTTTGGCTTTTATTAGTGTGCAGAATGGCAAATATTATAACTGCATTATTACTGTGTTAAGTTCCTCCTTTAAAGAACAAACAGCTGTGTAACTGCAGCAGTGAGTTAACACCTTTGTGATTAAGGTGTTTATTGTATTCTCCATTTCCAGCTGCTGCTCTCCTCTCTGGGAGCACAGCCCTGGATGCCAAATGTGTACACCCTTAGTCTGGAAATTAATTTCTGCTCTAACTTTGCAGGGAGCACAGGGAAATCCTGAGTGTGCCCAAAGCTGTGCTGAGGCTCTGTCCTTTGGCCACCTCCCCTGTGCCCCCCAAAGGCCCCCACAAGAGCCAGCAAACCCTGCAGCTGCCCAGGGCAGTGCCAGCCCCCCGGCTGCCCCAAGGGGTGGCAGGTGCCAGGTCCCAGCTCTGCCTCCGTGCCTGAGTTTGGGTTTATTGTCACCAAAGGTGAAGCACCCCGGGTGTGGGCTCACCGGTGCTGATGTGAGAGGGTGTCTGTGATTTCCCATGAACCAGTGACATGTGCTTGACCTGCCCACCTGTATTGCCAGCTGTGGGCTATTTACAAACCACGAACAGGACAGGACTGCTGGGAACGTGCCTCGAGCTGTTTGATTTTCCAGCATCAGCCTCCTTCCATGGCTATGGGAAGATGCAACCAGCTCACATCCCATCAGCAGACACAGAACTCAATGTCACAACTCACTTTATGAGTTTTGTGCCCAATCACACAAAGCAAAAGCACATTGACAGTAGTTCCATCCAACCACTGTAAGCACAGGTACCTTTGGTTAAATAATGCTTGCTTATTTCAAATACAATCCCTGCTTGTAAGCTTCAAACACATTGCACACATCTCCATTATTAAGCTTTAACCTTCTTAATATCTCACTAGGTAAACTTTTCTGTAGCTTAGAGAGCTATTCTAGCCAAGCATTAATACACAGGCCATTGTTCTCTTTGTCCTTGCTTTTCTACAGTTTAAATAATTTTTCTGCTGACCAATCTCACGGCTGCTGCATAGCTCTGCTCACAGTTCTGCTGTCTCTGAGGCCTGCCTTCTGCAGCTTTCCCAAACCCCTCTGATTTTGTAGATTCCACAACCTGCTCCCCATGGCTGGAGCCTGGCTTTGCTCTGGGATGGAAATCTCAGAGCAGCCCTTGGGGGCTCTCTTCCTTCCCCCAGTCAGCTCCTCCTGTCTCACAAGCATCAGAGAGGGGCTGTTTCCCCTCTCAGGCTGCCCCTGCAGCCCCTGGGGGTGGTCACTGTCCCAGGCTGGCCCTGGGGGGCTCTGCTCCCCCCTCTCACAGGGCTCCTCTCTGTGCCAGGAGCCCAGCATGCACACAGGGAGTAGCAACAGCACAGGATGAAGCACTGACACCCCCATAGGAATCACATTTTCAAATGAAATTACATAAGAGCTCTGCCATATGGCTTAGCAGTGAAATTACTCACAGCAGCTGGTCTAAGAGGGAAAGTTTCAATGACTCTGTCCACAAACAGTGGTAATACAGACCTTCAGAAATAATTTGTGTATCTGGCAGAAAATTTTGGTGATGAGCTCTCCATCCTAGTGAACATGTCAGATGTACACTCAGGAACTCCCTGTTCTCTGAACCTGGAGTGACTCACCGGGCTTTGATGGGTGGCAGCTTTGGAAGGAGCTGCTGGCTGCCATAGCTGTGGCCACACAAAGGTTCTGCTGGGCTTTCTGCATGCTCTGTCCCACAGGCAGGAAGCCCTGACACCCTCGGGTCCTGCCCTGGGCACTGGGAGGCCTCACACAGGGGTGCCTTTGTGCCTTTGTGCCTTTGTGCCTCTGTGCCCAGCGCCAGGGGCTCTCACAGGTACACGAGCAGCAGACAGGGATGCTGGAAGCAGGGAGGAGGAGGGAATGGTCCCTCCTGTCAGTGTGTTGGCACATCCACCAGCCACCTCAGCCCCTCTGACACCCAGGGAATGCTTTAGTGAGAAAGGATGGGAGGCCCCAGCCAACTCTGTCTCCTTTCAAGGCAGAATTGCTCTTGCTCTGACTAAAAGCAGATTTTCCCAGGTAACTCCTGCCTTCCTCAGGTTTGTGTCTGAATAACAGAAATCCAGCTGATTTCAGGAACAGGAGCACCAGCAGGGCTGGCACAGGGGGTAGCAGGTGCCAGTCATTGCTAACTCACAAATGCACTGCAGGGATGGGCAGGGGCAGGGAACAGCACCCCTGGCTGTCTGTCCCCCACCTTGTCCTGCTGGGAAAGGGACGCTGCTGAGGCCACAGGGGTTTGGAGACTGCCTAGAAACAAAATGGATAAAAGGCACCTTGCACAGCATGTAAAATAATTGTCCAGATGAAAGCAGGATAAACTATAGCTGGGAGGCTGAATGGGATTTTCTCCTATAAGGAGGGGATTCAGTAATGCCATGTTATGCAAAACCCTGACAAGTGTGGGGAGCCAAGGGGCAGAGAAGGAGCAAAACAAAGTGAAGGGTCAGAGAGGGCACACGGGGAGGGGGAGAGCGGAGGAGGAATTTCTCTGTGTCACTCAGTGTGGGACCAACGGGGGGTAGGACAGTCAGGATGGATGGAGCTGAAAGATCTCTGCAGCCAGGTCAGGAACTTGGGGTTTATTGCACAGGGCCTGGGTGCAGGGCCCCGCTGGGATTTGGGGTTTATTGCACAGGCCTGGGTGCAGGGCCCTGCTGGGATTTGGGGTTTATTGCACAGGCCTGGGTGCAGGGCCCTGCTGGGATTTGGGGTTTATTGCAAAGGGCCTGGGTGCAGGGCCCTGCTGGGATTTGGGGTTTATTGCACAGGGCCTGGGTGCAGGGCCCTGCTGGGAGCTGCCAGACACAGCTGGAGCAGGCCCCAGAGAGAGAGAGAGGGTGAGAGAGGATGAGAGCAAAAGGGTAAGCGAGTGAGGTTCCCATTGCAATACCATAAATCATCTTCTGTGCTGAATATTCTGATTCTCACTAACCAATCTAGTACGAGATAAAAATCATATAGCATTTACATACAGCCTATAAGAATCATTACATTACCACACTGTTTTACATTTTAAACCCTAAAAACTCTTCTTTGGGCCCCTTCTGCCAAGCTGTAGGGTCTGCTCTGACCCTTGGGCCTGTCTGCAAGCAGAGGGTGTTGTTCCATCACAAGGGGATCACCTTCAGCTGGCCACACCATTGTTTTCCAGGTGTTCAGTAACCGAGGGATCTCAAAGCTTGCTTTCATTTCAACCTCGCTTATAGTTTCCATATTCTCAAAACCTTTTGCCAGGCAATTGTGTTTGTAAGGCTTTCCTGTTTCATCTTCCCCAACAGCTGTCCCCTTGTCACTGCACACTCCTGTACACACCCCTGGCACAGCAGCAAGGCTGGGGCAGCACAGGGAACAGGGATGTCCCACAGCTGGGCATTGCCCCAGGGATGCCAGGGGGGCTGCCCATGGCTGGGCACTGCTCCAGGGATGCCAGCACAGAGGGATGGCAGCCAGGAGTGGCAGCAGGACGGGCTCCTGCCGCAGGGGAGGCTGTGTGCAGCCCAGGGGACAGGATGCAGCTCCCTGTGCTGAGGACAGCTGGCACAGGCACTGTAGGGTGTGCCAGGGAACGTGTCCCTTCCCCAGAGTCGTGTGGCTCAGAGTCTCTGTGTTCCTCTCTGGGAGAGCTGTACCAAGGCACTTTGCCAAGGGGAATGTCTGTGCTGGCACAGGGGCTGCCACCACCCAAGCACACTCAGCTGGGAGCTGAACTGAGCCTGCACTGTGCATGGTCTGAACAATTATGATTATTTAAGAAAATCAGGATTAAACCTAAACCAATAATTCAGAGCTTCAGGCAGAAGGGACCTCAGCACAAGTTTAAACCAACTGAAGGAATTACTGTTCATCTCCCAGTTCCACTTGGGTTTTTTCCTTCAAAACAATGAGATACTTCTCAAGCTTGGGAGCATTGTAGCATCAGTCTTCCTGACAAGAGCCTTCCTTCAGCTCTATTTTAGTCATCACAGAAACTGTGAGCCTGAGGTAACCAGGCTGAAGCCCTTTGAAACGAGAACCCTCCTTTATGGTCTCATTCCTGATCAGAAATGCCTCCATGGAAGCCTGCAGACCTCTCCACTCCTGAGAGCGAAATTGTGAAAAATGCATGTATTTTATGATTGGCTTTTTGCAAATATTAAAATTAATATTATGTGTGTTGTGTTAGAAAGTTATGCTGTGTCAATTCTCTTAAGTACTGTGTTAAATATAGTTTTAGGTTATAAAAATTGTTAAAATAGTAACGATGCTATGTAGGATACTTTTTTAAAGAAAGGACTCCCATTGAGATAGCAGCCACAGGACACCTGAATCTTTCAGAGAAAGAGAATTTATTGCTCCATTATCAGAAGAAAGGAACTTCTTCCCACCTCAAAGGCGCTGTCAGGATCCAGAGGAAGAAGCTGAAACTGCCCAGACAGAATCCTGAGTTTGAATGGAATTTATGCATCATGGATGAGCTGTATGAATATGCAACAGGCTGTTGCTTTTAAGGGTTAATCCTCTGTTAACGTGGGGCCTTTTTTGGGTTGTGCTGCCCAGAAAAGGTACCTGGACTGTCCATAACTCTTTGTATTTGTTGCCTCATATTGTCTTAATCCAAATTGTCCAAATTATTATTACTCTAATTATATTGCTATTTTTATAACTATTTAATTACTATTAAACTTTTAAAATTTTAAAACCACGTGATTGGCATTTTTCACAGTAATGACAGTGCCGTTGCTCACTGCAATTTCCTTTCCCAGAGGAGGAGAGCCCTGGGGGATCAGTGACACCCAGTGCACACCAGCAGGGATGGTTTGCCTCACCCTGGGCTGGCTCACAGGAGGGCTCCTGACAGGAACCCCAGGCTGCAGTGCTGAGCAGCTCCATGGAAAGCCAGGCTGGTTTGGGAGCGTGGAGCAGAGCTGCATCCTGGCAGGATCAGCAGGATTTCCAGGTCACTGGCAATCAGCCCTATTAATAGTGCTCCTGATTGCTGCCCCCAGAACTGATTTGCTCTGCTCTGTCCTGCCCGAGGCAAAGCGGGAGGTGAATCAGGAGAGCTGTCAGAGAGCTTCCTCGGGGAGAGACAGAGAGTATCCCCTTCCACATGGGCAGGCACATCCCACCCTGCGGGCTGGGCAGCTCTGGGACACGGCACGCAGGCCAGGTGGGTGCAGCAAGGACAGGGAGCAGAGAGAGCCCTGGATTTTCTGTTCAGGTGTCCCTGATTATTAACCAGGAGCTGCTGATTAAGGGATGCAAGGTTTGATAATCAGTGCAAGGCACCGACAGACTCCTGGTCAGTTCTCAGTGTCAGGGATGGTAAATGAGAGGCTTGGGAAGAGTCCTGAGCCCCAGGGAGCTCCATTCCCCTGGCTCAGGCAGCAGCTGCTGGCAGCAGAGGGGAAGGGAAGGGTCCGGGCAGACAGACACCATGGACAGGCACCACAGACAGACAGACAGACGGACACCGCAGGGAGCTCTGGGGGCAGCAGGTCCCAGAAGGGCACAGCCCCCACCAGCAGCAGGATGGGCCCAAGCTCTGCCCAGCTCCCCCTCCAGTGCAGGCACAGTTTGGGGTCATTGGGACTGGGGCTGGGCCAGCCCCATCCCCATGGGTGCAGCTGTGAGGAGCAGCTGAGCAGCAGTGACAGCCATGCAGTGCCCAGGTGAGCAGCACTGACAGCACTGACAGCCATGCAGTGCCCAGGTGAGCAGCACTGACAGCACTGAGCCATGCAGTGCCCAGGTGAGCAGCAGTGACAGCCATGCAGTGCCCAGGTGAGCAGCACTGACCAGATACCTCCCAAAGGGAGCAGAGGGCACACAGGTGCAATGCATGAACACGAGGGGATAAAGGGTTGGACTGAAGAACAAGAAGGGCAGACACATCATTCTGAAGAGGTGTGGGGTTACTCTGAGTGGGTTTAAGCCTTCTGGTATCGTGTGCTGGTGCTCTGTGTGTTGTGGCTGTCTCAGCTGTGATGTATGCAGTGACACACTGTGAAGTGGCCTCATACTCCCCACCCCACTGCCCCACACTCAGCAGGCATCAGTCAGGGCTGAGCAGAGCCCCATTTCACTGCAGCTGTACCCTCAGAGAATCTCAGATGTGGGAATGTTCTGCTGAGGACACTGATTCCTGCTGCAGCTGGTGTCTGCACCTCAACAGCAAGAGCTCCCCGACACAGAGCATCGATTCTCTCTCCAGCCCACTTCCATACACCCCAGCTGTATCCAGTCCTGGGTGCACCAGCCTAAGCTTAAGTCACTTTAGGTGCTCAGCTGTGAGTGCACACTTTACACCTGCACACTTTATTTCTCAGGTTATTTGTAAATATCTGAAAGCTGCTCCATGAGTCCCTGCCAGGCACTGGCCCTTGGAGAGCAGCCAGCTCAGAGCTGATCCCCTGGATCCCTGAGCCTCTGGGAGCTGTTTCAGGCTCTGCCCTGAGGGGTGGGTGGCTGGAAGGAGCAGGTGCTGTGGGGTGCTGTGGGGTGCTGTGCAGCCCTTGGTGCTCCCCTGTCCTCTCCAGTGCCCCTGCAGGCATTATCAGGTGTCATGGTGAACTCCAGCCCCTCAAAATGCCATTTCCTGTGCATGCCCAGGAGCCAGGGCACCACCAAAACCTGCATGGAGCAAAGGCCACTGTGGTGGTGTTTGCAGGGGTCCCAGGATTAGGGAAGAGACAAAGATCTGACTCCATGTTTCAGAAGGCTGATTTATTATTTTATTATATATATTATATTAAAACTATACTAAAAGAATAGAGGAAAGGATTTAATCAGAAGGCTGGCTAAGAATAGAATAGGAAAGAATGATAACAAACGTTTGTGTCTCGGCTCTCTGTCCGAGCCAGCTGACTGTGATTGGCCATTAATTACAAACAAGCACATGGGACCAATCACAGATTGGTGATTGGTTATCAGTTATTTAGTGGTTGCATTCCACTGCAGCAGATAATCATTATTTACATTTTGTTCCTGAAGCCTCTCAGCTTCTCAGGGGGAAAAATCCTAAGGAAAGGATTTTCCATAAAAAATGTCTGTGACAGGCCACCAAGAGCTGGCTTCAGGTGAGGCAGATGCCCTGCTCCCAAGCACAGGGAAGTTTTTGGGTTTTTGGTGTTTTTTTTGCTTAAAGTATTCAAAAGGTGTTGCTAATGGGGAGCAGAAACAAACCAGGTGTAATTAGCTGTAGAGCAAATGAGGCCATCCAATTCAGAAGAGTTTTGATTTTCACTTTCCAGGAATGCAGCACTTCATCTCTCTTGAGAACGGTTCAAACTCTGTGTTGCAGGATCCAGCTGGGATTTGGCAACTGATTTCCATGAGCTGATTGTCCGCAGTGGTGGAATTAATGACGGTGCTATGAACAATCCACATCTGCACATATTCCTGTGATGTGTTAGGCATGCACGCATCACACTTGTGATGAAATTAATTACAGAAGACACAGGATCCTCCTTTCAAATACACATCAGGCAGCCCTGGCAGCTATTTAATGTGTGTCACAGTCTCAGCAAACCCCTTTCTTTCAAGAATTTGCAACTTGTTTCAACTCGTTAAACACAACCTTTCATTTAACAGTTTGTACAGTTAAAGGAATTGACTTTAAAAGTGTAAAACTATTTCTGCTCCACTGACAGCAGCATTTCCTTTGCTTTCACATTCTTTTGAACAGTTTATTGTAAAGCCTTCCCCCACTGCAGTGCTTATTGCTTCACGATTTCTTGCAGTTTCCTTATTACTTGAATTATTTTCCTTTTTTATCCCTTGCTTTCACAAGTATCCAAACAAACTGCATACATTCCAGAGCCTGTGATTAGACATGTTTGCTACAAGATGGAAAAAATGGTGGTATACACCAGCCCTCACCTGCTCATGTTACCTGCGAGTTAGTTATCCAGTTAAAAACATACAGTCAGCCTTCATATAGAATTTAGGCATAGAATTATGCGTGGCTGTTTGACATTGCTTGATGGGATTTACAGGGTATCACAGCCATACTTGATGGGGTATTGTTGAAGATGGCAATGCAAGATATTTTCAATTACCATCTATATGGCAGATTACCTTTGTCAAGTGGGCAGTTTGCCTTTGAGTGATCACATTCACACCTCCCTGGGAGGGGACACCTGCTGATAACAGCCATTGAATGTCCCCGCATGGCTGATAAGAACTACAGCATCCCATTGGGAGATGTGAGCCCAGAGGGAGGAGCCAAGCATTCCTACCTGGATATAATCTGGAGATTCTGGAACACCAGCACGGCTTCTCCACTGGATTCCCCAGAGGAACAGCAGCTGCCTCTCCTTCCCCTGGATCTCCAGAGGAAGAGACTGCACCCTTCTCCAGGATCCCTGCTCCAGCAGAGCCACCCTGACACTGCAGGAGGGCTGAGCCACAATTGCAATGGGACTGCTGCCACCAGCCTGACCCACAGGGTGTCAGGTTGGGTTCTGACTCTGGCAGTGTTGGTTTAGTTTATTGCATTGTTTATTTTATCATTTGATTTTTTTTCCTTCCCTATTAAAGAACTGTTATTTCCTGCTCCCATATTTTTGCCTGAGAGCCCCTTAATTTCAAATTTATAGCAATTGGGAGGGGTGGAGAGGGTTCACATTCTCCATTTCAGGGGAGGCTCCTACCTTCCTCAGCAGACTCCTGTCTTTCCAAACCAAGACAGGTATCACAGGCATTCTGCCTTGGCTGAAACCTGCAGCACAGCACCCACACAGTCCCTGGCCCAGACTGCTGCTCAAATGCCACTGCCAGGGAGGTGTCCCCAGCTGGCACAGCCACAGCAGACCCCGAGCCCAGCCTGGCACCCTGCTCCCAGCACAGTTCCCTGCAGTGCCCACAGCTGTGGCATGTTCCCCTGGAAGCCAGTGAGGAGGTGCCAGGAGCTCAATGTGAACAGCTGGGGAAAAATCATTCATAGAGCGAAACCAGCACAAATGAACAACAGTTTCAGTTGAGAAAGGCAGAAAACAACTCCCGTGCCAAGTGGGGTCGGGTGAGATTTGGATCCAGCACTCACCCTAGGAAGAAATGAGACTTAAAAAAATTCATACATCAAAGTCCCAGGGGTCCAGGGAGAATTTCTTTCCATTTTGTCATTTTCTGATCTAGGTCTCAGTGGCATCACAAGCAAAGCCAGTGAACCAGCTGGCAGCAGCCCAGGCCTGTGCCAGCATGTGCCTGGTATGACCCTGGTGAGGGCAGCTCAGTGCCCATGCCCCTGCCAGCACCACCAGCCACAGCACACACTGTGCAGCAGCTCTAGTTCTGGACACCATTATTATTTCATTTGGCACAGGATGTTTTTCCAAATGGCTCCCTTTAGAGGGTCTTTTCAGCCTCAATTTGTGCTGAACAGCAGGAAGCAAAATCCCCTTGTGTGCAGACTTGCCCTGCCCAGTGTCACAGCTGTCCCCAGTGCCAGCACACCTGTGGGGCACACAGCTCTGTCCCCTCCACCTGCCCCTGCCCTGTTTCAGCTGGGTGTATTTCATGCTCCAGTAGCTCCACACATCCCTCTGTCTGGGAGATAAACTGTGCAGGCAGGCAGGAATGTGTGTCAGTGTGTGTGGGGGACCATCCTCACACCCCAAAGCTGATACCAAAGAATCAGGAGTACTGGTTTGCCTCTCCTCACAGAGCTGTGCTTCTTGAGTGAGTTATTGGCTTAAAAGAGTGCCTGCTTCCATGCAGTCTGTCCGTGTGGGACATGGAGACAGGAGGGACAGAGGGGAGGGCTCAATCCTGAGGGCCTGGGGCTGTGACAAAGGTCTGCCCCTCTTTTGTGTCCATATAATGTCTGAGCTACAAAAAGAAACAGATTCCGGTGAAGGCCCTGTTGTACCATTTTGGTTTTGTGATGACAATATGTGGTGTGCACATCACCAATATTTTCTCTAAACCTTTATGAAGAGTGTTAGCTTGTAAATAGATCAACATTGTAAGCCCCAGGCTCTTGGAGCTTTGGTGGCATTGATGTTGCTCTCATTTTCCATGCAAGGATTACAGCAATCCAATTACTCCACAATTGCAATTCCACCCAATGCTCCACATTTACACAGCAGAGAAGTAGCACAGAATTTTGGTGATTATTAACATCTCAACACCAGCGTTTGTGCCCACCCTCTGCAGTGCATTAAATGGGAGAAGGGGGCAGAGGTAAGTCATGGCTGATGCCCCAGCCCTGGTTGGGATGAAGGTGAAGCAATCCTGCTCATTCTCCACATGCTGCACAGGCAGGGCTGGCTGGGAGCTGATGGATGAGGACCCAGCACCAAGGGGTGCTGGATCTGCTGCACCAAAGGAGCACAACCCAAAAAGGAGCAGCGAGGCTGAGCCAGAGGAAAGGGCAAATCTCAGCCCACGGAGGCACTAAGCCCTTCCCAGGATCAACATTGCCAAGTTGGTGTCTTGAATGTGGCCTGAGCAGTCACAGCCATGCTGCAGGGCATCAGCAACAGCCTCAGCAATTCAGCTTCTACCAAAATACTAAACACTGTCAGGTCTTGAAAAGAAAATGAGAGCATCACCCCCTCCCAGCCAGAGAGTAGAGCTGGAAGTCCACCATGAGCTAAAAGCTTAATTCTCACAATTGGCCAAATCATTAAATCCTTGAGTGTTAAGTGTCCCAAGAAAGGAAAGCAAAGCTGCTATCAATAATTCCAGTGGCTAAAGAGAATATTATTCCCAAATGGCTTGTTTAACAGCTTGGGGCCTGCCCACAGCTACTGCCATCAGTCACTGGCACCAGGAGGAACAGGTGTCTGAGTACACAACGAGACATTGAAGGGAGCTGGGATTGCTCAGACTAAAAGGAAGTTAACAGAAATTATTAACCAGCTTGGCCAAAAGCCCTGGGAGAACATGTGAATATGACAGAGGAGAGGAAAAGTCTTGAGCAGAAAATGCTTGTGAGTTCTTAAGACTGGCACCAGAGTAGTGCCTGCCCCATTTCTAGAAACATTCAATCTCAGCTTGGATGGGGTCTGGACCAAGCTGGTCTAGTGAAAGATGCCACTGCTCGGGGCAAGGCATGAGATTAGATGGCCCCTACAGGTCCCTTTTGACCTAAACCATCCTGTGATTCTGAGATTCCCATGCAAGGGCAAAGGTTCAAGACTTCCCCATAGCACAGGACAGTCTGCTCTGCTGGACAGACTTTTATATTTATATTAGTGTGGTCCTTCTTTACCTCCAGCTGAAAATCCAGCCAATTCTTTGTGAAGCGAGGTAAATTCCCTAAAGCTTTCCTGTCTAAAACTGGGGAGTTTCTGGCTGACTGTCACACTTAATTTATGTAAGTGATTAACAGGAATGTGGCGTGGCCTGGCCATGTCCCAGTTTCCACCTGCACAGCCCAGCAGCTCCCCAGCCTCACTGGATGTGCCTCACTCAGTGACAGTGGGTCAGGCTGGCTGGCTGTGACATGAGTAACAGCAGCTCTCAAAGACTCTACAGGACAAGGAGCACTTCTGGAGGAGTAAAGCTGTTGTAATAAATAGCAGGGCTCATCCTGCCTGCATTTCTCAGTCAGTGCCTCAGTTCTCTGTGGTATGGTCAGCTCCAGGCCCACTCAGGGCAGACATGCCTGTCAGACAGATGTCTTGTCTTCCCTCTCTGTTCTGAGAAGATCACTGATAAATGGCTGTCCTGGTAGGGCCATGCCTCAATAAAATTCTGCACTGGCATTTATTTGTACCCAATCAGACTAGTGAAGGGTTTCTCAATGTTTTCACCACCCACTGAGGGTAGTGCTTCCAAAAGCTGCCATGAAGGTGTTCTTCTTCTCCGCTCCTACCCCCAAAGCCTTGGCAGCAGCAGCCTCAGCCCCAGCCCTGCCTGGTGGCTGCTGGGCTGTCACTCTGTGTCCCCTCTGCTCCTGGCCGGCTCAGACCCATCCTGGCAGGGCATAGGACACCACCTGTGCTCAGGTGGGCACAGGTGAATGATGGCCGCAGCAGCCTCCAGGGGAGTCATGACAGACACGAGCACAGGAAACACCACCAGGCAGCAAAGTGCTCCCAGCACCCTCTGAGGCACACCGGGTGAAATTCAGTGAAGATGAGCATTAAAATGATGGGCACGCAGGAAATAAAATCTGGGTTGTACAGAGACCCTGATGAGCTGTGAAAAGTAATCTCTGCCATTCAGGAATGATGATGTGAGTTAAAATAGCAAAAAAAACATGTCAGCTCAGTGCTCTTCGGCTGCTGAGAAGAAAGCTCCCTGCCAGAGCTCATCCAAGGGAATACCGTGCGATTACAGATGTGATGGGACGAGCCGTGGTGCCAGTGTGTCAGGATCTCTAGCTTGTCACAGTGACCCCGAGAAAAGTTCAAAAGTCTCTTTTCCCAGCCCAGCGCTTGAAGAAGGAGTCAGGGCTCTTCATTTCTCGGTCTCAAGGTTGTATATTTTATCTTATCTATAAAAAATTTTCTCCTGCCTTGCCAAGGTTTGCTCAGCAGGACAGTCAGAGGCACTCTGCCTCCCCCGGGGCAGTGTTATGTCTTTATACTAAAAACTATGTATACAGTGTTTACAATTACTTCCCAATATTTATCACCTATGTTAGACAGTGAGCTTCTGCTTTAAACCAATCCAAAAGTGCCGCCATCACAGCACAAGATGGAAGCCAAGAAGAAGAAGGAGAAAGGCTGGACAGGCCCAGTTCCCTCCCTCTTGCCCCCTGAACCCCCATACCAGAAACCCTAAAATCTACATTTCCACTCCGTGATAACTTCACTAATATTCTACTTAAACTGTTGTGGCTTGCAGATCTTCATCTAAGGTTGGTAATTTGCTCCATGGGTCATAACCAAACCCACAGGGGCATTTTGGGCTCAGTGCCAGGGTCTCTGAGCCCCCCGGCAGGGATCTTGGCTGCTCAGGACAGCCAGAGGGATGTCCTGGGTCCTGACACCGGTGAGCGGCACTGCCCGGCTGTACCGGGAGGTACCGAGCCCCGGTGCCGGTGAGCGGCACTGCCCAGCCCTGCCTGGAGGTACCGAGCCCCCAGTGCCAGGGAGCAGCCTGGCTGTGCCTGGGCAGGCTGTGCCTGAGAAGCCTGAGAGCTGCCCAAGGGGACAGGGCTGTTGTGCGGGTGAGGGAAACCATGAGCAGTGAGTGTGGCTTGTCCTGGCTTCAGCTGTCCCCAGCACGGCCTGGGAAACCAGGGACACACACACCGCACTGGGGAACAGGCAGTGTGCAGCAGGCTGAGCTGCTGCTGGTACACTCCAGCGTAGGGAAGCAAAAAGGGCCTTTGCATAACATCCACCAATGATTAATTCAGCCACGTGTGAGATGATCGGGTCCCAACACCCACACGCAGAGGGTCTCGGTTTCTCTCTCAGGGGCCCAGGGGCTGACCCTGATCTGGGGGCTTTACAAAGATAAGGGACAAGCAGGGAATAGGGAGGAGTGGTTTAGGAACATAGGAACAGACATAGGAACAGGGGAAGGAGCCAATGGGGTCTAACAGCTTTCTGAGGGAAGCTTCTTGTGTCTCCCAAAACCATGCAATGACCCCCAGGGTCAGCAGCCTGACTGTGACAGTGCCCATGCTTTGAGCAGGCAGCTGAGTCAGAGCCTCCAGACATCCTTTTCAACCTAAATTAATCTGTGGTTCAAAAAGGGGAGCAGAGAATAGGGCTAAATAATGTGTAAATGCAACGGGATTCCTCAAACTGGCAATGAGGAAAATGTGTGCCAGGAAGTGCTGATGGTCTGGAAGAAATAAGGTGGCCTGGAGAAAGCAAATCATCTCCTTGCTCTTTCTTCAGTGCAAGAGCTGAGAAATAAAAATACCACATAGAATTCTGAAGCAAGAAAAGAAATGTGAAAATAAATGGGTTTTTTGCCGAGATGGACTGTTACAGAGATCAAAAATACAGATAACTGGGAAATCACTAAGACAAATTCTCAGAAGAAAATAGCACCAAGTCTTTAACCCTAAATGCCCTGAGCACAGAGTGGTGGAGCACAGGAGATCACACTGCGGAACACAGACAACTTCTACCCTTCCTGTCCATCGTGGCAGGCTCACCACCCTGCACATGAGGGTCAGCTGTGGGCCCCTCTCTGCAAGCTGTGCCCATCCATGCACTGGCTGGGCCTCTCAGACACTGAAGTGTTTTGGTTTATGGCTCAAACATTTTTACAAAGCACTGTTGCCTATTATAGAAAAATTGTATAACAAAAACTACACAGAAGACACTGCGCCCTGAATGGGACCACAGCCCCTGCAGACTCCACTAATTCTGTGATTCTGTGACTCTGTGGCTCAGTGATTCTGTGGCTCTGTGAGTGACACAGCCTCCTACCATGGGGCTCAGGCTCCGATGCAGGGCTGCAGCCATCCCACCCAGGGACCTGCTGCTGCCCCACTCCCTTGCAGCTCACAGGGACACTGCAGCACTCGAGGCGCTGGAGACCAGCTGCAGGTGTGCATTTGTGCATTTGTGCATTTGAGGATTTGTGGATTTGAGTGTGATGCTCCCCACGTGCTGACTGCCCAGACCCTGCAGTTCACCCTCTCTGGCATTTCAGGCTGTAGATTTGGGCAGTCACAGCCCATGTGGGCCAGAGCTGTGGGAGGTGCTGGACCCTGGGCAGGCAGCTCCCTTCTGCACATGGAGGTGGGAAAACAAAAGACAAAACTCGGGGTATAGATCTTAAATAGTTATGTGTGATAATTGTTTTTTCTTTCCTGCATCCCCTCTCTACATGGATGTTTTATAATTCATTTGCATGCACTCAGTGAAAGCAGGGTATGTTTTTGATGGCTGGCATCTCTTCAAATGAGATTTTTTCACTAAACTTCCTTTAATGAAACTCAGGAAATCAGGGAACACTGTAGTGCCCTGATGTGCACAGCTGCTGGAAGCTAACTGGCCAGCCCCTGCACTTCTGCAATGGGACTGAGGAGCTCAGGTGTGCAGGTACGCTGCTGATTATTTGTCTGTTATTACTTGTCTGTTAATTAATACTCCAGGCAACACATTTCCTTTAATTACACTACATGACAGCTGTTGCCATCAGCTCAGGACTCTGATATAAAACACTCAGCACTTGTCCTTATTTAGTCATATTTTGAGTCCAAGGGCTGGAGTTTTACAAGTCCACACACACACACAAGGAAATTCTGTCACTGAAGGAAAGGCAAATCTGTCCTTAAAATGCAATGGCTACAATGTCCGTGTCCTCCCTCTCCTTTTATCCCATCCCTCTGGTTTCACACCAGGATCTACTGCTTTGCTTGGCTGCTCGTGCAGAGCTCCTGCTGGTCACAATCTGGGGGGCACCAAAGGATCTCACCCTGAGCCCTGAGGTCCCCGAGGGAAACCCAAAAAGCAGAAAAGTCTGTGAGGAAAGGCCTGAGCCAGCAAGAGGAGCTGGGCACTGCCAGAGGTACAGCAGGGTCCTCACCACTGTCTGCAAAGCCTGCAAGGGCAAGGAAAGGGGTTGTACATCAGCTGCCCTCCCTCCAACACCTCCCAGGCCAGCCTGACACAGCTTTTGGGGGCTCAAGCTGTCCCCACAGTGCCAGGGTCCCTGTGGCTCCCCCCCATGTGGGCTCTGGGGCCTCTCTGCCCCATCAGGGGCTCCTGCACAAGGGTCTCCCTCTGCGAGCAGGTTCTGAGCAGGGCAGGGCTCATGGGGGCAGAGTTCCCTGATGGTTCCACTCTGGGCTGCAGGCAGAGTCCTGGGCTGGTGTAAAAGGGACCAAAGCGACCAAAGGCACCAAAGTGACCAAAATGACCAAGGTGACCAAAGTGACCAAAAAGTGACCAGAGTGACCAGAGTGACCAGAGTGACCAAAGTCACCAAAGTCACCAAAAAGTGACCAAGGTGACTAAAGTGACCAAAGTGACCAAAAAGTGACCAAAGTGACCGGAGTGACCAAAGTGACCAAAGTGGCTAAAGTGACAGGGCACCCAAGCTGGCTCACACAGAAACCCCAGTACTCTGTGGAGAGGCACAGCAGGCCCTGTACCCAGCAGCTGCAGCTCAGTGCCAGGCAGAGCTCCCAAACACCCTGATAGGCTGCAGCAGCTCCATCTCCTGCTCTGCTCTGGACAGGCTGTCAAGGTGCTGACTGGAGCTGCTGGTGCCACAGCAGCTCAGGACAAAGATTGCCTCCAAACCTCAAGCACCATGCCAGGAACAATTATTGTTTTATCACTAGGAGTATCATCTGGGCCTGGAAATGCTTCTTCACACCTGCAAAACGAAAGAACCCCAGAACTGCAGAGTTAAACCTGATCCAATGAGTTACTTATTTGCTACAAGCTGCTGCAAAGCTTGTGCCAGTCTTCAGAAAATGAGCTCAGTGTTCCATCTGTGCCTGGGCTGCCCTGCCCAGCTCTGCAGCCACAACCACCCCAGCACCACCTTTTCCCTCAGTCAGGCTGACCATGTGCCTGATGTCCTTAGCAGTAGCCAAGAAAAGCAGCAGAGAGCTTTCTGGGCTGCCTTGTTAGTCCAGCGTGCCTCTGTGTGGAGACATTAAAGAATTGCTCCAGATGGAAACATCTCCGATGTGAGCAAGAGGGAGACTCCTTCCATCACCTCCTCCTCCTCCTCCCCCAGACTCCTGCATGCTCTGTGGGACCCAGCAGGGCCCAGAGCAGATGCAGCATTGTAGCAGGCAGTATAGCATGGATGGCAGCTCATCCCTGCTGCACGCTGACATTTGCTGTCTCGGCTTCACCAGGTGTGTTCCAGCTGCAGCAGAACCAGCCCAGGCTGTGTTTCTGTTCATTTTAAACCAGGTTCCCTCCCCTCAGTGCTCTGAGACTTCATAGGGCTGTGAACATTGCTCTGAGTCTCACAGAAAATTATTTAGTGAAAGTTATTTAGTGAAAGTTATTTAGTGAAAGTTATTCAGTGAAAATTATTCAGTGACAATCCAAACCCATTTCTCCTGAAGGCAGCAGCAAGGAAGGGGCTGGCAGTGTGGAATGCTGAGGGCAGCACTCGGCTGCAGTGTCATCTGAGCAAACCCAAGCAGACCCCAAGAGTAAGAAAACTTCAGCAGCCGCAGCAATGCTGCAGAGACACTTCAGGATTTCAAACCAGTGCTGCTTTTGTCACCCTCCTGTCACCATCAGTACCAGATGGGACACTGCACCTGCCCTTGAATGAACCCATGAGGAGCTCTGCTGGGAGCCCTTAGAGCCCAAGATAAACACTGATTATCTGGACACTGTCGTGAGGGATGGGGCTGCTCAGGGACTTGTGGCCATTTCCACAGCCTTCCATGGGGGTTCCACAAATCACAGCAATCGTGACCAGTTAGAGGCCATAACCAAAGAGGTGAGGACTAGCTTTAATGAATAAAACTCACAAGGAGTGACAGTGGCAGCTGCCTCCTGGCACAGGGCAGAGGGGGTTGGTGCAGTGGGAAGATCTGAACCATGAGGTCCATGCTAAGGAACTCGTTCATGTGAAGATGCCACAAAATAAGGGAGGGACGCAAAGGGCTCAGTACTGGGACTGCAGGTGTAGGAGGATAATGGGTACACTCTGGGAAAGCTGCATCCTTCAGGACTTTTCTCCGGGGCTTGAAGATAGCACATAGAAATGAAATTAATAATAAGAAAAGAAAGAGAGGGAGATACTGGCTACTTTCACAGAGGGGTAGAAAAAATCGAGTGAGTGGGAATTTAGCCATGGGAACTGGAACATCAGAAGGTAGAAGGATGGGAAGTGGGCAGAAATGAATGTTTAACTCTGGAGAACAGCAGCAGAGCCAAGGATAGGCCAGGGAGCAGGACAGATGCCTGACAGGCAGGGAGGGAGTGCAGGCAGGCACTGAAAGGAATGAGTGGGATGTGTCTCTGCAAACAAACCGTGGGCCTGCTTGCATGTAAAGCCAGATACTGAGAGATGAGAGAAGCCATGGGAGAAACAATCAATTACAGAGGG
Source organism: Ammospiza nelsoni (assembly GCF_027579445.1). Lineage (NCBI taxonomy): Eukaryota > Metazoa > Chordata > Aves > Passeriformes > Passerellidae > Ammospiza > Ammospiza nelsoni. Next base: position 65,194,005 of record NC_080638.1, read on the forward strand.
ATCCCACTAACTGACACAGACTGTTGGTCACCCAAGGCCATGCTAAATTCCTGGACTTAGAGAAAAAGAGCCGAGACACAAAGAAATAGAGGATCTGTATTAGGCAATTTGGGAAGTCTGTACCTCCCAAGCACCTCAGCCAATGGGGAGAGAGAGGGAAATGTGGCTGAAAAATTGGGATAAAAAGGAGGCTGCATCCTCCAGCAATTTGAGAAACTCCCTGGGAAATGCCCATAGCCTCTCCCTTTATTCAAATAAAGTTACAGGATTCCTCTCTTTCCTTTTTGGACAGAAACCTCTGGCACAGTGGATCAATTTTCCTAACAGCAGGAGCATGGGAACGTTTGTGCCCCTCTGCCAAGAGCAGGGACATCAGGCTGCAGACACCTGAAATTCTGCAGAGCTACAGGAGGGTTGGCCCTTTGGGTAGAAGATATACAATAGAAAAGTTCTAATGGCATGGCTGGGGCACAGCCTGACTCAGAGGCACGTGAACGAGTGGTGTGAGTAGGATAAACTACTCCACATCAATACAAGTTCCATTTTAAAAAAAAGAATCACTTGTATCTTGAGAAAAGACAGCATGCTGTAAACCAGGAGTTTGTGGGAAGTGCTGTGTAATTAATGCTTGCAATACTTATTGTGTAGGACAATAGTTCCAGGAAAAGCTCTCCACAGGACCTACTCAAGTTTCAAGGCATCAGAGGAATCAAGTGAAGCTGCCATTCAACTAAGGAAGACAAAGATAAAGTAAAGGAATACATTCCAAAGCACACTCTAAATTCAAATCCCTTTCAGTTCAGACAGCTTAACAGAGTTTCTCTGCAAATTCAGACACTAAAACATAACCAAAGCCACAACGCAGCTGTGCTAAGGAGTAAGAATAAAGAAGGGGAGTTCCTCGAAAGCTTGGCTGACTCATGCCTGCTTTGATAGCAGCTGGAGAGCTGATGCGAGTGTGGATGGCAATGAGCACCTGTGGGACAGCCAGGGAGGCAGAAACAGCAGCTCTGCCAGGATGGATGTGCTCTGGTGGCCGTGCTGTGCCGGGGAGGAAGGGGACTCCAGTCCAACACAAACTATTCTGTGATTCTGCTATGCTGTGGGGCAGAAAGAGGCCCGGGGGCAGATGCCGAGCCAGGCAATGAAGGTGCTCGCTGAGTCCTGCTGAACACACAGCCTGAGCTGGAGAGAATTCCAGGTTTGTGTGAAAAGTTGGCAGTGGTGCTGCTGGTGCCCTCAGGAGCCATCTGAGATGGGAACTCAGATGTCACTGGCGAGGCAGTGACACAGTGGGGACTGGGGCCAGCAGCCCTCTGCATGGGACAAGCAGCTCATGCTCCATGTGACAGGAACACGGGCTCCAGGACAGGGATTGAAGGAGAGATTTCACAGGGCTGAGGGGGAAAGGCTGGACTGGGCACACTGCACCCCAAAAGGTGACAAGGAGATGAAAAGGATCCTCCAAAGGACCTGTATGAAGGGGTCACCTGTAAGGGGAGAGCAAGGAGCAGGCAGAGCTACAGGAGATGAAATACCAGAAATTGTGATGTGGAAGAGACTACCTGCCAGTCTTCAGGGTGGCTGAATAGTAATGGGGGAAAAAGCAGGAAAGGGCTGAAAGGTTACAGTGGCTTTTAAGGGCTTTCAGCACAGTCTCTCTTACTTTGGCCATCAAATAAAGATACTCCCCCATAGACACCTGAGCAGGGCTTGAACATCTCCCCCGCTGATGCTCTGTGCTCTGGTTCAGACGAAGAATTTAACAATCTCCCTCTCTATTCTTTAGAGATCCACCTTTACAGATGGCTGGGAATGCCATGTGTAATGTGTGCTTTAAGTGTTTGTTTGTCTTATTTGAGTGGAGCTTTTGATGTTGGACTATCCATTACTTAAAAGCCAATAAGTCAGAGAACCAGGAAGGAAAGTGAAATGGCCTGTATCATTTAGTTCTGCACAGTATTTGTGTGTGCTGAAGATTTCATTTTTTCTGTAAGATGCAGATGGTTTGAAATTGAAAGGCTGGGCTATTCCAGTGGCAGTCCTTTTGTTCGTGCAATGTGCTTGGCTTGTTGAAGCAAAGCAGGAGAGCCTGTGATTAATGGCAACATCTATCTTTAAGGAAAAAGGTTGCCATTAGACTGAGTCACTGTGCAATTCTGAAATGTTTTAATATTGTGCTTTACATGACAAGAGCTTGAAGAGATTCTTCTGTGGAGATTAAATCCAGTTGGTAAGGTCATCATTACTGTCTTGGTGGGGTGGGGAGAGCCCAGGAGCACTGACAGCAGGGAATACTGAACAAGGCGAGACCCAGGGGGGCAGCTGGCCTAGAGATACACCTGTGAAGGCAGATTTGATACTTAGCCTCAAAAGAATAATATTCCAGCTGGAAATGAGAGGTTCTGGTTGGTTAATGAGGGAAGGGAATAACCAGGTGGAAGGTGTGATGGGCTGGGGCAGCGTGTAAGAGCATGGGCCATGGGCAGCCCCAGCCAAGGCCAGAACTGCAGCTGGAGCCAGAGAAAACTGCTGTTCCTGTACCACTGCAGCTGCAGCCAGAGCAGAGCTGCTGTTCCTGGAGCAGGATTCCCAGAGCAGGATTCCCAGAGCAGGGCTGTGTCACTGTCTGTCCCTAGGGCAGGTCCTGGGCAGGATTCCTGTGCAGAATTCCCAGAGCAGGGCTGTGTCACTGTCTCTCCTGCCCCAGGAGCTGCAGGGGCAGCAGAGCCCAGCTCCCACTGCCCCACACCCAGCCCCATCCCAAGGGCTCCTTCAGCCCCAGCCAGAGCCGGGCACTGTGTTCAACCCTCTCCATAGTACCCCAACTGCACCATCACTTCTGCTACAAACATCCACAGAGCTCCCTCAGCAGGGGATTTCCTGCACCAGCTCAGCCTGGCCAGGATGCCATCTGAGGGGCAGCAGGTACCCCACTGCCACCCTCAGCAGGTGCTGCCACCCTCAGCAGGTACCTCACTGCCACCCTCAGCAGGTGCTTGTTGGAGAAGATGAAACAGGAAAGCCTTATCAATATGATTGTCTGGCAAAAGATTTTGAGAATATGGAAACTATAAGCGAGATTGAAATGAAAGCAAGCTTTGAGATTCCTCAGTTACTGAACACCTGGAAAACAATGGTGTGGCCAGCTGAAGGTGATCCCCTTGTGATGGAACAACACCCTCTGCTTGCAGACAGGCCCAAAGGTCAGAGCAGACCCTACAGCTTGGCAGAAGGGCCCAAAGAGGAGTTTTTAGGGTTTAAAATGTAACACAGTGTGGTAAAGTAATGATTCTTATAGGCTGCATGTAAATGCTATAGGATTTGTGTATTGTACTGGATTGGTTAGTGAGAATCAGAATATTCAGCACAGAAGATGATTTATGGTATTGCAATGGGAACCTCGCTCTCTTAGTTCTTAGCTCTTGCCCCTCTTACTCACTTACCCCTTTTTACTCTCTTACACTTTTACTCCCTTACCCTTTTACTCTCTCACCCTCTCTGCCCCTCTCTTCCCTCAGGCCTGCTCTGGGCTGTGTTTGGCAGCTCCCAGCAGGGCCCTGCACCCAGGCCCTGTGCAATAAACCCCAAATCCCAGCAGGGCCCTGCACCCAGGCCCTGTGCAATAAACCCCAAATCCCAGCAGGGCCCTGCACCCAGGCCCTGTGCAATAAACCCCAAATCCCAGCAGGGCCCTGCACCCAGGCCCTTTGCAATAAACCCCAAATCCCAGCAGGGCCCTGCACCCAGGCCCTGTGCAATAAACCCCAAATCCCAGCAGGGCCCTGCACCCAGGCCCTGTGCAATAAACCCCAAATCCCAGCAGGGCCCTGCACCCAGGCCCTTTGCAATAAACCCCAAGTTCCAGACCAGGCTGCAGAGATCTCTCATCTCTGTCCACCCCAACTATCCTACCCCCCGATGCTTCTACAGGTGCTCCCATCCTCAGCAGTTGCTGCCCAGGGCACCGTGACCCCACATCAGATCCCTGTGACCCCACAGTAGGTCCCTGTCACCCCACATCAGGCACATCAGGTCCCTGTCGCCCCACATCAGGTCTCTGTGGCCACCCCAAACCCGGGGCCTTGCCATGGCATGCACAGGGGCACTGAAGGGGCTGTGAAGGGCTGAACCCATCCCTGCCGTGCTCCTGCTGACCCCAGCCCCAGCCTGCAGGCTTTGAGAGTGTGCTCACTGGAACATTCCTGGAAATCTGCTGTTGTTGTCCAAAACGTGCAGCTTGCCCGAGGTTTCCCAGAAAGGCAGGAGCAGAGCGTAGCTCTAGAGAACAAGCTGCACTTTCCTCTCTCCATGTGCAAAATGGTGGGTGGCCTTGAGAAAAACAATTGAACAGTGAACATTGAAGAAGATAATTAAAAGCCTTTTAACTCTTATGGGGAAAGGTGCATTACAGAGAACAAACAACTGGTGGGTTTTCAAAATGCAACTTTTTCAGGGGTTTTTTTTTTGTTTGTTTAAACAAGAATTTTTTATTATTGTTATTATTTGAAAATAATATGCAGAACATAGCCTTTTACATTACAGTGATCAGAAATGGATTTAAAAAGCAGACTGGATCAGTGCAGTGCAGGAATGTGAACTGAAGAGACCCAGTCAGGGCTGCTGAGTCTGCCTGAGAGGAACTGGCTAAACCAGACCTGGTGTGTCCATTCTGACCTGTGTGAAAAGGGAAAAGAGGCTGCAGAGGTTGCATTTTCCACCTCAAAGGTTTTACAGGATTTTAGGCACTGTCCATGGGATTTTCCTGAGGCAAAAGCACTTGTACATCTTTGATCTTTTCTAAGATTCTCCAGTCTCTTCAGACACCGGAGCTCAGGAATCTGTTCATAATTTTTTGTGCAAGCTGATGAGCTTCAACTGAGACAAAAGCACAGGTGAGAGGGAGCAAAGGAATCAGGTAGTGGGAGACAGAGTCAGCAGTTTTAGCAGGAATCAGTGGAGAGGGTAAGAAATGTAAACCCACAGGGGCTGGGGATCCCTCACACAGCCAGCTGTCCTGGTCCCCATCCCCAGTCCCTGGGATCCCAGTGCAGGGCCAGGCCAGGCTGCTTGGTGGGCTGCACCCAGCCTGTGGGTTACCCACTTGCTGTTCCTGGGGTGTATAGTATTTTATATAGTATTTTATATAGTATTTTATATAATATTTTATATAGTATTTTATATAGCATTTTATTTCATTTTACACTCTGTTCACTTGGTGCTATATCTGTAGGATATTCTGCATTTTAAAATGTCATGTTTTCATCCCTCAGCTCTGGAGTAAGAACTGAACTGAAATACCTACTCTAAATTCAGAACCAAGGCTCATCTACTGCCATAGGATGTTTTACTCCTTGGCATGGAGCAGACAGGCACAGCAGAGCACAGGCTGTTCCACCTGGGACAGAGTGCAGTGTCCCCAGCCCTGGCTCCTTTCCCACCTGGGAGAGAGTGCAGTGTCCCCAGCCCTGGCTCAGCTCCTTTCTCTCGACCACCCAGCATCCTCCAAGGGAGCAGCCACACAGCCAGTCTCACATGTTCACACTGCACAGACCAGCTTTTCCAAACAATTCTGAGGAAATTGAATTGTTCATTCGTCCTGCAACAGCCCCATGATCTGCAGAGGGGTGGTGGGCAACAGGTGAAGCCTGTAGGAAGCTGGGGAGGGCTACAAAGGATTTTCAGAGGAAATCAGCATTCCTTTGGTGCCTCTTGCTGCACAACACCAGCAGAGAATGCTGACAGCCGCTGAGGCTGCACAGGCTCCCATTGCCTCACTTGATAGACCATTAACTTTAAGGACACTGCCCAGACTGCCTGCTCCAGTTGAAGAGTCTCTGATTATCTTTCCAGGCAAAATAATCACTGACATATTTCCTTATTTTATTCTGAATGAACTAATAAATGAATTTACTAGGTGATTTCTTGATTTAATACTGCAGTTTAAATCAACAGACAACAGCAGAAAACTGCTTTATTGAAACTTGCTCATTGCCTATGGCCATTTCCATGGTGCTGGAGTGTAAATCCTCCCTGAGCAAGGCTGAGTGATGCTTCTCAGCTTGAGCCCACAAAATATGGAAATGCTCTTCCAGGAGACAAACACAGCTCTGCAGTGTGCGGTGTAACCCTTCCCATACCTATGCCCCGGACTAAGGGGCCAGTGAGACACTTGTACTGCAACGCAAACCAGAATTTCCCAGTAGATGTTAAAGACTGTTTAAGAGTTCCTAAAGTAATTCTCCTTAGTTCAAAAGTAGACAAAGTAGATATTTATGTGTCAGGAAAGACAGTGGAGATGTTATTTGTACACTAAGGCTGCTAACAATAATCCCATGCAAATAGGAAATAAGCAGAGAGGCACTCATGGGAGAAAAATTATGAATAGAGAGGCTCTTATTTCTACTCTCAAAATAGTCTTGATTTTACGTACATTAAAATTTCCTACTGAAACTATTTCTGACGTTGCCACCATACCTGTTATGGATCAAAGAGACAGGAGCTCCAGGCTCAGCTGTCAGTGTGTCCTTCCAGCCTCAGTGCCAGCACCCAGCTCCCCGTGGCACTGAGGGCACCTGCCTGTCACACCCTGCACACCCAGCTCTGCAGGCCAGGGCACAGGGACACCCTGCCTCGTCCTGCCAGTGCCCCAGCTCTGTCCTGCAGCAGCCCTTGGGCAGGGGGGCACTGCTCTGGGTTAGGCTATTGAATGTCCCCGCATGGCTGATAAGAACTACAGCATCCCATTGGCAGATGTGAGCCCAGGGGGCGGAGCCAAGCATTCCTACCTGGATATAATCTGGAGATTCTGGAACACCAGCACGGCTTCTCAACTGGATTCCCCAGAGGAACAGCAGCTGCCTCTCCTTCCCCTGGATCTTCAGAGGAAGAGACTGCACCCTTCTCCAGGATCCCTGCTCCAGCAGAGCCACCCTGACACTGCAGGAGGGCTGAGCCACAATTGCAATGGGACTGCTGCCAACAGCCTGACCCACTGCCATCCTTACATCCTTAGCACAGGGCACCACGGGTTGAAAAACCAGTGAACAGGCTCATTTTCCCCTGGCTTCATGTGGCTCAAGTTGCAATAACAGCAAATTATTCCATTATTTATCTTTAGTGGCAGCAGGTGTGGGACAGCACCTCTGCTGCTCTATCTTGTGCCTGTCACTGTAGTCCATGAGTGCCTCAATCTACAAATTTATTATTGTCCTCCTGCACCTGTGGGAAGGATACCAAAAGAACAATGCACAGAACCATTTTTAACCTGCTAGCTGTGATTTTAAAATGCTCATTTCATACCAAGGAAATGAATTTTAAGATGTCATTGAAGCTGCTGACAAAATTGAATCCTTACAGACAAACCTTTCAAATGCACAGGAAAGAAATTCTTCCAGGCAAGGATTTCCTTTGACTTCTGAATGGTTCTTTTGGAGAATATAAAAACAGGCAAAAAGGGGAAGAATAATATTTTGATACCCCTTGATTATCCCTCAGTGTTTGGAAGAAGAAACAAATATCAGTTTGAAATAATCCCCATGTGGTACAATCCCAGAGACAGGGACATTTCCTGGTGTCCAGGGCTGCATTCCCCCAGTGCAGCCCTGGGGAGGTGTGGGTCAGGCAGGTCTCAGGGTGGGCAGAAATCCCCAGACACAGGAGTGTCGCAGATATCTTTTATGGAAAATCCTTTCCTTAGGATTTTTCCTCCTGAGAAGCTGAGAGGACTCAGGAACAAAATGTAAACAATGGTTATCTGCTGCTGTGGAATGCAACAGGTGCATCTGGGATTGGCCCATCTTGGATGTTTCTGATTAATGGCCAACCACAGTCAGCTGGCTCAGACTCTCTGTCCAAGGCACAAGCCTTTGTTATCATTCTTTCTTTTGCTATTCTTAGCTGGCCTTCTGATGAAATCCTTTCTTCTATTCTTTTAGTATAGTTTTAATGTAATATATATCATTAAATAATAAATCAAACCTTCTGAAACATGGAGTCAGATCCTCGTCTCCTCTCTCATCCTGGGACCCCTGTGGGCACGGTCACACAGGAGGGGCCATGGGGAGCAGTTCCCCAGCCATGGGACAGCCCCAGTGCTGCCCAGGGTCTGGCTCAGGGGGTGTGCAGCCCCCTCAGATGACCTGACGTTCATCCCTGCAGCTGTGCTCAGCCACTGTGGGCCCTGGAGGGCGAGAGGGATGTGTCAGCCATGGGCTACAAGCAGCCAAGACCCTCTAACCACCCTACAACCACCCTTTAACCACCTTATAACCACCCTATAACCACCCTAAAACCACCCTCTAACCACCCTGTAACCACAGAGCCTTGTCTTTTAGAGCTTGGCTGTTCCATTCACAAATGATAGCATGGATGACAGTGTGCACAAAAACCCCGGGACACAAATACAGCTCAATGGATGACAAGGGTGTTTTGTGCAGACAGAGAGGTGCATCCCACAGCCATCCATGGAACTTCTGTCACAGAGCCAGCCACCCTTTGTCTTCACAGGCAGGGAGCCCTGGACGCTGCCCTTCATCAGGTCAGAGTGGAGCTGCTCTCCCTGAAGCACACTCCAGACCTTTCTGGTAATCAGATGTCACCCACTGCCACCCTCCTGGCTCACCCTGCCACACCAGCACCCTGCCAGCTTCCCTGGACACTGAGGGTGCCACAGAAACACCCCTGGGGATGTGCATTGGAGGTCAGACAGTGCCAGTCAGGCTCATCCTCAGCCTCACGGCAATTCCAGGCTGAAAGGACACAGCAGGAGAGTCTCCTGTTTGCAGGGATCCTTCTGGGCACTGCCAGGCCCAGCACTCCAGCAAAAGGCTCAGAAGGGGCTGGCATGCTGCACCTTTCTTTGGGTGTCCAGCAGGGTGGGGAGGGACTGGTTTTGGCAGTGGTGGTGCCCTCATTAAAGAACTGACTGTCCTCCTGTCCACCCCTTCACCTGCCCTCTGGGCACTGGGCCAGGTGCCATGGGGCCAGCAGAGTGTCCCTGTGTCACTAAAGAACTGACTGTCCTCCTGTCCACCCCTTCACCTGCCCTCTGGGCACTGGGCCAGGTGCCATGGGGCCAGCAGAGTGTCCCTGTGTCACTAAAGAACTGACTGTCCTCCTGTCCACCCCTTCACCTGCCCTCTGGGCACTGGGCCAGGTGCCATGGGGACAGCAGAGTGTCCCTGTGTCATTAAAGAACTGACTGTCCTCCTGTCCACCCCTTCACCTGCCCTCTGGGCACCGGGCCAGGTGCCATGGGGCCAGGAAAGTGTCCCTGTGTCACTAAAGAACTGACTGTCCTCCTGTCCACCCCTTCACCTGCCCTCTGGGCACCGGGCCAGGTGCCACGGGGCCAGCAGAGTGTCACTATGTCTCTGCCCCTGCTGTGCCACGGGATTTTTGCACAAGTCACACAGCATTTCAGGGCTTTCATTTCAGTAAATCAGGGGTACAGCAGCAGAGCTGCACTGCTCTGTCCTCCACAAGCCCTGGAGGAAGAACACTGGGCCCATGAAAGTCACAAATTCTCTGAAGTACATGAGCAAAACAGTAAATATTTCAATGGTGTATTAACAGTTGGCTTATAAAAGATTGCACTAATCTTCAAAGAGCAAGACAGCTATGTCTGCTTACACACAGGATTCTAGTCTTCTAATTGTCCTATAATTTTAGGTAAAGACTATTTCCAGAGGATTAGCAATTGTCTTTCTGAGGTATTAGTTGTAGAAGGTTCTCAAGAGCCCCACATGTATTTCAGCAGAGCTGAGTTACACAGAGCACACACCCTATTGTCCTTGTGGAGCAGGGAATATGGGAGTGCAGCACCTGAGAAATTGTATGTAAGTGTCTCAAATTCTGAGTTGCTACATAAGTGTCTTCCATGTACCTTAAATATTTGTAAATAACTTCTTTAGTCATCACTACACATTTAATACTGGTGTTCTCCCTGATGTCTGTTCCAGGAGTAATAGAACAGAAATTCTCACAATAAAATATAAATTTTGGCCATATATTCCTAATCTTGATATAGTTAATGTTTTGTAAAAAAATATAGACATCATTTATTACACAAAGTGAGCCCCAAAAAGAAGATATGGATCAAACACAGAATATAAGATAGCATATATCTGTAGTTTCAGTCCATGAAGATCTACCAGTTCTCTCCTCCTTTCCTGAGGATATTACAGGGGTCATTGTTGCTTTAACAGGCCATACAAACCCTGGCTGGAGGGAGCACCTGCTGCTGACACCAAGGCTTTCAACCAGGTGAGACATGGCTCTGTCCACCCAGAGCCCTTCAGGGATGCTGACTCCACAGTCCTCTCTAAACCACCCGGATTTTTCACGGGTGATGCAAAATAGCTCCCAGTTGCATTGGCCAACCCTTTTGGCATCTTCTGTGAGACCCCACCAGCTCCCAAGTGTGTAAAAACAGAACTCCTGCTGCTGCAGCTCCCCACTCCTGCCCTGTCACAGCGTCTGTCCCTTTCCCCTCAGCTCTTCCACAGACGAGGAAAACACATCTGGAGTCCAAAGAAATTGCAATGGGGGTTAGCAGTTGATTTGTGGGATGTTTGGAGTGTTGGTGTTGTGCTGAATGAGCACTGGAGCTCTGCTGGAGCCTGGGAGTGTCACACACAGGTGGGACCAGCTCTGGGCAGGGATGGGGGATGCAGGGATGGGGGTGCAGGGATGGGGGATGCAGGCTGGGGACTCAGCCAGGCCTTGTGCAGAGGCTGGGCTGGCCTGGCACTAAGCAGACTCCTCTCTCCAGTGACATTTGTGTGAAAAATGCATGTGTTTTATGATTGGCTTTTCGCAAATATTAAAATGAATACTACATGTGTTGTGTTAGAAAGTTATGCTGTGTTAATTCTCTTAAGTACTGTGTTAAATATAGTTTTAGATTATAAAAATTGTTAAAATAGAAATGATGCTATGTAAGATACTTTTTTTAAAGAAAGGACTCCCATTGAGATAGCAGCCACAGGACACCTGAATCTTTCAGAGAAAGAGAATTTATTGCTCCATTATCAAAAGAAACGAACTTCTTCTTGCCTCAAATGTGCTGTTAGGATTCTGAGGAAGAAGCTGACACTGCCCAGCCAGAATCCTGTGTTTGAATGGAATTTATGCATCATGGATGAGCTGTATGAATATGCAACAGGCTGTTGCTTTTAAGGGTTAATCCTTTGTTAATAGGCGTCCTTTTTCGGACTCGTGCTGCCCAGAACAAGGTACCCGGACATCTGTAACTCTTTGTATTTGTTGTCTCATATTGTCCTAATTCAAATTGTCCGAATTATCATTACTCTAATTGTATTACTATTTTTAAAACCATTTTATTACTATTAAACTTTTAAAATTTAAAAACAAGTGATTGGCGTTTTTCACATCTGGCACGGACGGATTTTCTTTCTGAGTGAATAAATCCCAGGCGGGCAGCGTGAGCGCCCTGGGAGCTCTCGGAGGCAGCGATCCGCGGCGTGCCCGATGTGCGAGCACCCGGCTGAGCCCTGCAGCCCCTGCTCGGACCCCGCATCCCCAGCTCCCGCACCTGCGGCCACAACAGCGGGGCCAGCCCGAGTGCCCCGCAGGAACCGCATTTCCCTGCAGAAATTCCGCCTGTGACATGTCACGAGTGCCATCTGCTGTCGCTTCCCCGGGCCCGGGCTCCGGCAGAGCGCGCGTGGTGCAGAGGAGATGATGGCAGCCCGTTGGGTACAGGAGATGATCCCGATCCTCGGCTACAGGAGATGATGGCAGCCCGTTGGGTACAGGAGATGATCCTGGTCCCTCGGGCACAGGAGATGATCCCTCGGGTACAGGAGATGATCCCAGCCCCTCGGGCACAGGAGATGATCCCTCGGGCACAGGAGATGATCCCAGCCCCTCGGGCACAGGAGATGATCCCTCGGGTACAGGAGATGATCCCAGCCCCTCGGGCACAGGAGATGATCCCTCGGGCACAGGAGATGATCCCGGTCCCTCGGGCACAGGACATGATCGCAGCCCCTCGGGTCCCCACCAGGGAGGAGGGACCTGCCTTGGCAGTGGTCCGGTGGCCGCTGTCTGTCTGTCTGTCTGTCTGTCAGGGGCAGGTGAGGGGCACAGACCCCTGGCAGCAGGGTCACAGCCCCAGTACTGGGCATCCAGGAGGGCCAGGCCAGCCTCTGCTCTCCCATCACAGCCAGGACAGGCAGGCCAGCCTCTGCTCTCCTGTCACAGCCAGGAGGGCCAGGCCAGCCTCTGCTCTCCCATCACAGCCAGGAGGGCCAGGCCAGCCTCTGCTCTCCTGTCACAGCCAGGAGGGACAGGCCAGCCTCTGCTCTCCTGTCACAGCCAGGACAGGCAGGCCAGCCTCTGCTCTCCTGTCACAGCCAGGACAGGCAGGCCAGCCTCTGCTCTCCCATCACAGCCAGGAGGGCCAGGCCAGCCTCTGCTCTCCCATCACAGCCAGGAGGGCCAGGCCAGCCTCTGCTCTCCTGTCACAGCCAGGACAGGCAGGCCAGCCTCTGCTCTCCCATCACAGCCAGGACAGGCAGGCCAGCCTCTGGCCAGCCTCTGCTCTGCCATCACAGCAGACAACCCCAGATCACCCCACAGCTGCACTGCTGTCTGTGCCAGCAAAGGGGGTGCTGCTCTCACAGAGGGTCCTTTTGTTCCCCCAGGTCACCTTGTCCTGCAGGGACAGCAGCCCAGCAGTGATGGCATGGCCAGCCAGGCTCAGTGACAGTGCCTGTTTCCAGCTGGATCCTGCAGCCATGGTGTGAGCTCTCAGGAGCTGGACACCTCTGAGCAGCACTGACATCCTCCTCCAAAAGCAGATTCCTTCACAGGTACTGCCTGTCCTGTCTCCAGTGCCTCATTTACCCCGAGGGGATGTTAAAGCAGTCACCCACTCACCTTGAGCGACCTGGGCAGGTTTCCCTGCCTGGACATCCAGTCGTGGGGACAGAAGGGGTGCCTCACTGTCACCATGCAGATGGGCAGTCACTATGGGAGCACACTGAGGGTCACAGGGGAGCAGAACCACATGCTGGGCAGGACACCACAGCCCCCAGGTACCTGCAGCAGGCCGAGCTGCACAGCCACTCTTCAGACCCTCAGTGGATGGAGATTGAGCTCCAAATTCTTTCGCCTTTGCTCTGCTGCAGTCTGTGCTCCTGGTGGCTCCTGCACCCATTCACTGACCTCGGGAAGGAATGGAGGTATTGGAGACTGGCTGGGCAGAGAATGGCAGCAAAGGGCAGGGGGACACTGGAAATTGCTCCCTCAGGATGCAGCAAAGGCCACCCCAGTGCCCCCTTCTGTCGCAGACATCTTTTCACAAAAATCCTTTCCTTAGGATTTTTCCTCCTGAGAAGCTGTGAGGCCTCAGGAACAAAATGTAAACAATGGTTATCTGCTGCTGTGGAATGCAACAGGTGCATCTGGGATTGGTCTCATGTGGTTTTTTCTAAATAATGGCCAATCACAGCCCAGCTGGCTCGGACAGAGAGTCTGGGACAGCTGCCTTTGTTATCATTCCTTTGATTCTATTCTTAGCTTAGCTATCCTTCTGAGATGAAACTTTTTCTTCTATTCTTTTAGTACAGTTTTAATGTAACATATATAATAAAATAATAAATCAAGCCTTCTGAAATATGGAGTCAGATCTCTGCCTGTTCCCTCATCCTAAGACCCCTGTGAACCCCATGACACCCTTCCACTCTCTCACTCCACGAGGATGCTGTGCCCACCTCCACAGACCACCACACTGGCCCTGGGAGCACAGAAAGTGGAAAGAGAGATATTTAATGGGGTTCATCACAGCCCTGCTCCCCTCAGTCAGGGACATGTCCTGTGACAAAGGCTTCTGCCCCCAGCCCCAGCACGGGGGGACTGATTTGGTGTTAAACCCAGCTCAGCACTGCTGCCACTGCAACAACCTGCACTTACTGCAGTGAACTAAGTCTAGCAGTTACAACCATAAAATTCAATCTTTTCTCTCCAGAAATAAAATTAAAAGGGGATATTTAAATTCTACCTAAGAAGGAGAAGGAAGTGAAAGTGATGAAATAAGTAGCAGCTAAGTAAGTGGTACTACAAAGCAGCACTTTGTAAAGGTTGGATACCAAAAGGTCAGTGCCTTTAAAACAGACATTCAGGTGTGGAAGTAGCACTGTGGCATTTAGTTTGCACAGACTCAGTGTTTAACTGAGCAATTATACTGCAGGTTGCTAAAATGATGGGATGCAGAAGAAAAATGTGCTTCCATGTCCATGATCATTAAGCCTTTGTACTTCTGTGGAGATACAGGTAGAATAAGCATTAAAAAAGTAAAAAAAAATTGTTGTGAACCTCTCCAATAACATACTCTATCATTCAGATAATCCCAGCTGCAATGCCTTTCAGAAGTGTTTTGTGTTCCAATTTAGAGCAGAATAACTGGAAGACAGGGTGCCAGCTCCCAGACCACCAGAGAAACTCCTCTGGATCCTATTCTAAAATAGATTTTTTTTAAAAAATCAATTTAGAAGTCTAGAAACATTTTTTTTCTTGATTCTCACATTACTTTTGTTATATTAGAGAAGTAAAGTCCATTTTGGTGGTATAGGTTCCACATAAACTTCCAAAAGCTGAGTATTCTGCAAGATTAATGCTGTGGAATGAAAACATCTCCATGCCAAAAGCCTTGCAGTGCTGCCCAAGGAATCCATCAGCTAGAGATTTCTCGCTGCATTTGCGTTCTGAGATGTGAAATATTCAAGACAAACACCAAAAAAGAGGAAGTGCAATTCCCCAGTAAATGGAACAGGAGTACCATAACAGCCGTACAGAAACATTTGCTCTTGAGGACACAGCAGTGAAGGACAGCTACTGCTTTCAAGGTAGTGGGTTTATAAACAATTTGTGGGAGTTTTCTCAAGCCCAGCACACTGACAGAGCTCCACTGGTGTGTGGGACAGCTCAATAGAACACACAAAAGGCACTTGGAGCCCTGGGCTTGTCTATGCAGCAAATGACACTGGGCAAATGTCTCGCAGTTACCTCTGACTGAAATACAGCTGCAGCACCAATCAGTGTGACACTGAGAATGTTTGGGACAAAAATTGTTTGATTTTCACCTTCTCCTTGAGTGGATCAACACAAAAGCACAACTGAATGGAATTTGGCTTTTTTATCTGAGTGAATGCCACCCTTCTGGCATCAGCCTCTCTGTCCCACTCTCCACTGCCCCAGTGCCATTTAAAGCAGGCCCAGAATCAAACTGGAACAGGCTCTGCAGCTTGGTGGGTTTGAGGGCTGTAGTCTATGGGCCTCCCCCACCATGAATTATTGAGGAACAACCCACTGCAATGGATGTGACTGTGATTCCCTCCCTGCACACTCACTTCAGAGTGCCTGGGAACAGAACTGGAGGAACCCCAAAGAGGCAGGTCCTGAGCAGGAGAGGCATGGGTATGATGTGCTGTATCAGCCAAACCCAGCCCAGTGAACGCAACAGATCACTCAGCTCTAATTAAGGGCACCTCTACTTTTTTTTTTTTTTTCCCTACATTTTCAGGTATTGCAGTGATTAAAAAAACCCAACATATTTTATTAATAGTACCTCAAAACTGCCCAAAATCTATTCAATTTCCATATACATTATTTCTACAAAAATATCTGATTTAACATTCCTGATTTGACTATCCAATATGTGACAGAGCTCGTGAAAACTTGTTATGGAGATTTGACAAGGTTTACATTCAACAGAAAAGTTTAAATTGATTCCTTAAGTTCCTCTCGCCCCCCAAATTCAAATGAATTTCATAATGCTATTATCACCAATCAAATTGCCAAGTAATTTTAAATTAAATTATTTTAACTGCAGTTTGGGGTTTGCATGGCAAGTTTTTGGTAGTGGGGGCTCTGCAGGGGTGGCTGTAGTGAAAAGCTGCCAGACAATTCCCCATGTGCAGTGGAGCCAATTCCAGCAGCTCCAAGAGGGACCTGCAGCTGGCCAGGGCTGAGCCCGTCAGCAATGGGGAATAACAGAGTGAAAAAGGGAAAAAACTCCAGTGCAGTGGCAGCACTGGCATTCAAGTGGGAATATGTGAGGGGAACAGCCCTGCAGCCCCCAGGTCTCTGCAGGAGGGTGTTGAAGATTGCAGTGCAAGATGTTTTCAATTACCATCTGTGTGGCAGATTACCTTTGTCAAATGGGCAGTTTGCCTTTGAGTGACCACATTCACACCTCCCTCTGGGCAGACACCTGCTGATAACAGCTATTGAATGTTCCTGCATGGCTGATAAGAGCTACAGCATCCCATTGGGAGATGTGAGCCCAGAGGGAGGAGCCAAGCATTCCTACCTGGATATAATCTGGAGATTCTGGAACACCAGCACGGCTTCTCCACTGGATTCCCCAGAGGAACAGCAGCTGCCTCTCCTTCCCCTGGATCTTCAGAGGAAGAGACTGCACCCTTCTCCAGGATCCCTGCTCCAGCAGAGCCACCCTGACACTGCAGGAGGGCTGAGCCACAATTGCAATGGGACTGCTGCCACCAGCCTGACCCACAGGGTGTCAGGTTGGGTTCTGACTCTGGCAGTGTTGGTTTGGTTTACTGCATTGTTTATTTTATCTTTTTATTTTCTTCCCTAATAAAGAACTGTTATTCGTGTTCCCATATTTTTGCCTGATAGCGCCTTAATTTAAAATTTATAGCAATTGGGAGGGGTGGTGAGGGTTTACATCCTCCATTTCAGGGGAGGCTCCTGCCTTCCTTAGCAGACTCCTGTCTTTCGAAACCGAGACAGAGGGGCAGGAGGTGCTTCAGGTGCCAGAGTAGAGACCCCCCTGCAGGCCCTGGGTGTCTGTGCCACAGCAGGGGGATGCCCAAACCCATGGGAGCCCACTCTGGAGACTGAGTCTCACATGCACTGCTGATAAATTGAGAACCAGTTTATCTTTTATCTAAATCTACTTTTTCTTAGGCATCTCAGAAAAGTTTATATGTGAGAAATTAAAAAGAATTGCCTAGGAAAGGTAATGGACTGGTCTAACCCCTGCTGTAGCTTTCATGGAGTCAACATTTCCATCAGGCAATAAGCAGCCCGCTTTGCCCAGTGCTGGCCTATTGTATAATTCACAAAGTAAAAATGCCTCCCAAGCCCTGTGAGCAGCACTGCACTGACAGGCAGCCAGATAAACCAGAGCAGACACACACAGCATCACATCCCTAATATGCTCTAAGATAGGGAGGAAGAGGTCAGCTAAAGCCCATTCTTGCAAAGAATTAAAAAAATTGAGACTGGATTTCAGTCAGAAAATGCTTTCAAGGAAGTTTAACCTTCACTTTCTTCATTAACCTTAGTTTTCTGGTCCTTTTGAGGGCTTTCTTGAACTGCCATAAAAGCCAAAGCAACAATTTGCTCCTTCAGTCTCACTGAACATAGCAGGAAGCCTTGTTCCAGAAAAAAAACACCCATATAGTATTTCAGCAACACTTTGCAGCACAGGTGTGCCATACATTCAGATTTTTGGGCATTGCCAGGAACACTTCAAATGTCAGTGAAAGCCATTTCCGATTATGTCTGAAAATAATTGTGGAAACGATACTCTTAAGCAGGTATTTGTGGGAGTGTGTGATTTACACATGAGACGTGAATCCACAAAATTCCAAGTGTTCCAGAAAGCTAATTTAAAAAATCAGTCTGATATGGTTACTCAAAGACAGGACCATATCAGTAGAAACTCCTTCGCAGCTGGTACAGGGAGAAGGAAACCAGCACGGACAGGAGGTGAACTTTCAGAAGGGCCAGTTTTACAAATACAGCTATTTTTGGCGCCTTACTGACTCATGCCTTCAGCAGTCAGGGGTCAGTGCTGTGTTGAAGCATTTCTCTGAAGTGGCAGCTCTTCAGCAAGGACAGCAGGCTGTCCCCAGGCCGTCACCCAGCTCTGCCAGCACGGGCAGCTCAGGGGAACCAGGCTGCTGACCCTGCAATGCACCCAGGGTGACAATGCAAACAGGTGTGTTTGTACACCTCTGTCACACCGCAGGGCACAGATAGAAGGAGGCACTGCTGGAGAACTGCACGTTAATGGGCAGGGTGAGGGCTTGGCACAACCCTGAACTCACGGGTGAAACGAGCTCTGCCAGGGTACTGGACAGATTTGAGTCACTGCATCCCCTGGATTGGCATCACTTTGCCCCTGCCTTCATGCCCTGTGACCCAGTGCTGCCACAGCCTGCAGCACACTCACCTCCAAGAGCCTCTCACAAACCCCTGGAGGCTGTGAGACAGGTCAGGGCACAGGAGCTGGGGCCAAGAGACAAGTGGTACAGGATGGGTGGGTCAGATTTGAGGGGAAGTTAGTGACCTTCTGTTGTCAATGGAGAGAGATGGAGAGACCGATTCAGTGACCAGAATCCCATTTTACTGGGGATACAAAGACTTCCATATTATTGCAGGGAGACTGGTAATGTGTACTACAATGATTAGATTAAAATCACACACACAAATTTATGCATATAACAACATCTCTTGCTTGCGGAGTTTAATGGGATTTTCTTTTTCTGGTAAACCCATTTGATTTAATCTTCTTGCAATCCAGGTCTAATTTTCAAAGTTCCGTTTGCTTTTGCCAAGGCATCCTGTTGTCAAATCTCTTTTGTTAACCAGGTCCAAAGTCCAACATCTGTCTTGTGTCCCCCAGCATCCCAACAACTTTCCACAATCAGCAGCCCAGAACCACACCTCATACTCCCTCTTACACTGGCCTTTTCCAAGTAACACATTGAACTTCCAGAGAACAAAACAGAACCAATGCTCCTGTCCTGAAATCTGGCTCAAGCAAAAGGTTTGGAGCTTTTTTCACCACAAAGACCAGGACTCTCTTACTTCAAGCTGCTTGTGTCACAACAGAACACTCTGAACACGATGTTGGCCGCAGCCCAAAGCATAGCAACCTGCCCTGCTTGGGGAAGGCACAGCTCATTGTCCTTCAGCTACCAGGTGTGCCGCTTAGATAGCCATCAGCTCCAGAAAGCAGTGGCAGCCAAGGCTCCTCAGCTGGAAGGGAGATCAGATATGGAACAAAAAACACTAAGTGATCTGTGGTCACAGAAAAAAAACATGGAAAGGAAGAGAAAAGGACCAAGGACCTCAGCCAAAGCTACAACACTCAGTACAGCACACTGACAACATGGACAGCACTTGGCAAACCTCTCCCTGAACTGTAGATGGTGCAGCAGGACTTGTGGGGTTTGGGATTTTTGTGGTTGCTGTGGTTGAGGGTTGGGTTGGTTTTAGCATTGCAAAGGCATCCCTTCAGCTCTCCCTCAGCAGGAGCAGCACATGCCTGCATGAGCGCTGCACCCTGACCCTGGCTTGTTGGTGCTCCCAAGCACTGTGAGGGGTTGGGCTTGCCAAAGAGGGAGCACTGACATCCCCTGGCACCGTCTTTCCTCTTCTTTGGTCACATGCTCTGACACATTCAAAATCCATGTTTCATCCAGCCCTTCTTGTATCAGCATCCGTGACAGTATTGTAAAGCTGTGACAGTTGCCAAAAAGAAAAACAAATTCCAAGAGGGATGGCTGCAGGCTCAGCAATTCTCTCCTCTATCAGTCACCAGCCACATAGGGAAATGAGAAGCAAAGAAGGTTGAACCTGATACAGAAAACAAAGGAGGCAGGGAGTCAGCTAAAGGGAGATGGGATGGCCTGTGCTGGAGTGAAAGAAAGAAATCCAAAGAATGGTTACTAATATCAAGGGTCTGGGAGCAAAATTGCTAATTCTCTTTGCATTTGCATTGCAAAGAGCAGTGCAGAGACCTTACTGAAACAGCATCACCCTGCAGCAGCTCAGGGCGGTGCAGGAAACTGTCCCAATGTACAAGGGGTTGGTGCTGAGCAGTGTCCTGGGTGTGACACTGAGCAGTGCCCTGGGTGTGACACTGTGCTGTGTCCTGGGTGTGACACTGACACTGTGCAGTGCCCTGGGTGTGACACTGTGCTGTGTCCTGGGTGTGACACTGTGCTGTGTCCTGGGTGTGACACTGACACTGTGCAGTGCCCTGGGTGTGACACTGTGCTGTGTCC
The DNA here is from genome assembly GCF_027579445.1 of Ammospiza nelsoni. Taxonomy (NCBI): domain Eukaryota; kingdom Metazoa; phylum Chordata; class Aves; order Passeriformes; family Passerellidae; genus Ammospiza; species Ammospiza nelsoni. Next base: position 65,214,080 of record NC_080638.1, read on the forward strand.
TGGGTGTGACACTGTGCTGTGTCCTGGGTGTGACACTGAGCAGTGCCTGGGTGTGACACTGTGCTGTGTCCTGGGTGTGACACTGAGCAGTGCTCTGGGTGTGACACTGAGCGTGCCCTGGGTGTGACACTGAGCAGTGTCTGGGTGTGACACTGAGCGTGCCCTGGGTGTGACACTGTGCAGTGCCTGGGTGTGACACTGAGCAGTGCCCTGGCTGTGACAGTGTGCAGTGCCTGGGTGTGACACTGAGCAGTGTCCTGGATGTGACACTGAGCAGTGCTCTGGGTGTGACACTGTGCAGTGCCTGGGTGTGACACTGAGCAGTGCCTGGGTGTGACACTGTGCTGTGTCCTGGCTGTGACACTGAGCAGTGCCTGGGTGTGACACTGAGCAGTGCCTGGGTGTGACACTGAGCAGTGTCCTGGATGTGACACTGTGCTGTGTCCTGGGTGTGACACTGAGCAGTGTCCTGGGTGTGACACTGTGCAGTGCCTGGGTGTGACACTGTGCTGTGTCCTGGCTGTGACAGTGTGCTGCCTCCTGGGTGTGACACTGAGCAGTGCCTGGGTGTGACACTGAGCAGTGTCCTGGATGTGACACTGAGCAGTGTCCTGGGTGTGACACTGAGCAGTGCCCTGGGTGTGACACTGTGCTGTGTCCTGGGTGTGACACTGAGCAGTGCCTGGGTGTGACACTGAGCAGTTCTCTGGGTGTGACACTGAGCAGTGTCCTGGGTGTGACACTGAGCAGTGCCTGGGTGTGACACTGTGCAGTGTCCTGGGTGCCCTCTGCGAGGAGCAGATGGAATGAAACACACCTAGCAAGGAGCAAATGGAATGACATCCACCTGATGTAGCTCCTACTGTAGTTACTACTGATACCCACCTGATGTGGTTACTAATGACACCCACCTGATGTGGTTACTAATGGCACACACCTGATGTGGTTACTAATGACACCCACCTGATGTGGTTACTAATGGCACACACCTGATGTGGTTACTAATGACACACACCTGATGTGGTTACTAATGGCACACACCTGATGTGGTTACTAATGGCACACACCTGATGTGGTTACTAATGGCACACACCTGATGTGGTTACTAATGACACACACCTGATGTGGTTACTAATGGCACACACCTGATGTAGGCACTAATGGCACACACCTGATGTGGTTACTAATGGCACACACCTGATGTGGTTACTAATGACACACACCTGATGTAGGCACTAATGGCACCCACCTGATGTAGTAACTGCTGTAGTTACTAACGACACTCACCTGATGTACCTGCTAACGGCTCTCACCTGTTGTGTGCAGATGCAGTTACTGTCAGCGCTTCGGATTTATGGAGCACAGTCAGGGAATGCCATAACCCACCAGGCAGAGGTGAGCCCTCATCTGGGGGGGCTGGAGGACCCCTCCCCTGTCCTTGCCGTGGCGATGCCTCCTGCAGCTGCCCCATGGCACTCGGACAGGCTGGCACAGCTGGCACAGGGCAGCTCCATGAGCACAGCCACGGGCAGGAGATGCAGACAGAAGTGACAGAGCTCCCGGCATGGCCTTGCAGCCCTCCAGCATCTCTCACCCAGCTGCCCCAACGCTGTTCTGCTCCCGCTGCTGCCAAACACGCTGGTTTCCCATGGCACTGCTCCTGCTGCTGCCCACCATCCTCCGAGCCCTGCGCCCTGATCCCGGGATGCCCGGGGGATGCCAGGACACAGACAGCACACTGGAGACAAATTTAAATCCAAATAGTCCATTCACACCCCCCCTGAGCACAAAGGGAAGGGCGTTTCTTGTGCAGATCCAAGGCCTTGATGTAACACCCAGACCTGCATGGGATGTCAATCAGCATTTAGCAATCAATACCAGTAAAGAACGAGGCTTTTCCCACGGACATATCGCGTTTATGCTGTTCTCAAAACACCTGCATTTCCTTCAAAGAGAATAGTAAAGAAAATTGATAATATCTCATTAATCAAAAACTTGAGCTTCAGAGCAGAAATAGTTTCTTTGCAAAATATTACATTGATGACTGAAATTTGAAATCTAAGTTGAATTAAAGGCTTAATATGCCTTTATTCAACTTTGCTTTTTTCATGTTGGTCTTTGATCTGATATATTTCTGTGCCATGGAGGAAAAAAAAAAAAAGAAAAAGCCTACAAATGATCTCTCTATGACTTCCAGCCCTCAATTTTAGATTTACACAAAAGCCACAAGGCCAGGAAAGGTCTTCCCATTTTCTGCATCTGATTTTCTGCTTTTATTTTGATAGCTTCTATGCATTACTGAAGACAGAAAATTAACGTACTAATGTCAGAAACAGTGGTGTGTTAAAGTGTTAATTATTAAGGAATCTAAAAGGCTGAATTCATTTGTGCTGAATGAGTGCAAATTATCTGATAAACCTTTGATCATGGCTTTCTGAGCTTCCCCTCCATTGGTTTAGTCTACTCACTTATAGCCATGTCTGAAGTGTAGACCATTTGTGAATCCATATGAAATAAATCAGGCTGCCCAGAAATCTGCTTATTAACCTTCTTTGCAAGGACCTACCAATCCCCAGGTGAGACCAGGGGAATCTGGGAATAAGCTGCTGTTTTCCACAGCAGCCTCACCAGAGGAGCTTTCTGCTCTAGGGAGCTCATGATTTTTATAGGCCCCATAAATTATTTTGACTCAGGGGTTTTAGGGGTCAGATTAAGGTTTTCATATGCATTTCTATGCAGTTCATGTGCAGTTGTGTGAAGTGGTTCTGTGGTTTGGTTTTGGGTTCTGATGGGGTTTTTTGAGCTGCAGGGTGGCAGTGCCAGCCCCTCTGAGCCCTGGAAGAGTGTGACCGTGTTCACAGGGGTTTTCAGATTGGGAAGAGACGAGGATCTGACTCCATATTACAGAAGGCTGATTTATTATTTTGTTATATATATTACATTAAAACTATACTAAAAGAATAGAAGAAAGTATTTCATCAGAAGGCTGGCTAAGCTAAGAATAGAATAGGAAAGAATGATAAAGGCTTGTGGCTCAGACAGAGTCCGAGCCAGCTGACTGTGATTGGCCATTAATTACAAACAACCACATGAGACCAATCCCAGATGCACCTGTTGCATCCCACAGCAGCAGATAACCATTGTTTGCATTTTGTTCCTGAGCCCTCCCAGCTTCTCAGGAGGAGAAATCCTAAGGAAAGGATTTTCCATAAGAGATGTCTGTGGCAGAAGAGGAATCTCCCAGCCCAGGGGTCCCAGCAGCCCCTGCCACCCCTGGGGGGCATTTGCCCTTGGCTGACCCCCTCTCACTCCTCAGCTCAGACAGCAGTGTGTTCAAGCATCATGCATGTGTACAAGCATGTGTACCCTGTCCCCATGTCACCGAGCCTGCCCAGCACAGCCACAGTGCAGGAGCCACACACAGAGGTTCAGCTCACTTTGGGATTCTTTATTTTTGCATCTTCACACAGAACCTCTCAAAACAAACCAGCCGGGGGTAAAACTTGCCCCAGCTCTGCAGAACGCTCAGCACTCCCCGCCTCTGGGAGCCTCTATCACATACCCTGTGTAAAAAATTAAATTTTGAGTTATAGGTATAGAAGCTGAGACTAAAAAATTCTAAAAGTGACCTGAACCAGAATGGTCAGGTGTCGTTTTTTTTTCTTTTCCTTTTTGCATTTACAGGCAAGGGTAAACAACCATTGAAACAGTGTAATTTCCCTGGCCAGAGAGTGGGGAGTCTTATCGGGGGTCCTCCCCATCAGCTGGGGACCTCTCTCCTCACAACATCACCACAGAGACCCACGGAAGGAGGGCCACGAGACTCTGGGAACAATCTGGACCTCATAACTGTCCCCCAAGTTCCACCCAGAGAGGACGAGTCCTGCCGGGGATGGAGGAGCTCTGCAGATCACAGAATGAGCCCTGCAGGCCAGCGAAGGGACATGAGGGAGGCAGCAGGCACGCCCTGAGAGACACACACAGATGGCCACTGCTGTGGAAGGCAGAGCGGTGTCTCACATAGCAAGTGATCTCTTTTCACTGGCTCAGAAAAATGCACCTGTCTTTGCTAGTTTAGAAACTGAGCCTGAAAAATTTGCACACAGCCTCACCTTACCCTCATTACAAAATCTGCCCACTGTGAGTAATGATTTCAATCACATGATGAGCACCTACTGACACAATCAGTGCTTCCACCCCCAACAATGAGAGGCAGAATTCAGAGAAAGTGTTACCTGTAGGATGTGCCATCTGTTTGAGAGAAACCACACATGCCCAGACAGGGCAACAGCTGTCTTCACTCCACCTTGTGTTTATTCCACCCTGGGGCACCTAATGGTGCGCACTCCTCTATCCTGAGCCTCTGGGCTTTTGTTCTTCGTGTCCTGGGCAAGTTCATTTATGCAATTGCAGATGCTGGGCCATGGGTAAGACAAGCTGTTATTTTGTTCTAGAAATTACATTTTCCACAAGCACCTTGAATTCAGAACTTAGGATATATTCCATTTGTGCATGTAACAGATATTTATGTAATGCCTTTAGCTGGGAAAAGTCACCTTTATGGCTTCCTCTATTATTTTTCTTACAGGTGGTGCAAAGGAACCAACAACCATGTCACACATTTGGGCAACCAGAGCAAGTGCCTTACTGTTGAACCTTACAGTACTCACCTTTACACCTCTGGAAACAGAGTCAGAATTTCTCCTAACTCCTCCTTTTTAACCAATCATGTGCACAGCCATTAAAATGAAATTAAATGCCCCTGCTTACAGGTCTTGACCTGTTTCAGGTCTGGTTTTTGCCAGATCTCATCCAGCCCAGCCTCAGCAAAGGGTCAGCAGGTGGCCCCAGTATGGAGGTGGCACCGTGCCTTCACTGCTGCCATCCCTGCACACTGCTGTGACCTTCACGCTGGCTTGGAGGAATCCTGAGGCAAGGCAAGAGCTGCACTGTGTGAGCAGCAGTTATTGCACTTGCTTCTCGTGTCTTTTCCTCCCAGGCTTGAAATCCCCAGGCCTTGCTCAGAGCACTGATCTGAGTTCACATTGGCACAGTCCATGCACCGAGGCCAGGTGTCTGCTGTAATTCAGGGACTGGCACTGGGCCCTGGGCAGGGGAGGCTGCTCCCAGCACCAGTGCATTTCTGCCCATGGACTGGTCTTTTCTAAGCTCATTTTTTGGTAAGGGAACTTGAACTGGAATTGAAGAGCGTGAGTTAAATATTTCATGTCGTGCTGGAATATATAATTAATTATCAAATCCTTCAGAAAGGAGAAGATAAGACAGAGATGCAAAAGCTTTAAATAAAGTATTTTCTGTACCCTCTAGACAGACTGATGGAAAAGTGATTTCCTCCTTTTTCTTGGTGCTTTAAAGGAAATTAGAAAACAACGTGATAGCGGTAAAAACAAATACTCGGAGTACATTTGAGGAATTATTTGTTATTGTTTGTAAACAGATGTAATTAATGTTTTATACACACTTATCTTGAAGTACTGTGCTGCACTTGGTTCCTGCACCATTCCCAGCCTCTCCTAAGAACAGGACACATGGGCTCAGCCTGTGAGCAGCTGCACATGTTGTCATTTGTTGTGCTTACCTGGGGAGCCCCAGCCAGGGGAGCTCTGACAGACCTTCACTCATTCAGAGGGTGAGACTGTTCCACAGGTCTGCACTACAAAGGGTTTGTCACACTGGGATGGAGGGTGGGAGCACAAAATCATGGAGTGGTTTGGGTTAAAGGGACCTTAAACCCCACCCAGTGCCACCCTGCCATGGCAGGGACACCTCCCACTGTCCCAGGGTGCCCCAGTGTCCAGCCTGGCCTTGGGCACTGCCAGGGATCCAGGGGCAGCCACAGCTGCCCCATTCTCCAGGCTGGCCTCACCAGTGCTGAGCAGAGGGGCAGGGCTGCCTCCTCCACCTGCTCTAGCTGATCACTGACCTCAGCAGAAACATCTGAAAAGAAGCTTAAAAAAACCCTCATCAAAAACAAACAACAAACAACCAAATTTCAAAGGAATAATCATTTTGGGGGCTGTTCGTCTTTGTCACACTCACAGTGACAAACCAAGATCTTGCATGAAAGATCTTCAGATTTTTCAGCCCATGGTTCTAGCCATTCCTGTCGCAGACATTTCTCCACAGAAATCCTTTTCTTTCATATTTCTGTGTCTTCGGGAGCCAGAGGCCCCCGAAGAGAAGGTAAACAATTATTATCAGCTGCTGTGGAATGCAATAGGATTCACCTTGATTGGCTCATTTTCTATGTTTATAATTAAGGGCCAATCATCAGTGCAAGCCAGGGGACTGAGTCCCTGGACACAACTTTGTTGTGGATTCTTTTCTATCTATTCTTAGCTTAGCTAGCAGCTCTGCAAACCTCTCTCTATATTCTTTTTAGTATAATTATAATGTATTATATCATATATTAATAAATTCAGCCTTCTGATCAAGATACAAGATTCACCGTCTCTCTCTCACCAGCAGCGACCCACTCAGGCCGCTGTAATACATTCCCAGTCCAAGAAGATTCCAGGGGTGTCACAGACATCTTTTATGGAAAATCCTTTCTTTAGGATTTTTTCTCCTGAGAAGCTGAGAGGCCTCAGGAACAAAATGTACACAATGGTTATCTGCTGCTGTGGGATGCAACAGGTGCATCTGGGATTGGTCTCATGTGGGTGTTTCTGATTAATGGCCAATCACAGTCAGCTGGCTCAGACAGAGAGTCCAAGACAGAGCCTTTGTTATCATTCCTTTCTATTCTTAGCTAGCCTTCTGATGAAATCCTTTCTTCTATTCTTTTACTTTAGTTTTAATATAATATATATCATAAAATAATAAATCAGCCTTCTGAAACATGGAGTCAAATCCTCACCCCTGTGAACACGGTCACACAGGGGTGCATCTCTGAAGCAGGTCTCTGAGGGCAAACCTTGCTTTTGGAAAATGGGATTTGCATGGCAGGGTTTGTGCCCTGTCCTTCACCACTCCTCCCTGGTGTGCAGATTTCAAACATTTCTGAGAGCGCTCACTTCTGCTCAGCAGCCCCAGAAAAGTGCTCTGCTTCATTTGGTTTCTGTAGCAAAGACCCAAATCATCCACTGTCCTTTTCCAATGCAGCAAGTTAATGCTGTGCTCCCTTGGGTTTGTGGAGAAAACAATCCCAGAGCTTTGCCAGCTGCACAACAGACAATTGCACGCTGGCTCCGTGTTTGCTCTGAGGGAATCGATACGGGAACAGCAGCGAGGCTGTCACATGCCATTAATCATTCCTGGGGAGCACCAGGGCAGGTTGTGAGGGCTGTGATGGGGCTGCCATGGGACAGCTGGCACCCCCCACCCCGGGTACCAAACCAGGGGCAGCTGCTCAGGGACACCAGACATGGAAAAGCACCAGGATCCAGCAGTTACGGCCCATGTGTGTGAGCAGTGAAGCTGCAAGCTGCAATTAACCTGCAATGAAGCCATGCAGAGGCTTTCCCTTGCCCTGCAGAGGTGCTGGTGTGCATGCTGCACTGCAGTGGGTGCAGCCCAGCACAGGGAGACACAGCAGCACCAGGGCAAGCTCTCTGCTGGGATATTGCTGCCACTCCCTTCCCCACAGCCTCTCCATGCAGACATCTGTACAAGGAATGCAGAACTGGGAGGATTTTTTCCCTCCTTGTTCCTTTCTGGAAGAAAAATTAAAATTTGAATTAATTAAACAAACATCACAAACATACCTCCAGCCTTGGCAAATACAGTTTCTATGAGAGCCAAATGCCTTGAAACAACACGTGCCTCGGGACAGGCTGTGGGAAAATGCAAGCAACTGAGTTTATTATAACAGCTGGCAGGGACAATACTTTCTGGAAAAGGTGTATAAATGCTTATAAAATAGAGCGGAACACGGAGAGGAGACAACATTTGATTTCTGCAGAACACGTTATGTGAGGAACCTTGTGGTGGCTGCCGGCCCATGCCACAGACCAGAGGGCAATGCCCACAGGCCCTGGGCTGGGCAGCCTCTCCAGGCACAGCTCAGAGCCCAGGGCAGGGGCTGTGGCCATGGCCTGGCTGCACAGGATGGGGGTGACACCCTGGCACAGTCCCACTGGGCTCAGAGGATTCAGCATTTCTCCTCAGGGAGGAGCATGGGTGTGAAAAACGCACGTATTTTATGATTGGCTTCTCGTAAATATTCAAATGAATATTACACGTGTTGTGTTAGAAAGTTATGCTGTGTTAATTCTCTTAAGTACTGTGTTAAATATAGTTTTAGGTTATAAAAATTGTTAAAATAGAAACTATGCTATGTAGGATACTTTTTTTAAAGAAAGGACTGGCAGTGAGATGGCAGCCACAGGACACCTGAATCTCTCAGAGAAAGAGAATTTATTGCTCCATGATCAGCACAAACGAACTTCTTCCTGCCTGCTCAGCCCTGGAGACGCCGTCAGGATCCAGAGGAAGAAGCTGACACTGCCCAGCCAGAATCCTGTGTTTGAATGGAATTTATGCATCATGGATGAGCTGTATGAATATGCAACAAGCTGCTGCTTTTAAGGGTTAATCCTCTGTTAACGTGGGGCCTTTTTTGGGCTTGTTTTGCCCAGAAAGAGGTACCAGGACTGTCTGTAACTCTTTGTTTTTATTGTCTCATATTGTCCTAATTCAAATTGTCTGAATTATTATTACACTAATTATATTACTATTTTTATAACAATTTTATTGCTATTAAACTTTATTACTATTAAACAGCCCTAAAACAAATCATTTGTGTGAATGCACAAAATGAAATCTGTAATCAGGAACTGAAGAAAAGGGCACCAACCTGGGCCTCCAGATAAACAGAAAAAGTAGAAGATTACTGTAGACCTATCAGTCTTTTATTGTCATTCACTGCTTTTTCAAGCTCTCTCATTGTGATTGTTTTCAGCCCGTAAGTTCCTGCTGTCCATGAGATGCAAAGATGATTGATTTTGCTAAATGAACTCTGACACCAAATCCCTCCTTTCCTCTGCTGAAACAGCCTCTTGGAGAGTGCTGGTGTGAAGCACCCACATCATCGTGTTGGTGTCCTTGACGACCTTTTCTTAGATCTTTAAAACATGTCTGGATGAGCTTACACTCGCAATTGAATAGCTCTTTACTGCTCAGGCTGTAAGTGCATTAGAAATGTCAGCCTTTGAAATAGATATCACAAGGAATTCAGTTATAGAAAGCAACACAATTTTATTACCTGACAAAAACAAGCTTAAAACATTTCAGTTAGGAGACACAGCTGATTTTGCCCTAAATAGAGCAGGAGAAATACACTGTCAGTTGTTTCCCAAAGCTAACTTATCACAAAGCTGATGCAGCAAAATTGAGCGCGTGAGTTCCTAGGGGAAAATAATTTTATTTATTTTCTTCCTTTTAACAAAACATAAGAGCACATGGGAAGTGCACAGAGCCAGCCAGACAGCAGATATGGTTTTGAAGAAGGAAAAGGTGATTGGAAGAGGTCAGGAAGGAATCAGACTAGCTATACTTGACATTTCATTGATTTTCTGGTCAAGGATCCCAAGCCCATGCCATCATTTGTTCCTGCATGAACGATGTCTCAGAGGTTTTGCTGCAATTCTTTGCACTGCGTGCACTGCTCACCTGTCCAGTTACCACTGCATCATCACTCATATCATCTTGTCATAACCTGTGACATGAACGTGCCATCAGGCCCAGTGTAGAGACAGAGTTCTCATCAGACTTCAGTTAAAATTGATCACAAGCAATGTTTGAAGCAAAGACAACTCCCTTTCTTCCTGTTGTGCTCAGACGGCAGCTGCTGATCCTGTGCCCCAGAGCCCCAGTGACTTTTTCTGCATTTCTGTCTTCTTTGAGAGCACCTTATGGGAGAGACATCCATACAGACCTGCACAGACATTGGCTTCTTAAAGATTTCACTACCCTTAACCCGACCCTAATCTCAGAACATAAAACTGAGATATAAAACTGAGATGCATACTTTCTAATTTTTCAGGAAGGGATATCCTCATATTGCTAGTCTGTTTTTCCAAACACATATGTGCCTTCTAGTACCAAATCTGCATTAAAAGCAGGAGAGTAGCTGAGAAAATTAAGTGAAAACAAAGTTAATTGCTGCAGCTATTAAGCAGGGATAAACAGAGCTGGGTGTGAAAGAGTCGTCCCAGGCTCTGGGTTATCAGCACGAGAATCCTGCTGAGAATCTTCAGTGGGAGGAAAACCACCAACAGCAGCATCCATCAGCCGAACACGATGATAAAAAAGAACATCTATCATCAGCTGCGAGGTACAAACAACAAAAATGCAAAGGGAAGCCTACACCTACTGTTGGGTACTTGAGGAAGCTTTAAAAAGTCTAAGATAGCTCTGAAAATAATGTGCACAGGTGTGTCTTGAATAATGGAGAGCTTTTAATGTAATAAATGGAGGTAAACTGATAATATAATTACCAGCATTAATTCAGCAATCAGATTTGTTGTCAAACATTGATGCCCTGTTTTTTTCAGAAGTTTGACAATGGTTGCCAGTTTTTGCAGGGAAGTGAAGCAATATTTATACAATTTAGTCCAGGCACTCCTTCTGTGTTCTCTGGTGTCTGATTGAAGCACAGGAGGAGCACCATGAACTGCACGCCCCACTGACCCAGGCTCACATCCTACAGAAAGCACTTCCCTAAAGCCCACTGCACAACTGTTTGCCAAAATGAATAAAATTCCCTAAAGCCCACTGCACAACTGTTTGCCAAAATGAATAAATCTGACCTGCCTATTGAGGATCTACCTACCTCAAGCGTACATTCAAAATGTTGTGCAAGTTTCTTCCTTTCCCTCCACTTAACACGAGATGTATCTGTGAGTGTGGCCAACAGATCTGGCAGATCTCAATTTGAGATTATTAATGATAGGAAGAGGTGTAGGAAAGTGGGCAGAATTTTTACACAGAAGTTTTACAGATACTGGATGAAGCAGAATCTGGATCCTGATGGGTCCAAAACCCAAAATGCCTGTTTTCCACCCAGGAGGAGTGAGGAGCAGAGCAGCCCCTGAGGCTGTGAGCAGCACAGAGCCTGAGAGCTCTGCTTGCCCTGTTGCACCACTGCTGTGAAGAACAAGCGATTTGGGCAAAATGTCAGTTTTATCTCTGTTGTAATAAAGAAATGTAAACTCCCAGGGCAGTGCAGGGGCAGCGATCAGTGGAGGAGCTGTGACTAGCACCCTGTGACAGAGACAGCAAGAAAATGTGAACCTTAATAGGAAATGGTACCATCAAATGGTGTTTTGAATGAGGAAGGGCTGTTTCCATGGCGACCCAAAGATTAACAAAAAGGCGAGAGAGAGGAAAAAATAGTCAAGAAAAATTCCAACACTCTCTCCCATGTCAAACCAATTTTCCCCAAATGCAGACCAACAAAAAACAGGTTAGTACCAAGGAATGAAGAACACTAACACAGTGAGTGTTCTCCCCTTTATAAAGGTTTTTAGGGATGCACATCTCATAAAATAGAAATAGGATGTTTGCCAGACTTGGTCAAATGAAAATGTATCTCAGTTATTAATGATACACCAATTCCCACAGTGGAAGCAATTCTGTTTGAGATCTTCATCCACAGTCTGGGCAAGGGGATCAGGTGCTCCCTCAGCCCGCTGCAGATGACACCAGGCTGGGGAGAAGCTTTGATCTACCAGAGGGCAGGAAGGTTCCTCAGAGGGGTTTGGACAGGCTGGTTCAATGGGCCCAGGCCAACAGTGTAAGAATGAATAAGGCAAAGCACCAGGTCCCACACCTGGGTCACAACAGCCCCATGGAATGCTCCAGGCTTGGGAAAGAGCAGCCTGGAGAGAGCAGCTGTCTGGGGGAGAGCACCCAGAGATCTCCGGCAGCCTTGCAGTGATGTGCATCAGACAGGGCAGTTTGTATTCCAAGGCAATAGCTCCAGTGTCCTAAAGGGTTCAGACACTCTCCTTTATCCAGGCCTTACATCTGGGCATGGGGTAAATTCAGTCTCGTATGCTGGTCCCGCACAGGATCACCTCTCACTCTCCACGTGGAACTGCAGCCTGCAGTGGGCATCTCCTGCCAGCTGTTCTGTGATTGTGATCATTTCTGTTTCTGGGGAAGCGATGGCCTGAAGCACACTGAGCTGCCATGCAGCAGCTGCTCAGGGTCACTCTCCAGGCTGGCCAGGAATGCCTTTGGGATTGTCCCTTCTAACCAAATGACTTATTCCACCAGCTGAGCACATGGCACAGACACTCTCTTTTATTAAACCAGGACTAAAGCTCTCTAATCACATCAACACTAAATCAACTTTTGCTCATTATTCCTATTTTTATGTTGCTAAAAATGTCAGTTGCTAGTGCACATCCCTCAGCTTTTTCCAGGGAAGGATGCAGACCTGAACAGACTCTCCCTCACAATTTGAGTGAAGAGTTATGAGATGAGAACCTTCATGTGCTTCTTCCCCCCTTATACCCATATGCTTTCCCATAACAACTTTCCACAGTTCTCCCTGCTCAGACCTCATCAATCTGCACAAACAAAGCCTCTTCTTGAACACTTTAATGTCAGCTGTATTTAAAAACTTGTACCATTCATGATTAAAAGAATCATTTATTTAATTAGGAGGCACTGAAGATTTTCCCCAGACACCATTGTCTGACATTCAATGTGACTCTGGTCACATAGCACACTCTGGTCTCTAATGGCTGATATTCAGTGCGCCCCAGCCCCTCTGTCAGTGCAGGCCCATTAGCAATGCTGGGCCATTGGCTGGAGACTCAGCTCTCTAATGAGAACCTGAATGATCTGCAGAATCCTCAGCACTGCCAGCATTCACCCCTTGCTGCCCTGCTTGCTCCATGAGCCACCAGGGAGTCGGGATGGGACAGGTATTTCAGCAGGAGGATATTCCTCTACACTATTCTTCTGCACTTGCACTTGCGCTCCACTGCCTGGATAGAAATGGGGGAGGAATAGGGGTAGAAAAAACCTCATTTTGGTTTAAAAGGAGGACCAGTATTAACAATGCATTTACCCTGGATGGACAGCAGCCCAGTGACTTTCTAGCTGGGTGAAACCTTCAAACCCTGTAACAGGGTGCACTGTCAGAGCTTGTGGCCAGCTGTTGGGTCAGGCACAGTTCTGAATGGGGGATTTGGCATCACACAGGGACAGACAGAGCGGCCTGAGGGAGGGCAGGACTGTGGGCTGGTCAGGTCCTTCTGTCCATGAGGGGAAGCAGGTCCTCTCCTCAGCCACCTGCCCTCCCCTGGCTGGCTGCCCAGCAGTGCCAGCAGTGCCAAGGGCTCCAGCAGTGGTCCACACTCTGCTCTGGCTGACCTGGTGCCCTTGCACACAGCAGGGACAGTGGCACAGAGCTCCCACGGCCGCTGGGATGGACATCTACGTCCCTGGGGCTGCTGACACCTGCCTTAGTGCCTTGGCTCATTCCTCTCTCCTGGGCTTTGTAAACTGCACCCTGGAAAGAATGAGGAGGCCCCTGCATGTGCCAGTTGGGTCTCTGATATGAACTTTATGATATGGAAATAAATAAGAATGTTCACTTGATTTTTTTCATATTTATGTCCATCAGAAGTGCAAAAGTGAGAATAGCCACTCTTGTTACAGACTAATGGAAGCTGGGATTGATCCTCTGTGAATCACTCATGTTCTTTAAAGTTCACTTCTTTCTGCTAGACAATCCTTTACAGTAATAAATATGCCTCTCTGACCTTTCTGACTGCAGACAGGAAAATGGATTGGACAAAAGGAAATAGTGATCAACCAGAAATGTGTATAGTGCTGAGCTGGGCTCTCGTGGTGCCTTGAACTGCAGTGACAGCTCAGAAAAGACAATGACCTTGGAGTGGCTTTGCAAAGCACAGAATAAGGCAAATAACCTCTCCCTCTCTTTGGGCTGAGCACACATTGAGTCGTGCCTGTCTCCAAGGAATTTGCTGCACTTCTCCCTTGCTCTCGCTGCTCTGAGGGGTGATGTGGGCATCACGAGGGCACTCATGGTGTCTGTGTAAGGGTCCTCCATCAGCTGCACCCCTCAGTGCCCAGCTCACGGCCCCTGCCTTCTCCCAGGAGCTCCTGAGCCCACAGATCCTCTGCACTCCCACGTTCTGCCCCAGCTCTGCAGTTTGCTGGTGTGCTGATACTGATGATACAGGTCCTGAGCAGCTGGTTCTGTGCCCTTGGTTCCCAGGAGCTCTGAACCACCTCAGTCAGGACCATAAATGAGGCCTTTCAAATGTCAGGCACCGTTTCCAAGAGATAACTGTTATTTGCCCCCAGAATTACACTGAGTAGAGCTGCTGAAGAATGTTTTGTGCTCCATCATGCTCTATTAACCAGAAAAGAGAGCAGAAAAAAGTTACAATTTTGAAAATATTAACTATTGTCTGTCAGCATGGATTAAGAGCACCCAAACTTCACTGCCTAAAAGGCTGTGCTTGCCTAATAACACAGTAATAGTTTTCATGTGAGTCCTCAATTTAATTCTTCTGCATTCCTGGGCTGTTTAGGATGCTTTGCTTCAAATGTCACATCTAATCAGTGTGCCACCTTCTGTTGAAAGCCTGCTTTTCAAATAAAACTTTGATAGACATTTGTCTTACATAAAACTTGTCCTTCCATGCAAAGATAAAAGCAGAACACTGAAGGGAGGTTTTGTCTGGAATCAAAGAAAGGCTCCTTCTCTCACCGTGTGCTGAGTACCTTATCCTCAGCATTCCTGTCACTTTCACTGCACATCCCCCTGTGCAGACACCACCAAATCAGAGAATCAGTCATTTACCTCTGGAGGATCTCAGTGAAGCAAGGTAGAGAGGAGCAGAGCATGCCTGGCTGCCTGAGGGGTGTGTGTGTGCCCTTGCACAGCTCTCTGGTGGTGTGCACGTCTGCATCTGCCAGCCACCCATGAATGCGTCCGTGAATTTACCTACTTTGATTGGTAATAATTAATTCCGAACTTTGACTCTCTTTTTCAAGAGTCAATACCCTGAGTTTCAGCACGGGGGGCTGTGCCGCTTGGGGTGGGCAGTGGCCGTGGGTGAGCTGTGGCACTGCCCTGGGCTGCCTTGAGCCCCATCAGGCCCATGCCCTGCAGCAGCCTGGCAGTGCTCAGCCCAGAGTGTGCCAGCACTGCTCCTGTTCCCGAAGAGCAGAGAGTGAAGCCACGGCTGTTTGGCCTGGGCTCACACGGGTGCCTGGATGTTATGAGTAAGAAGCCTGACTAGGCCAATATTCAAGCAGCAATCAATTTATTCATTAATCTGGTAAAGTATCAGCTAAACAGTGCTGGGTACAGTGGGGGAAGTTTTCCCTCCAACTGCACACCCATAGCTGAGGCTCACAGGTATTTATAGGGGTACTCATCAGCTTTCTCAGCAGTTTCTATTCCAATTTTTACTCATCAGCAGTTTCTGTTCCCAATTATTACATCACAATTCTATACACTATTGTGATATTAATTCCTCAGGATGTATTCTCAAAGGAGTATCCCCAGATGGTGACGGTCCAGTTTCCAAAAGAAGAAAGACGAATCCCATCTGGTGGGGTCCAGCTCCTCAGATGTGGGTCCACCTTTTAATTGCAGAGACTCTAAATCTCATGACAGTGATGTCCAGCTTCCCTTTGGTCGAAACCATAAATCCTTGAGGTGATGTTCATCTTCCTTTCTCAAGCTGTTTTTCTCTGCTTTGTTAAGGTGTGAGATAAGCATGTTTCCTTTATATATATTCCAAAGCTATAGTTTCAAGGATACAAGTAATATTCTAAAATTATACTTCAAAAGGTTTTTATTGCAGAACTCTTTATGGATTGCCTACAAGCAAAAAGCAACATCCTTAACACTTTAATTCCAATGCTCCTAAATCAACCAGGGTTAATTGCAAACAAAGGATAGGTTCAAAGGCCTTTTTCCATGCTTTATTTTCCTCAGTTATTATTGGAATTCACAACTGTCCCATGGTCGGTCTCCACACATCTCACAATCACAAATACACACGTTTCCTGTATGTACCTGACACGAAACACAGCTTTGTATTTCACATGGAGACCTCACTCACTCACTCACATCATGCTCACTGCCTCCACTCACGAATCCAGGAAAGGCTCTGCCAGCTCCGTGCCTCTTGCTGGTGACTGCCAAAGGGAGGGAGAAACCCCTAGGGCTTGGACTCCTTCTGGAAGGTGCTCCCTGTACAACTGCGTCTAGACGGCTGCTAGAGCACTATTTTCATTTTTACCTTCTTAGTTTATTTCCCTGCCAGATTTTGCCATCTTTTTGGAGATCAACAGTTCCAGATGAGCCTCTGGTTCTGAGTTTTCATTGGATTAGTCTAATTCATTTGAGAAAACACCAGCGTGTGAGCCCAGCTCAGCCCTGCGAAGGGGCTGCCCTGTGACAGCATTCACAGGGGTTTTCAGATGAGGGAAGAGACAAGGATCTGACTCCATGTTTCAGAAGGCTGATTTATTATTTTATGATATATATTACATTAAAACTATACTAAAGGAACAGAAGAAAAGGTTTCGTCTCAGAAGGCTAGCTAAGAATAGAAAGGCCATTAATTACAAACATCCAAGATGGGCCAATCCCAGATGCACCTGTTGCATTCCACAGCAGCAGATAATCATTGTTTACATTTTGCTCCTGAGACCTCTCAGTTTCTCAGGAGGAAAAAATCCTAAGGAAAGGATTTTCCATAAAAAGATGTCTGCGGCACTGTCCCAAGGCAGCAATCCCACCAGCTGCTGCAGCCCAGCCCAGCCCAGCCCAGCACCACTGTTACAGGGTGAGAGCTCTCCCTGCCTGCCCTGTGCAGGGCAAGCAGAAAATCAGAAG
This sequence comes from Ammospiza nelsoni, assembly GCF_027579445.1. NCBI lineage: Eukaryota > Metazoa > Chordata > Aves > Passeriformes > Passerellidae > Ammospiza > Ammospiza nelsoni. Next base: position 65,230,944 of record NC_080638.1, read on the forward strand.
GAAGCGTGAACTTGGAATGGATCTCAGAAACTATGACCATCTGCTAAATAACAAAATGCAGCGACTCACCTTCCTCCAAAAAACATTTTATCAGGGAGGGGAGGGCGCAGAGAGGAGGGGATTTTGTTTATTTTGTGTGAGCCTCAACAGCAAGTGGGATGGATGTGCTGAGACATTCAGGTCTGCAGAAGAGCAGCCAGAGGGAGCCCAGCCACTGATAATTGGCGTCCTCTGCCCCCACCAGCCTCATGCTTGAGAACTCATTTGCTGGCCATTAACCCAAAACAGAGCAGACTGGCCCCAGCAGGACAGTGCCACAGGGACAGGCAGGACTGGGCCTGGGGAGGCAGCCCAGAGTGTCTGAGCAGGGAGATGCTCACAGGGAGATCTGGGGCCTAGGGACACAGCTCCAGAGTGTCTGAGCAGGGAGATGCTCACAGGGCCACAGGCAGGACTGGGGACACAGCCCCAGAGTGTCTGAGCAGGGAGATGCTCACAGGGCCACAGGCCGGACTGGGGACACATCTCCAGAGTGTCTGAGCAGGGAGATGCTCACAGGGCCACAGGCCGGACTGGGGACACATCTCCAGAGTGTCTGAGCAGGGAGATGCTCACAGGGCCACAGGCCGGACTGGGGACACAGCCCCAGAGTGTCTGAGCAGGGAGATGCTCACAGGTGCCACAGGGACAGGCAGGACTGGGGACACAGCCCCAGAGTGTCTGAGCAGGGAGATGCTCACAGGGCCACAGGCCGGACTGAGTCTGGGGAGGCAGCCCAGAGGGTCTGAGCAGGGAGATGTTGCAAAGAGCATCCTTGGGGATGAATATGGGAGCTGCACGATGACAAGGGAATAGCTGCAGGAGAGCAAATGCCTGCCAGATCACAGCTTAGGGAGGCCACAGCCCAGGAGCTTCATCTAGTCAAGCCAAGTGAAAATAATGTTGTGAGAAATGTTTAAGCCTTCCCTCCTGTAATTTGCAAGATACCAGATCAAGTACATTTCCAAGTTCTACCTATTTACTCATTTCTTACACAGACAGTTTATCCATAGGGATGCAGTGTGTTCCTTACCATATGTGATGGAGTGATGTGTCCTTGGCAGCAGGAGGGGAATTCTGCTTGTGCCTTGTTTTGATAAGAGCAAATCTTAAAATAAACAGAAAATAAACACCATTTTGCCTCTAATCTTCGCAGCAATCTGGAAGCATTCCCTAAACATTAGGGAAAGTCACACCCAGGACACGCAGGCCATTACCTCTGTTCCTGTTACCTGCTCTCCACCATCGTTTGGCACAGCCTCAGCAGGGCCAGGGTGGGCAGCTACCACTCTGAGTTACGCTATTGAGCCTGTTACCCTCCCTCTCCTCCACAGGGTCCTGCTGGTTTCCATCACCAGCCTTTTCTGGGAGAGGTTAGGAGCTCCTGTAGCTGCGCCCACACAGGCATGGTAATATCTGGGGGTGCAGATTCCATGTGCTGTGTGCATGGGAATGAATGAGCATTGTGTCTGTGCTGTGTCTGCACAGGTTGATCACTGCCTGCTGCAGGCAGCTGCGCACAGGCTGTGATTCTGCTGTCTCTCTTTGCATTTTACCACTGGATGCTGGGCTACAGGGATCCAGGTAAATCACATATGGAATCATATCCCACATCTGACATGTTTTGCAACTCAGTCAGTATTTGGATGAGAATGAGGGCAAGGAAACAGCTCCAAATTTAAATAAGTAAACATAAGGATGTAAACATGCATCTCCTGTTTGCCCCCATCCAGAAGGGCTGAATAAAGGATTGTGGGATGCTCACAATGGCATCACCACCCAGAGAAGCTCCAATTCCACCAGGCACAGGGAGTGCACACACTCTGAGACTTTGCAAACACTGACATCACTTTTAATCAAGGTAAACTTCAGTCATTTCGCTCAGTATTATTTCATTTGAGGAACTGTACTGTGAAAAAAATAATTTCCCTTAATTAATATTTTGTTCAATTAATTCTTTCTCTCAGAGGAGATTTGAACTTTATTAAATTATTCGAAAGAAAGAAAACACATCTCAATACAGATATTGCATTAATTCAAGGTAACACACAAGCTTCCATTTCAATAATCAGTGCCATTTCTACTGATCTTTGCCAAACTTCTCAAATTGATAAACTTTCCCAGAGGTTAAATTTTGCCTTAATACAGAGACCATATGAAGAGAAATGTCATGTCTCAGACTCCTGGATTCACTTGCAAGCATAAAATAACACATGAAAAAGAGGCAGAGAAGCAGCCATGCTATTTTCCCAGAAGGAACATAATTTTGTTGTTATTATTAGGTGTGCAGATATTGTAAAATTCAGGCTCTCTGTTCAAGTTACAGAGCTGAGCACTGGGCATCATCCCTGACCCTGTGACAGGGCTGAGGATTTGGCATCCCCGCACGTGCCTGGGCACACACTGACAGCCCAGCTCGGGCAGGCAGCCCAGGCAGGTGCCCAGAGCAGCCCCCCTCTCCCAGCCACCCTGGGGTCCCCATGGCTTCTAGGCACAGGGAAACGTGTCCAGGCACAGGAAATGTGTCCAGGTACAGGGAAATGTGTCCAGGCACAGGGAACGTGTCCAGGCACAGAGAAATGTGTCCCAGGCACAGGGTAATGTGTCCCAGGCACAGGGAACGTGTCCCAGGCACAGGAAACGTGTCCAGGCACAGAGAAATGTGTCCAGGTACAGGAAACGTGTCCAGGCACAGGGTAATGTGTCCCAGGCACAGGAAATGTGTCCCAGGCACAGGAAATATGTCCAGGTACAGGGAAATGTGTCCAGGCTCAGGAAATGTTTCCAGGCACAGGAAATGTTTCCAGGCACAGGGAAATGTGTCCAGGTACAGGAAACGTGTACAGGTACAGGGAAATGTGTCCAGGTACAGGAAATGTGTCCCAGGCACAGGAAATGTGTCCAGGCACAGGGATATGTGTCCCAGGCACAGGAAATGTGTCCAGGCACAGGGATATGTGTCCAGGTACAGGAAATGTGTTCAGGCACAGGAAATGTGTCCAGGTACAGGGAAATGTGTCCAGGCACAGGAAACGTGTCCAGGTACAGGGTAATGTGTCCCAGGCACAGGAAATGTGTCCAGGCACAGGAAATGTGTCCCAGGTACAGGGAAATGTGTCCAGGCACAGGAAATGTGTCCAGGCACAGGAAATGTGTCCAGGTACAGGGATATGTGTCCCAGGCACAGGAAATGTGTCCAGGCACAGGAAATGTGTCCAGGCACAGGAAATGTGTCCCAGGTACAGGGAAATGTGTCCAGGCACAGGAAATGTGTCCCAGGCACAGGGAAACGTGTCCAGACACAGGGTAATGTGTCCCAGGCAAAGGGAAATGTGTCCAGGCACAGGAAATGTGTCCCAGGCACAGGAAATGTGTCCAGGCACAAGAAATGTGTCCAGGCACAGGAAATGTGTCCCAGGCAAAGGGAAATGTGTCCAGGCACAGAAAAATGTGTCCAGGCACAGGGATATGTGTCCAGGTACAGGAAATGTGTTCAGGCACAGGAAATGTGTCCCAGGCACAGGAAACGTGTCCAGGCACAGGGAAATGTGTCCCAGGCACAGAAAATGTGTCCAGGCACAGGAAATGTGTCCAGGCACAGAGAAATGTGTCCAGGCACAGAAAAATGTGTCCAGGCACAGGAAATGTGTCCAGGTTCAGGAAACGTGTCCAGGCACAGGGATATGTGTCCTGCCACAGCCCTGGCCCCGTGCTCCTTGGGCAGGGCTGGCTGGGCTCCCCTGAGGAAGCCAGGTACCCAGCATGAGAAAACAGCAATTAGTATTCACATAAAGTACCTCTGAAATCATTCCATAATTATGCTCAAATTCATTAGCAAGAATATTAGAACTATAATTACCTCCAAGCCTTGCATGAGCTCCAGATAAAAGCAGAACCTGTTATGAGAGATGGCTTCTGGGGCCGCTGGCATCAAGGAGGCAAAACTGCATGCCACAGAGGGAATGTACTCCTTAAGAGCTTCAAACCCACGGTTTTACTTTGATTTCTTTTCAACGTACTGGTATTAACTGTAACCTTAATATCTGATCTCTCCTTTTTGCTTTCTGTCAGTGGATTAGGATTCATAACCAGAAAAAAACACAGAAAATCAAATGTTTCAAATTACTTAAAATTGCTCTGTTTATACTCTAATGAGGTCTGCAAAACATCCTACAGGACACAAAACCATAATTTCAAAATAGAAAACAAGGCATAAAATGCCTTTGAAGACTAATTAGCCCCTGACCCATTGTTCCTATACTTAGGAATGATGCTCCGTTGGTGGAAGTTACTCAGTGCAGATTGGAATCTTGCAGGGACAGTCTTTATGTAATATCTGAGAGTTTTGGGCTTGGCACAAGAACCAACCAAAGATATTGTAGAAGACTTAGCATAAGAGGTTGTTAGATCATTCTAATCTTAAAATCCAGCCTTTCACTTCTGAAATCAACATCTTTCTACTTATTTGAAGAAGACACTATTCCACCCTAGCAAGCCACGACACTTCCAAATGTATTTTAAACAAAATAATTTTAAATATTTGAGGAAGCTAATGGTGCTGCATGTATCCAGTGGGTTGACCTTGCCTGGGCACCAAGTGTCCACCAAGCCACTCCATCACTCCCATTCCCAGCAGGACAGAGGAGAGAAAATAAGGTGGAAAGGAACCAGTAGATTGAGATAAGGCAGTTTACTAAAGCAATAAAAGAAAAGTAAAAGTTTGTGCATGCATAAGCAAAGGGGAAGAGTTAAACTCTGCTTCCCTTTTCTTTTTTTTTATGGCTCCTTTATCTGGTATTTGTTCTGAAAGTCTCTGCTTATACACACACAGTATATTTGATATATAAGCCTATATAAAGACCACTGGCATATAATGAGGCCCTGAAATTAATACAAACTATGCACTTAGGACTGCTGGATAATATTTAATCAAAACTCTGGTTTTAATGGTGATAAGTGAGAAATCTTAATTGATGGAGGTATAAAATGTGAAAAACTGTGTCTTGTGAGGAGACATTAAAACCTAACTCACAGAAAAACCCTGCTTGGGAAAAGCATTACAATAAGGAAAGAAGGGAGAGGGCAGAGAGAGAACAAGAGAGGAAAAACTGAGAAAGGGAGACAGCGCCAGAAGTGAAAATGTGCACAGATTCTCAATGCCCTGCAGAAAACACTCTGCTCTGCTGCCTCTGCAGAGCAGTGCTGTGCAGTGCTTGCTGCTGATGGATACCCAGCCCATTCACTGATTTGTGCCCCTCTCCTGATTCCGCTGCTGTTCCCAGCCTGGCAGTGATCCCACCTGGCTCTCTGGAGCAGCTGGGATGGGGAATGCATGTCAGCAGAGTGGCAGCACCCAGGGGATCAGCACAGCACACAGTCCCACCCAGCAGCACCCAGGGGATCAGGACAGCACACAGTCCCATCCAGCAGCACCCAGGGGATCAGGACAGCGCACAGTCCCATCCAGCAGCACCCAGGGGATCAGGACAGCGCACAGTCCCATCCAGCAGCACCCAGGGGATCAGGACAGCACACAGTCTGATCCCAGCAGCACCCAGGGGATCAGCACAGCACACAGTCCCACCCAGCAGCACCCAGGGGATCAGGACAGCACACAGTCCGATCCCGTGGGGTTGGATTTGTTGCACTGTTATCACTCCATTGAGAAGATACACAACAGTTCAGCTCAGCCCTCCCCATCACACTCACTGCTGGTTTTCCCTGTGTGCGAGGACAGCAAAGAAGTTGGGAATACCCCGGTGGATTTAAATTACCTCCACACCCACTGCAATGCCAGCCAGGGGCTGGGAGGAGATCCTGGGGCTGGGACAGTCTCAGTAAATACCTTGTGTGGGAATTATCACCTGAAACACCCACACTGCTGGAAAGTAGCATAATGAACTGTGCTGTTTGACTGGGCAGGCAGATGCTGATTTTCCACCTCAGGGCAGGAAACAACATCACTCCAAGCCTGCATTTGCACCCGTTCTCATTACCAGTTCCCTGCTCTGTGCTGAAGGCTTGTGGCCACTGGGGAGCAGTGGCACTCAGCTGGGAGGAGGAAGAGGAGGGAGAGAAGAACCACTTGAGAGTGGAGCAATGAGGGGGATAGACTTGCACTTGCCAGCCCTGAGTTAGAGCAGGACCCTGGGGATGCCTGGGCACGTGGGGGTAACCAGCAGCATGGCACGTGGCACCCAGGACCCTGGGGATGCCTTTAAGAATGGCACATAACCTATCACATAGAAAAGTATTTGTATTTCAAAATACACGTGCTGTGTTTCAGCACTGTGCAAACTGATGCCTCAGATAAGAAGCATGGCATTGGTGGGTTTTTTTGCTAGTGAGTGTGGTATTCACATACTCTTTGAACAGAGAGAGACATAATTCTCTCTCCCAGGATTTCTCACTGCCTTCCCCAGGAGAAATCCTGGGAGAGTGAATTATGTCTCTCTCTGTTCAAAGAGTATGTGGTTACCCCAGGTGAGGTGCCTTTATCCTAATAATAAATACCAGATATTAGCACAAAGAATTACAAGGAGGAAAAAAATTATGGTTATCCTGTGTATTAGCAGCGTCTAACCCCGCCAAGCATAAATATTCATGTAATCACTTTGCAGTTAACTGGTAACCACAAAAATGCACACATATAGAATGTAATTACACAGGCTCCACAAACTCAAATTATCACCTATAGCCAGGCACATACCATTAGATACTAGATTCTCTCTTAGACCAGAATCTTGTTCTAATTTGAAATAACCAACTATCTCCTTATTACGTGGGAGTAGCCAGCAGCACTGTGTGTGTGGCACCCAGCTGTGCTCAGCCCTGCAGTGCCCAGCTGTGCCAGCAGCATGGTGTGTGGCACCCAGCTGTGCCCAGCTGTGCCAGCAGCACAGTGTGTGGCACCCAGCTGTGCCCAGCTGTGCCAGCAGCACAGTGTGTGGCACCCAGCTGCGCTGAGCCCTGCAGTGCCCAGCTGTGCCCAGCTGTGGCCCCAGGCTCGCTGTGGGGCCAGCAGTGCCATTGCCATGTGCCCTGCCTGGCAGAGAGCAGCAGAGCTTGGCAGTGCCTGCCTCCCACAGTGAGTTACTGATCTCCTCTGAGCTCTTCCATGACACAGCACGGTGCATAAAGCATCAATTTCTGCAGAGGTGTCTAATCAAAATGCTGGAGGCATTAGTGGCTTTGCATTCCGATAGACTCTGAGGCTGACTTCCCTTTGGTGTGAGGGAGGAACAGGCTGTGCACAGCAAGAGAAGTGGATGGAGATGCTGATGGCAACGGTGATTCTGTACAGCCAGGCTGCTGCCACAGGGGTTTGGCCTAACACACGGCCCAGCAAGGGCCCCAGGGCTGGCACCGTGCTGTGGCCAGGCCACACAGGGGCCAAGACATGCCCTGAGGGCAGGCAGGGCCTCCTTCCCACAGCCTCCACTGGTGGCCACTCTCTGCAAAATACTCACATGGAAGGTGTGTGACCAGCTGCTTGCAGGATTATTTTCCAAAAAATTTGATCTTTGAAATAAACACGTAAAAGTTCAGATTATTATTTTTAAACAGTTGTAACAAGAGAAAGTTCTGCTTGCGTTAGAAATCACCTCTGCTAAACTCAACCTGTCACTTCTCTTCTCTGTGCGGCAAAGATGAACCCAGGGCAGCTTCCATCCTCCTCCCTTCACTTCTGCCCTGCAGTGGGACCTGTCCCAGGAGGGGATGAGCTGCAGTGGGACCTGTGCCAGGACAGGATGAGCTGCAGTGGGACCTGTGCCAGGACAGGATGAGCTGCAGTGGGACCTGTGCCAGGATGGGATGAGCCTGCAGTGGGACCTGTCCCAGGACAGGATGAGCTGCAGTGGGACCTGTGCCAGGACAGGATGAGCCTGCAGTGGGACCTGTCCCAGGATGGGATGAGCTGCAGTGGGACCTGTGCCAGGATGGGATGAGCTGCAGTGGGACCTGTCCCAGGATGGGATGAGCTGCAGTGGGACCTGTGCCAGGACAGGATGAGCCTGCTGGGCTGTGCACCATAGCAGGACAGTCCCTGCCCTGCAGTCTGGGGAGCTCTCAGTGAGCTGAGAGCTGTGACACAGCTGGGGCACTGGGAATGCCTTACCTGGCCAGACACAGTCCCTTCTGGCTCACTTACTGATGCCCTTTTCTGTTTCAGCACCTTTTAGAGGACCACGTGCTCATAGGTTGCTGGTGTGGTGTCACAGGTCCTGCTCAGGTGTGGGAAGTTTCACAGCAGTCACACCTTTATTGGTAGATTGAGGACTTCACATCCTTCAGCTCTTTGCTGCTCCCCAAAGCAAGGAGAGAGTGTGGGCTCTTCTCTGCCATGGCCCCTCTCACACCAACCTGCATGTGCTTTCTTATGGCACTGGTTTCATTAATCAATGATTTTCATTAATAATTACTTTCAATATCTCTCAAGCCTTTCTTCAGCTTTACCAATGCTTCAGATTTTTTTTTTTTTTTTTTGCATGTGCCAGAACATTTATTAATATTCCCTCTCTTAGGAACCGGATAATCTGTGACTTGTAGAGGTGGGAGCAGTGTCATCGGCTCAGACGAAATCTCTCACTAAATAATTAAAAATAATTGGTGATGAGCATTTAATCATTTACATCAACAGATGCCAAAGCCTCCTCAGTATAAAACAGAGCAAGTTTCTCTGGCCTCTCAGAGAGAACAGAGACAAGCCCTGGCACCCAGTGGTCACAGGGGCAGCTCGGGACCCCCTTGCCAGCTCTCAGGGGACTCTCAGATCCCTGAAGGGGCTGAGAAAACCAGCAGGAATTAAGATAAAAACCCTTCCAGAGGTGCAGCACTGGCCCCACAGCGTTAGGGAAGGCGCAGGGCTGAGCCATGCAGGGATCTGTGGAGCAGCTGTTGTGTGCTGGGTGAGATGGGATGGAGCACAGCACGTCCTGCCTGGGTACCAGCGTTTGGGAAAAGCTCAGGCCTTGGTCCAGACCCCTGTCCCTGTCAGCAGCAGCTGCTTTCCCCACTGTCCTGGACGTGAACCAAAGTATTTCCACCAGTTTGCATCCCAGCAGCCAGGTCCTCTCCTGATTCATCCCAGAAAAAAGGAAATACTTTACAATTGCCACCATGCTCTACACCGTGTACATGATTTCCTCCAGATCTCATCTGGGGGAAATTACTGATCAAATTCCATGCGAATTTTCTCCTTCTTAAAGCCCAAGTAAGAACACATAAGCCTGGCAGTCACTGTTTGCTGATGCTGGAGAAAAGCCTCCCCATCCAGCCCCTGTGGAAGCAGGGCACCCTGCATGGCCCCACAGCTTCCTGGGTTGCTCCTGAGAGACACAAGCACGAGAAGCACTGAATGGAAACAGGCCAGAGGCTAACAGAGACCTTACTGGAGATTGGAAGTGTCTGGAGGGATAGGAAAAGCATTTATTTGTTCCTTTAAATCATTATTACAAAGGTTGACCAACTGTAGCCACTAACAGGACAAGCCAAACTGAGAAGATTATACATCAATAATATTACAGCAAGCTTTTCCTCTGTCTATGGGAAAACATTTCTAATATATTAACTGAAAATATTATAAGAGCTGCTTACTTTCTACTGGCTGTTCTGCTTTTGAACCCAGGTGACAAACAATTAATTCTCCTGTTAATTAGAGTGTCCAGAAAAAAAAAAAAAAAAAAAAAGTTTTTCCTCATTTAGGTGTCTTTTAAATTGATTTTGAAGCATGTGTCAAATACTGAATACAGAACATGTGTGCTCTGGTGCATTTTGCCTTGGAGTGGAGCATGGCAGGAATCAAAGCTGTTTATTCTTGTTTACTAGTGTTTAGCAGCTGAATATTTCTCTGCATTAAACATCTACAGGCTGCAGAAGGCAGATGTCAGCAAGGGCCTCAGGCCCCTTGATGACAGCATAAATAAAAGTGGGTGTGAGTGCAGTTGTGAGTTTTGGGTTTGAGCAGCTGTGAGTTCCCCTTGGGTTTTCCCTGCATGGTGGGGGGGTCACGGGCAGCCCTGGGCTGAGATGGAGCCCCCAGCCCAATGAGCCTGTGCAGACTCATCCCCCAACAGCGCTCACCTTCATCCTTGTGAGAGAGCACAGCACCAACTGTGCAGGTGCTGAGATGCACAGAAGGGTGGCACAGCCACAAAAAAAGAAAGTCGGGTGTATTACACAGATTTTACATCACCCCCATAAATATGACACAGGAAGCCCCAGCCAGTCACTCTAGCTGTCACTGCCTCCAGTCTGCCAGTCCTCACCTGTTCTTTTCTGAATGCTGATCTCCTGTTTCTTGGGTGATTTTTTTTGAAACCAATGCTCAACTCACATTTCTAATTTGCCCTCTGCTTTCTTTGAGGTGAAGAGGTAATCAGCAAATTATCAACACCTCGTGAGATTCAAGCAAATAATATTTGGAAACCAAAGCCATGACAGGCAATTAGGGCCTTGTGTGCTTCCACAGACGTGTGCCAGGCATCTGGTGCTGTGCTGTGTGCTGTAGGCAGAGGCCATTGCTGGTGGCACAGTGGGGACAGCAGGGACAGTGGGGACAGCAGGGACAGCAGGGACAGTGGGGACAGTGGGGACAGTGGGGACAATGGGGACAGCAGGGACAGCAGGGACAGTGGGGACAGTGGGGACAATGGGGACAGCAGGGACAGCAGGGACAGTGGGCACAGCGGGGACAGCAGGGACAGTGGGGACAGTGGGGACAGTGGGTACAGCAGGGACAGAGGGGACAATGGGGACAGCAGGGACAGTGGGGACAGTGGGGACAGCAGGGACAGTGGGGACAGTGGGTACAGCAGGGACAGAGGGGACAGTGGGGACAATGGGGACAGCAGGGACAGCGGGGACAGTGGGGACAGCAGGGACAGTGGGTACAGCAGGGACAGCAGGGACAGCAGGGACAGCGGGGACAGTGGGGACAGCGGGGACAGCAGGGACAGTGGCACAAATAGTGCTGTGGTGCCAGGCCAGGGCCCTGCTTGTGCTCTGGGACACACAGAGAGCCAGGTGTCTGTTCTGCACCATCCAGCAGCTATAGCTGCTAGAAATGTTCTGGGACAGAGTTTAGTTGATTTTGCTCTTTCAAGGATATTTGCCTGATAGAAAGGCCTGTCTGTGTATTTTCCCCTCTGTAATTTACATTTAGCACATAAAATTGGAATGTAATTTTTATGTGAAATTAATAATAAGATCACGCTTTAGGCTGCCATGGTTGAAACACTTGATGAAAACACTTGTCAGTGTAGCTGGGCACAGCTGAGCCGTGGCAGCACAGGGAGATGCTGATCCCAGGGGGACACAGCCCAGGCTCTGCAGCCATGCCCACCAAAGCCCACACAGGTGCCCACAGTTCCCCCTCAGGAGCTGCCTGCTTTGGGATGGATGTGGGTGGGAAGACAGGTCGGGTGCCTTGGCATGGGCAATTAGAAATGGGAAAGGGGAAAGGACTCTGTTTCAGGCCCAGGGGTTTCCCAGCAGTCCCAAGCCCAGGGCACCCTCATCTCCAGCATGTACAGACACATTGCTCCATGCCAGACAGCCTGCAGCCAACACAGATGGTACTAATAGAAAAACTTCTTTTTTAAAGCTGAATGCAAATTTTAGAAGTAATTTACTCGTCTGCTACTCCCGCTCCCAGCATTCAGCAAATGCATTTTTATTCATCTGCCCTGGCATACGAGCCTCTGCAATTAATACTTGTATTTATCATAACTCCAACTGACTCTGACTTATGTCCCCAGGAAAATGTCATTTTAAATGAATGCTGCAAGCCTGGGATTCACTGATGGTATTTCATACATTTTCAATGAAATTCACATATTCTCAGAGGTTTTCTTCTCTCTCAGGGTCTCTGACAGAGCTGTGTTCCAGGCAGGGCTGACAGTGCTGGCTGCACTCACACACTTGAGTTTCTGTGTGGAAGTGCTTCTTCCTTTCTCATCCATCACCAGGTTTGTTTCCTTAGCTCCTGACCACCTCAAGTGAAGGGAGGCTTTTGCACAACAATACAAAATACAGTTTTTACATATGTAATTGTGTGGTATGTGAGCATTCACAGTAAAACAACTTAGAAAATGAAGAGATGTACCTGTGGTGACTGAACTCTTCAGTGTTAACAAATTAGTGTTCAGGAAATAAATGGATCAGGAAATACTGTCCTATTACTACTGCACTAAAAGCTGTTTGTGTAATGACCTCAAATTCCTGCAAATGCTCCAAAATTTCCTTTTGAATCAGTCCCAAAGCTTTGCCAATAGAAACTCACTGATACTGCTCTGGCCTCTGCTCAGGAGCTGTTCAAATGTAAAAATCCCAAAGCAAGGCATCTCTTCCTCTTTCAGAGGATGTTTATCATCACTTGGCACCAACCACTGCAAAATAAATGCCTTCCAAGGAAGAAAAAAGACATTTCAATTTTCTGCTGACAGCAGGGTAAGCAACGCTTTCCTGCACATCCCTGCTGACAGGGAAAAGGGCCAGACCCATCCCAGCCGTGCTCCCTCCGTGTGCACTCCCCTCTCGAGCACAAATTTGGTGTTCTCAGTTTCCCACCTGACAGACCAGGCCCGGACCGGAGCCAGCAATGCTTTCACACCCAATGTGCTCAGCAGCTGATGGGTGGAGGTGATCACAGATGCATTTGTGACTCCTCCTCCTTCCAAAGCATTGTTTTCTTCTATCTGGAGATGACCAAGCACCGGTGTGTGGCTCAGGGGCTGCTGAGCTGGCACTGTGGGAGCAGCCACAGCAGCAGAGCTTGCTGTCCCCCACGGCACATTCCTGCAGCTTTGCTTTGGCACGGGAGTGTGGGGACATGGCATCGCTGAAATAAACTCTGTGCACCAAGTTCTCCTGCCTCATATTCCTGCAACACCCACTCTGAATCAGAAAGAAGTGTGTTACACAGCCCTCCATCACTCCCTGGGCTTTTCCTGAATTCAGAGCTCCTGTGGATCATGGCACCCAGTGATGGGCCCTGCAGGCTTTCTGCAAGGCTACAGGCAACAAAATGTGAATTAGGTTCATAAGGATTGGATGTGGAGAATTAGGAAATAATAGCAAGAAAGCTGAATGAGAAAGATCAATTTCAGCTAGAAGGAAACTAAAATCCAGAGGAATGTCTCCCGTATGAATTGTCCTACTAGCAGAAGCAATGTGCAACTGGAATTTTGACTTAAATAAATAATTTTTTCATCAAAATTTCTTCAGTGCCATATATATGTCTGTATGTGTAGTTTGAAAGCAAAATTTTCCTCCAACAGCCAGTCCTGCCTGCATTAGTTTTCACTTTTTTCTGCATTACTGTGACAAGAGTGCTGCAGCTGAGTCAGCAGGCAGGGTCTATCTGCTCACAGGAATAAATAGTAACAGTGAGAGTTTTTGGCAAAAGGGTGCACAGGCATCTCTGCCTTCAAATTCACCACTTCTTTAATCAGGCCTCCTCTGTGACAAAATTTTTCTTTAAGAAATACATTGAAAGAACAATTTTTCGCAGTTCATCACACACACTAGAAGAGAATATGTGTGAATTTCTCTTCCATCAGCATTTTCATGTTTATGACAGCTCAATGTATTAACACAATGCTTTCAATTACAGTCTTGTATTTCCCTACACAAGGAAGAGTGCTCTGAAAAGATGCTGCAGTTACAGGCATGCTATTCAAACGTGCCCAGTGTGTGTTAGAGAGGATGGGGAAAACCAGAAGAAAAGGAAGAAAAATGATTATAAGATAAAAAGGCTGGTAAATGCTGGAACCCATTCACCTCCATTCCAGAAGTGTCATGATGGCTGTTATGTACTGAAATTTATAATCCATAGGATCATAAGAATTCTGTCTAGAGGATCAACAATGAGCAGAGCTGGCACCAGTTCTGCAATGGAGATGTTTGCACACAGGTGTCAGCTTAGCTGCCAGTCTGGGCTGGACACCTTTGTGGATTTACCTGGGTTTGCCTCTACTCTGGGTATACAGTAGCAACCTTTTCTTCTGTGTGCACGGGCAAGGAAAAAAAATCAGAAATGGGAAAGAAACACATGCAAAAATTCTGTACCTCAGCAAAATGAAATATGATTCTGAAATCTGGCTAATGGTTTCAAAAGAGTGTGAAATGTGTAGTCTGCACCTTGATAAAGCAATTTATTTGCATTATTACCTATCAAAGACAGTCTCACTTGATGAACCATCATCCATATGTTGTCTACAGAGTCCCACCATCAGAGGAGGACATGCATAATGCAAGATCCCAGGGAGACATCCTTGCCTTTTGTTAAGAACATGGATTTTAAGACCAAAGAGGAGCATTAAATCATTTTATGTGATATGCTGAGTAACTTAAGGTGGTTGTGGGAAATATCCCTCCTTGGTCTGCAGCCTCTCCTGCACTTTGCTCTGAAGGCCCACAGGTGCCAGGGAGGTGCCCTGGCCGCAGTGACCTGTGCTGCTACAGGGATTCACATCACCCAACTCAGCCTCTGCCATCTCCCATGAGGTTAATGGAGAGCTTCATTAGTTTGGGTAAAATCACGTCCAAACTACCCGCACTGCGATGTGAATTGTTGTATTGCAGCTGTTGCTGTCTGCCTGTGACGCCTAAGGATAACAAGCCAAATAATGCAGGGCTAAACCGGATAGAAATGATGACTAGCATGCTTCAAACCTCTCCAGAACCACTCCAATATATTTCCTGTACAGGAGTTTGGAAACATCCACTTTTCTGAGGGTGGAGGAAGAAAATTTTGCTCTGAGGAGAAAGCAAAAGGAATGGCTGTATTTTGTTTCCTTTCTTTTTAAGCCTTCAAATGCCTTTAAAGGAAAACGAAATGCTGAAACAATTTCCTGGAAGAGAGATGAACGAACGAATGGTCCATTACTGAAACCATTAAAAACATGCAAAGGACAGTCACTAGTACTGTGCTCACTCTGACTAGACATAACATGTGTTCTTTGTTTATTATCAAGAGAATATTTACACTTTAACATTCAATTGGTGTATGCAGTCAGCATACACCAATTGCTCAGAGAGCATACACCAATAAGCTTGCAGTTTCTTGTTAAATCTCATTTCTGAATCCAAATAAAATCACTTACAGTGTAATGCATGCCACAATCACAATATGCTGTGCACTTTATTGCTGATACTGTATGGATGTTTCTGTGCAAGGCTTCACTTCAGTGCTATCAGGGATCAGCACAGGTGTGAAGGATCCAGTGCTATCAGGGATCAGCACAGGTGTGTCTGGTCCCAGTGCTATCAGGGATCAGCACAGGTGTGAATGATCCAGTGTTATCAGTGACCAGCACAGGTGTGTGCTATCAGTGATCAGCACAGGTGTGTCTGGTCCCAGTGCTATCAGGGATCAGCACAGGTGTGTCTGTGTCTGGTCCCAGTGTTATCAGGGATCAGCACAGGTGTGAAGGATCCAGTGCTATCAGGGATCAGCACAGGTGTGTCTGTGTCTGGTCCCAGCGCTATCAGGGATCAGCACAGGTGTGAATGATCCAGTGTTATCAGTGACCAGCACAGGTGTGTGCTATCAGTGATCAGCACAGGTGTGTCTGGTCCCAGCACTATCAGGGATCAGCACAGGTGTGAATGATCCAGTGCTATCAGGGATCAGCACAGGTGTGTCTGGTCCCAGCATTATCAGGGATCAGCACAGGTGTGAATGATCCAGTGCTATCAGGGATCAGCACAGGTGTGTCTGGTCCCAGAGTGAGCCCCCTGCCTCCCCAGTGGCCCAAGGCAGCCAGACATGCCCTAAGGGCCTCCACTGAGCTCAGCTCTCTCCTTCCCACATAAACACCCACACATTGGACACTTTCACCTTTCAAACATAAACATTTCAAAGTAAAGTGTTTTAAAAATCCCTAGCTAGATGTTTAGATGGGATCATGTACTCCTGTTTATGCATTCATATTAGAAATGAACACCTAAAACACACTCCTATCTGTTGGAGCCAAGCAGAAATTGGCCTCCTCAAAATGGATACATCTTTTAAATATTTTTTGTTATGAAAGCATTCCTCCTGGAATTGTCAATTTTTTTCAACAAAGACAAGATTTTTTGATTCTAGGCAAAGCCAGCAACAAAATTCTTGGACTTTCAGTGCTTCCCTTCGTTGTTGCAGTGAATTGTGACAAAGACCTAGTTGCTCTGACTCAGTAAGAGAGGTGCCACTCATTGCTGGAAATGCCTTCAGTGTTTAGGCACGCAGGAGATTTTGGGGTAGACAGTGGGTTCCTTCTTTCGATATTATCCCAAATACCTTCGAGCAACCTGCTTCAGTGTCACCTGCACCAGGTGACATATTTAAAACTGGAAAACCCAATCTCTTTGGAGGCATCAAGGAGCACTGAAGTGGCGAGTAGAGCTGGCAGCAGGCCCTCAGGATTCAGCGCTGAGCCGTCCCAGATGTGGAAAGGCACATGCAGCTCTGAGTCCAGGGCCCCAAGGAGCAGCAGCTTCCCCTGTGCTTCCCCACCCGGGCTCCCTGACCCCAACCCCTGCAAAGGCTCAGTGATTTATGGCTCATCACCACTGGGATGACCCATGCTCCCCCACACCAAGACAGCAAACATGCAAACACAAGAAAGTGAAGCTCTCCCCTGGGATTTCCTCTTTGGACATCTCAGGGTTCTTAATGAGGTACTAATTGAAAGAGAAATGTCTTTGGCAAATCTAAAAATCAGAGATTTTATTAATGTCAGCCTAAACTCAGTGAATGCCACTATAATTTTTATGTTACGTGGGAATTACCTCTCTATTTAAGCCACAAAGGAATCAACAGCAAAACTGTGGGCTTCTATAAGAAAAGCAGAACAACATAATTTTATGTGCAGTGTGACACTGCCCCTGATCCTTGTGTGGCTGATTGATGATACAACTGAACATTGGACCACATGTTACAAATCTTGAAATCAATTAATCTGATTGATTTTTTTTTGTTTTTCTGAAAGAGAATTTGGTATCTAAGTTACATCTTATGTTCATAAATATTCTCTTTAGTCCACCAAAGCAAAATCAAATTAAAGCAAAATAGCTGCAATTAATCTTTCATTTACTTCTGAATGTGTGTTCTTTTTTTTTTTCCCCTCATTACCTTGTTAGAGCTTGGAGCTCTGAACTGGACACAAAAATTACAAATTTGTAATTTATTATTTTAATTGTATTGTAATTTATTATTATTACAAATTTGTAATTTATTATTTATTAAAATTTGTAATTTATTAATTTATTTATTTTCCAAGATCCTGCAACATAGACTTAAAAGTGTTTAAAAAGCTTCATGTACCTCTTTCTTCATATTAAAGTTCTACTTGGAGTGGTTGATGGAGGATGATTAGTGACAGAAGGATGTTCAATAAGTGACAGCAAAATGCTCAGTATGTGATACATATGGAAGACAATTATAAGCTCATCAGGAAAATGTATTTTAAATTATTATAAAACATTAGTAACAATGAAAAAAAATTAGCACCACTGATATTTTTGAAGTGCTTTATACTTAAAGTTGTAAAGAAATTTGTTGACTTCAATATAAATTGTGACTCAATTTCCAAAGAATATTTAAAAGCCTACATTTATCAAAACATAGCGTTTTATTTTTCTCATCCTTAAAGTAAATTGTCTTTTAAATAAGTCCATTTTGACTTTAAATTAGTCAATGGGTGATTCTTTAAAAATTATTTTTAAATATAAGCAAACAGAAACTTTGGGTCCCAAGCCAAGGTTGTGCACTGTTCTGTGGGGAGATCCAGACCTACCTTGCTTTTGGCCACTTCTCTTGGAAGCCGTGACACAAAATCAGGTGAGGCTGTTTCCAACCCCAGCATCAAAGTTATTTTGAAATTAGAAAATGTGCAGCCCAAGGACAACTGAAGATAAGCTGCTCAGTTGAAACTCTGCAGTAAAAGTGCTCAACAACAAAATTAAGTCCCTAAAAATTCTTCAGATTTATAACACTTTTTATTTTCTCCCCTTAAAAAAGCACTGCCTAATCTCATTGGTTCTGGAACCTTGTAAAACTCCTGAGTCATGCAGAATCTTGCTTATGTGGAAGTGTCTTACTTTTAAAGATGCAAGAATGAGACCTGAAAACACCCTTGAGCTCAAGTTTTAAAGGTGGAGAAGGTGGAAACTGTCAGAGAGGAGCAAATTGGCTACACCTAGAAAAATATGTGCTATTATTGTATTTTTTTTCTCTTAACAGCTAAGTTTTTTCTGGATATTATCACTTGTGTCCAGTCTGCCATGCATTATTAACTAGCTGGCTCGTTTTGTGGGTGCTGTGATTCCTGCTCTCGGTCTGTGCTCATTTCCTGCTTCCCTTGTTTCGCCCTAACCCAGCCATTAACTAAAGCTCTGTTGAGGCTCCGTCCATAAATGATGTGATGCTTCCTGCTGGACAGGCACGTGCCCAGACCAGGTTCCTTCCACTTTGGTGCCCTAGCACAGAACATCTGGTCAAAGTGAGGGAATCATAAAATAATAAATCAGCCTTCTGACACATGGAGTCAGATCCTGGTCTCTTCCCTCATCCAAGAACCCCCATGAGCACGGTCACAGCCCCTGGTCCTCAGTCGGCCTTGGCAGGCAGAAATCCTCCTGAATTCTGCACAAGGAGGACAAGGGGCTCGTGTCAGCACCAGGAGAGCCTGCCTTTCACCGAGGCTGTCTGGAAGGTCACACTGGCAGGTTTCTGGAGTTACTTAGGACCTAAATTAGGTCACAGCCAATTACTGCCTGCATGCTGGAGACCTTGGTGCTGCAGAATGGCTGAGCCTTGGGATAAAAATGCAAGAATTCAGCAGATGATGTATCACTGCTTGTGTCACACGTGGCCATTTATCTCCAGTTAAAACATGAATAATGCACTAAAAGGTTTTTTACTGACCAGACAATTTCTTCAACTCCCCTTCCTGAAGTGTGTTACTGGCGCTTCAGGCACATGGGCAAGAAGGGAAATACTTGGGGCTGGCAGGATTCAGGAATTAGTTCTGCTTTCATGGAGTGTAATGAGTCAAAAACATCTCACAAAAGAAGTGAGATGAAGCTAAACTAAGAAAATAGAAATGCAGGCAAATGTTGAAAGCCTTTTAACAGCAGACTACTGTGTAACAGAAGTGGGTTTCACCACCTTCTCTCGTTCAAGAAGCAATGCAGCCAGCTAATCCAGGGCACTGGCCCCTCTGCCCTTCAGACAAGCACGTGGATTTCTGCCAGCACCTCCACACTTGCCTTTGCAGCTCCTCCCGCTTGCAGAATTTGAAAAGGCATTCTTAGGAATTAGTGAAAAGCCATTAGAAAAGCAACACTCAAAGACTGATGGATTAAAATCCCAAATGACAGATCATGGTCATTCCACATTGCACTGTGCAGCTGGGAAAACTTCTACAAACACACACACAAAACACCATGTCAACTGTTCAAAGACACCAAATCCCTCTGGTTAGTGCATGTTCCTGATATGGATACACTCACACACACACACACACACACACACACTCCCACACTCACATCACCATGTCAGCTGCTCAAAGACACCAAATCCCTCTGGTTAGTGCATGTTCCTGATATGGATACACTCACACACATAAACACATATAAACACACACCCACACTCACACACACACACACACCCACACTCACATCACCATGTCAGCTGCTCAAAGACACCAAATCCCTCTGGTTAGTGCATGTTCCTCAGGTGGATTTCCCAGGGCCAGCACCATCATCATTCATGCTGATTGATGGCACAGGAGGCTTTGACTTCCATCCAGCCCTCGCACCCTTTGCACAGGATCACAATGGCAGCAGAGCTGGGCTGGGCTGTCTACACCAGACATCACAGCATATTTTAAAACTAATTCTCTGCTCTTCTCACCTGCCATGGTATTTTCCCTCTTCATAAATAAATGGCTTGCTAAGAAGAGCAAAATATCAGCTATGTAGTGAAGGTTGCTCAGAAGTTTATCTCCAAGGCTTGGAATTCTCTGAACTTCTCACATATTTATCTCTGTTTTATTTCTTTGAACCAAGATTTCCCTAAACCCTTTATCATTAATGGAAGAGCAATTCTTACATTGCAAAGCTACAGAAAGAAAATTACCTGATTGAAACCTGACAGCCGAGTTTAAGAGCATCGGTAAAGAGCTGAGAAATTACTAAGTTAAGATAAAGGAAAACTCACAGAATAAGATTGCATTGTTTGAGACGTTATTGCAATTGTTTCATAGAAAAGCATCAGTAAGGGCATTGATGTAAAATGAGGAAAGGAGCAGAGCATATCTCAATGAAAGCACAGCAGAACATGATTTTAGGGCAAACAAATAAACAGAGACACAGGTGGATTTGCAGAGAGCTTGTACTCAACCAAAGACAGAGATGAGTTCTAGAGTTCTTTGGCTTTCAGAGATAAAAACTGCTGCTGAGACATCAAGACTGACACAAAAGAAAAAGAAAAAATATTGAAGGCTCCTACTTAATAATTTATATATTCTTTTTAACCTTCTTCTTAATAGTTCAAAATTGTTTAAAAGAGCTATGTTTCAAACATGTTGTAACATCACAACTTACCACTGCCAGCTCTGCAGGTTCCTAAAGGAAAATAAACTTTCTCATTCTAACCAGACAATCATAAAAATCCGAATAAGGAACACACTAGGAATGTTAGATATGAAATACGGATGTGTCCTGCATGGATGTGTCCTGCATGGATGTGTCCTGTATGGATCTGTCCTGTATGGATGTGTCCTGCATGGATCTGTCCTGTATGGATCTGTCCTGCATGGATGTGTCCATGGGTGTGTCCTGCATGGATCTGTCCTGCATGGATCTGTCCTGTATGGATGTGTCCTGTATGGATCTGTCCTGCATGGATCTGTCCTGCATGGATCTGTCCTGCAACCCCTCCTGGGTCTGCCCAAGCAGCAAAAGCCTGAGTTTGCTACCAGATCTCAGCTTTCTTTGAGTTTGGGAATTTTTTCATAGAAGTAACTTCCAGAGCAATAAAGAACAAGTCTGAATGTCTCTTAAAACTACACACTTTTAGGTGTAATCATTTGGACCCATCTCCCTGATAAAAAAAAAGATTTATCTGAAAGTCCTGAAGGCACTAAAGCTGTTGTGAGGAAGGATGCTGAGCACACTGGTCAGTGAGATAAATGTTCCTAGTCAGGCTAGGAATAGCACCAGAAAGATGTTATTAAATCAGGGCTTGGGGAATCAGGCTTCTGCTTAGCTTTCTAATTTTTTTCCCTCTTTCTGATTTCCCTGCCAAGAGAACCAGAGGCAGATCTTTGCAAGTATTTTCCCAAAATTTTCTCTTTAAAAACCAATTGTGTTTACACAGTTGGGATATAATATGTGGCATATTGGTTGGGGGTGCATAAATGCATTGTAACCAATACAAGAAAGAAAAAAGCCACAAATCCCACTCCATCTATTTTTGTCTGGTTTCTTCCCTGCCCTTGGACTCTGAGAAATGTACTTTGCTCTGTCCTCCACACAATAAATTCCTGGAGCAGAGACTCAACCATTGTCTGCCTGGGATTGTTTCAGCAGCTTCTCTTGCTTTTACTTTCATTTTACATGTTGCTCTCCAGAAGCCACATTTTTATGTCTTCTCAGAAATCCATTTGTCCTGCAACAGGAAACCTTTCCCCAAACCAAGTACTTGTTTCAGCTGGATGGTTTATTGTCCATTCTCGGACATTTGTTCTCTTTCTACAGATGGAGGCAACAAATGAAATGAAAACTGTAAAGCTGACAAATACCAGCCATCACAGTGCAGATTAAGAGCACCACAACAACATTTTTTTATTATGACTGCTGAGGTCATAGAGTAAATGTTAAAAAAATTGTGGGAAAAATGCTTTGTATCATCTCTTTTCTGACCTTAAACCAGGGGCTGTGCACATCCTACTGTCACTGCAGACCAGTCTGAAGTGTTCTGGTTCCTTTTGGAGCCAGGCTCTCCTCCACGGTGCCCAGCAATAAGGCAAGAGGCAGTGGGCAGAAACTGATGCCCAGGGAATTGCTGAACTTGAAGCAGAGCAGCTCATTGCTGCTGGACAGGCAGCTCATTGCTGCTTTTCTCCTACAGCATCCCCATTTCCTCCCTGCTAGTGGGGCTCAGGTGGTTTGCCATGGTGTGTGAACCCATTATAACAATATTCATTTTAACTGTCTTGGGTGTGAATGGGTTGTAGGAATAATCTTCCTATGAGGCTGGAAAGCCAAAGCCTGCAGGGCTGGCAGAGGGGCTGATAGCAGCTCTGCCATGCAAACACAGCTCCGAGCCAAAGATGCTGTGCTGTAACCCAAAACGTACCAAGAGAGGATGTGTCCAGGGTTTGTATAAAGCTCTCTTTCCTTTGAAGTCAAGCTGTGTTCTCTGTTGTTTCCACCAATATATTTGGTAGCATCAGAAATGGTTAAAGGTGAAGCAGAACGTCAGTCAGGGAGAGAGATAAGCCACCTTTTTCAGATCTGTTCAGACCAGGAGACAGTGGATGACACCCACTTCAAACCATGTCACAGAGCCAAGCAGGGTGAAAGCCCCGGTATCTCCAGCACAATGTGGGTGCAGAACAAAAGCTGTCCCCAACTGCTTGCAGCTGCTTCTGAGCACATCTTTCAAGTGAAAACAACTGTTCAAATAAACCTCGAGGAGAAACAAAGTGAACAGCTACATGAATAAAAAATGATGCCACACTGAGTGTTACAAGTCTTCTGGATGGAGCCATCTGTTCTTGGAACCCATATATTTATGCTTCCAGTGTGACTTTCTATATTCCTGCAACTAGAGCTGATATTAAACATGGTCACGCATGTGTGTGTGTTAGTACATTTTTCTTGCAGCTTTTTTTAACTGCTGGGTTTATGCAACAGGTTTCATGCTAGGATACAAACAGAAATGTTCCTCAGTCATACTCTGGTGACCATCGATCACTGGATATGACACAGTAATGTAAAGAGTAAAAAGATTTTTTTCCCGCTGTTGAACAGAAAAAAAATTTTCTCTTCCTATTAGATGATTATTAGCTTTTCAGCAAGAAAGATATGGCCTTGCAATGACTCCTCTTTTTTTCCTTCCTTTGCTCAAAGTTTCTGAGGAGCCTGAACTGAGTGATGCTCTTTTCTTTCCAAGTACTACAGGAGCACTGAATTGTGATTCATTATCCTGTCCTCAGGGGCTCAGGAGACAGCAACACACGTTCCTCTGTTACAAGAGATCACACGCTAATTAACAGCATTATACATTTATGAACCAATTATCATATTTGCACACGACAAGTGCATCCTACTTCTAATTATAATTTCAGGTCTCACTTGAATAAGCTGTCATTGAAGAAAAGCCCAGTGCACCCTGTTAGCATTTTGCAAGCAGGAGCCAAGATGTTCCAGTGTGCTCAGCAGCTTCCTTGCCTGGCACCATCCACAGCCTGAGCAGGATTCTGTGCTCACCTGTGCAGGAAAGGGCTGACTGGCCTTTACTCAGGAAATGCTTCTCGCCAGCCTCCCCCAGCCGCTGCCTTCGTGGCTGAATAGGAGGGGAGGTCGATGATGCCCTCAAAGGCCTGGCACTGGGGAAATACCCACCAGATATGCCATGTGCCAATACCCAGGTGCCATGAACCTGGCAGTTTGAAATTCCCACTCTCTGCTAGCAGCGCAGCCTCTCCTTCAGCCTCTCCCTCTCTCTCTTTACCCACCAGCCATGCAGAGACAGAAGGGAAATTAAAGCAGAGGTGAGTTGTCTCATTGCAGCTGATCTGAAGCTGCCACCTAAGCCAGCGTAGAGGAAAACAAGTCCCGGGATAAGGCAGGGACAGACTGGATTCAATCCCAAGCACAGGCCTCAGCCAGCCCTGCTCTAGCTGAGATGCAGATCCAGCCCTGGCCAGAGGTTTGGGCAGAGAGGTCCCATTCAATCATTTATCTGAGCCTGGGAAATGCAAAGCCCCTGTAAAAGGGGCAGTCATGTTAAACTCATGGCTGTTTGTGATCACCCACAGTGCTGTGTCCTCTGTCTGTCTCCAATCCACAGCCCCACGTACCAGAGGGGAGCCTTTGCTTTAATGTCTTTTGTGCGGAAGGAGAACAAGCTGCCTCTCGGAGCACAGCTCATGTGTGTGTCTGGCCCTCCTGTGAGGGCAGCACGAGCTGGGCAGGTGGTACCTCACAGCCCTTGCAGGGATGGTGGTCCCTGCCTCGACGTCTCACACATCTCCACATCCCTTCTGTGTGCTCCCCCACAACATTTCTTAATGGCTTCAGCCTCTCTTTGCAGCTTTTCCCATCCACAAACCAATCCAAATGATTTTCTCTTCCTGCTGTGGTGTTCTGTGTGTGTAACTTCCTCAGCCACCTTCACTACCCATCTGCACAAGGAGTACAGAGGAAAAAGTACTTTTAGTAGTCCTTTAGAACAGACAGAAATGAATCATTCTAACTGATAGTGCCAGGAGAAAGCCTGGCCCACACATCTGTCTGGAAAATTCATGGGTACCTGAGAACAAGAAATCATAATATTTGGCTCTGGAATTTATAATATTTGCTTCTTCTGCTACTCCTGCTGAAATATATTCTGTTACATTTTTGTCAATTCCTGGATAAGGAAAGAAGCAACACTTTAATCTTCTCTGAGGCAGACTGTATATTTTAAAAGCTCTAAAAACATGAGTTTTCCAAAGCACTGTCGTTGTTCCTGGAGGCAGAAATGTTGCAAAGCAAGTAATAAGACTTCAAGCACTAATCAAAATATTCAGAACTGCAAGTTGGTAACAAACAACCTGAAGCCTAAATAGCTCTTAGCAATAAAAATAAATCTAGCCTTGTCTGGGATCTCCATGGACTTTTGTACTTCATGAACCAAAAATATATTTCTACTTCAGCTTTTAAATTAGTTGCTGCTTAGGCCACCTCAGTATCTGTGGGCAAACCTTCCCTGGCAGAGGAAGGAAACAGCTTTGCAGAGATTCTGGTTCATGAGGTCGAGCAGTATCTGCAGAGGAGATCTGCTTCCAAAATCAGCCCTGCCAGCCCTATTTTATTGCCAAAGGGGTTTTGGTGGAATGCAGTGGATCTGCTCTGCCGTGGAGTTCAATCCACGCTGCCAGCAGCAGACACTGGCTCTGGGCATGGGGAGGCCAGGGCGGCTGCTTGGCCTGTGCCAGATGCAGGGGCTGCTGTGTCCAGAGGAAAAATACTAGAAACTTTCACTAAAATAATCTCTTCTCATCCCTTTTGAACTGCATTTTAAGTTTCTCAGACTACACCAAAGGATCTGCATGAACACCACAAATCACAAGCTGTGCAGTGCTGTTCACAAATCGGGGCAAGAGCAGGCTGGTGACACTGTGATGTTTACTGACAAAATAAAATGCCCCCTAGAGAAAAACACCATTATTTCCTTCCAAAATGAAAACCGGCGTCCCTAAAGCAGTGGACATTCTCTGAAATGCCTGTTTAAAGTAATTGGTAAATAGGAATACTTTCCATAAGCTTTGGGTAGCAGAATGTTTAAAGATGTGGTCTGTTGCAGAGAACTTTCATGAAAAATCCTTTCCTTAAGATTTTTCCCCCTGAGAAGCTGAGAGGCCTCAGGAACAAAATGCAAACAATGGTTATCTGCTGCTGTGGAATGCAACAGGTGCATCTGGGATTGGTCTCATGTGGTTGTTTCTAATTAATGGCCAATCACAGCCCAGCTGGCTTAGACAGAGAGCTGAGCCACAAACCTTTGTTATCATTCTTGACTATTCTATTCTTATCAAGCCTTCTGATGAAATCCTTTCTTCTATTCTTTTAGTATAGTTTTGATATAATATATATCATAAAATAATAAATCAGCCTTCTGAAACATGGAGTCAGATCCTCATCTCTTCCCTCATCCTCAGACCCCTGTGAACACGGTCACAGTGCTCTAAACACCTGACTCCTCTATCTGGGACCCGGGGACAGGGTGTGTTCAAGATATTAATGCCCATCTCCCTGCTGCTGACCCAGACAATCACAGTGCTCACAGGGATGTGTTGGGAGCTCTCCAGCCTGAGGGTGCTGCTCTGAGGAGCCCCAAAGGGTGCCCAGAGAGATGGATCTTCAGCTGGGCTTTTTGGGAACGCAGGTGAGGTCACTGGTACAAAACTTTCTCTGCTGCCCTGAGTATTTGGCAGCAGGGTTTTGAGCTTTAGGTCCAATTTATTCTACTTGTACAGTGGAAAAAAACAGTTGGAGATGTGTGCCTCCAGGGGGAGACCCCAAACCAAGGAATCCCTGTCCCTTTATACCCTGACAGTCCATGCTGCTGATCCTCACCCACCCCTCACACACCCTGCACACACCTTTTTGTACAGAGGGGATTTTTGGTCTGGGCTCTTCGAGCATCTTACTGGACTCTTCCTCTGTCTCACAGTGGGTCAGGAGCTGGCTTTGAGTTGTGGCTCCCACTGGCCTCAGGGCTGCCTTTTACACAACTGAGCACGAGCTCAACAAGCTCAGTCTCAGGTGAAACTTGAGAGAACTTCAGTCTGAGGCTTTAGTTCAGTTCCAGTTACTACTCTGAAGCAATCGTTAGCAGAGCTGGGCTGGCTCCAATCCCCCTGCAGGATTCACTCAGGAGCCCTGTGACATGACCATATACCCCGCAGATCCCAGGGCACCCTGAACACCCCGTGCCCTCCTGCTCATCTATCCCACAGATCCTGAGCACCCTGTGCTCTCCTGCTCATCTATCCCACAGATCCTGAGCACCCCGTGCCCTCCTGCTCATCTATCCCACAGATCCTGAGCACCCTGTGCTCCCCTGCTCATCTATCCCACAGACCCTGAGCACCCTGTGCTCTCCTGCTCATCTATCCCACAGATCCTGAGCACCCCGTGCCCTCCTGCTCATCTATCCCACAGATCCTGAGCACCCTGTGCTCTCCTGCTCATCTATCCCACAGATCCTGAGCACCCTGTGCTCTCCTGCTCATCTATCCCACAGATCCTGAGCACCCTGTGCTCTCCTGCTCATCTATCCCACAGATCCTGAGCACCCCGTGCCCTCCTGCTCATCTATCCCACAGATCCTGAGCACCCTGTGCTCTCCTGCTCATCTATCCCACAGATCCTGAGCACCCTGTGCTCCCCTGCTCATCTATCCCACAGATCCTGAGCACCCTGTGCTCTCCTGCTCATCTATCCCACAGACCCTGAGCACCCTGTGCTCTCCTGCTCATCTATCCCACAGACCCTGAGCACCCCGTGCTCTCCTGCTCATCTATCCCACAGACCCTGAGCACCCCGTGCCCTCCTGCTCATCTATCCCACAGACCCTGAGCACCCTGTGCTCTCCTGCTCATCTATCCCACAGATCCCAGGGCATCCTGAACACCCCGTGCTCTCCTGCTCATCTATCCCACAGATCCGGGGGCATCCTGAACACCCCGTGCTCTCCTGCTCATACATCCCACAGATCCCACAGATCCCACAGATCCCACAGATCCCACAGATCCCACAGATCCGGGGGCATCCTGAACACCCCGTGCTCTCCTGCTCATACATCCCACAGATCCCACAGATCCCACAGATCCGGGGGCATCCTGAACACCTCGTGCTCTCCTGCTCATACATCCCACAGATCCCACAGATCCCACAGATCCCACAGATCCAGGGGCATCCTGAACACCCTGTGCTCTCCTGCTTCCTCCTCCCAGCACAGCAAGGGCAGCAAGAGCAGCTCTCCAAAGCAGCACTGCAGAAACTGAAATCAGGGCGTGATTAACATCACTGGTTTCCAGCTCAGGTCAGGATGAGAAGAGATCTGGTGTCTGGTTTCATTCCTGCTGGGGCAAATAAGATGAAATGGAGGAAAAGTAGAAAATAAGCACACCTGAAGTGGAAAGGAATTCACTGGGATTGATAAAACAGAATCTTAACAAACATTTAAGGAAAATACTTGAATCCATTTTGTTTCCCTCCTGTTTATGAAAGACAAAGAAATTGAGGTACCAGTCTGAATTAATTTTGAGTCAGTTCACATGCAGAAAATGTACTTGGCTTTGCTCAAGGGGAGGTAGCTAATGAATCTAACCTCATAGCTATAAAAGTATCAGCTCCACAGTTAGCACAGTAACCTCAGAGCAGTAAACCTCATTATCTGTACTGCTCACTTAATCCTGTTCAATTAGGCATAGATAAATAAATGGAAAAGAAATTACATTATTTATCAGTTCAAACATTAAATAAAGCAAACCAATAACAATCACCAGTTAAAGCCAGTATCTCTCACAATAGTCACCCATTTCTGCTGTTTTGCTGACAGGATGCCCAGGCTTCCTCCTTGCTTCCCTGGGTGGTACCAGTGCTGCACCCACAAGACATCAGGTCCATTTCTCCTGTGCTCTTCCCACTGTTTGCAGCCCTGTGTGCCACATTCTGTCAGGGTACACGTTTTCCATCAGTGGCTCCAGATTTATCCAGAGTCTTGGATGTAAGTTTATTTAGCTGTCTGAGCAGAAGTGATAGATTTTACTTCCTTCTGGTATTGTGCCTGTTAGAAAACACATTTTCTTCCATTTCTCACTGTTTCTGCTCAGCTTTGGTCAATACTTCCCTTTGGTTACCTACAGAATTTATCATTGCATTTAATTACCCATTTCAGTTTGCCAAAGAATCACGTGTTTTTAAAAAGCTGAAACTGTTCATTTGTGATTATGTGTTCCTCAGTGCTCTGTTTCAGCAAGCTGAAAATTTTCAGCAGGCTTTTGGAAGCAGCATTTTTTTAAGAAATATTTTTGTTCTTCTTCACACCTTTTGCTTTATTTACTGTGCCACTAACTTTACCTCCTGTCATCTTCAGCAGTGTTACCACTCAAGATTCAGACTTTTTGTGCAACTCCAGTCCTATCCTTACCCTGCTTTCCCAGTCCCCTCTCTGTGTTGGCTTGGCTGGCTTGGAGCAGCCCCACCTTTGGAGGCTTCCTTTGGAGCCTTGGCTGTTGGGGAGGATGAAAGTTTGACAAGAAAGTCTCACAGTTGTGTGTGCCTGGCAGAAAGATTTTTGAATGTAGAGTCTGAAGAAGGAATAGAGATGGAAGCAAGTTTTGATACAGAAGAAAAGAATTGCTGAGCCAGTCCCACTGGATAACCAAGGAGGCAAAGGCTGTGTTAGTTAGAAGGGGTTTTATGGCTTAGAGCAAAGGATAAACCCACCCCAAACAAGAAGATGTTTTTACCAAGCACAAAGAGGGCACAGGCAAACAAGGCAGCAAATGTGGCAAGTAGAAAAAAGGTCTCGGAATTTTCCACTGCAAGAAAACTGGAAAACAACTTCTAGCTGAAACTGTAATGCACTGACTGTTAGTGACTGGAGAACAGTGACATGAATATGGTGATTACAGCAGTTATGATGGGCTACAGGTAACAGTTAAGGCATAGATTGGTTCTGCTATATGAAGATGCTCAGCACAGAAAAGTCTATAATGCATTGTAACCTAAACTAAGGGTGTCCAGGGCTGCCTGCAGCTGGAGCTGACAGCTGTGGGCACAGCTCTGTCACCCACGGCCCTGGGCTGCTGTGACACCTTGGGTACAATAAACTGCATTTGGAGAGCCCCTGGAGTGCTGCATCCCTCATTCAGGCTCTTACACTTGGCACAGAGCAGTTGCTCACCCTCTCAGTCACAAGTGTCCTCCCTGGCCACTGCTGCCCACTGCTCTCTCTTGAACAAAGAAACCACTGGAGGGGGGGCAGAACTGATTGTACAGTAAAAACAGGTAATAACAATACCCAAACACAATAAAGAATTATTTTCTCAAAGCATATTGGGGTGTGACTAGTTATTTGGTAGGATTTTGTCTCTCTTATTCAAGTAGTATCCTTCAAAATAGTTTATTTCCCAGAAATTTACCAGAGTTGTTGTTTCGCTGTGTTTTGGGGGAACCAGACACACAGCCATCCATGAACACAGCCAAACTCACTGCCCTCAGCACAGACACTGACAGCAGTGCTCCATGAAGTGGCTTCTGCTTGCAGAGCTCTCAGGTCCCTGGCACAGGGAGGGATGATGTGAGGGCTCCTCCTTGGATGTGTGTGACATCTGTGAGGGGAACCAGGGACAGAGCTCTGGGAAGAGGGAGGCAGAGCATTTCACAAAGCTAATTACTTGCCATAAAGGACATCCCTCGCTAGCAGGTACTTCAAACACATGAAACAGAAAGATCTTTCTGAGAAACAGCTAGATAAAGAAACACAAAATACAGTGCTTTTGAACATAAGTGTGCTTAGATGGATAATCAGATTGCAGAGATAGCAGGCTAGACACTTACTTTATAACATCTCTATTTCTTTCCTGGCATAGGTATAAAGATTTTCACAGGTCTTTTCAAAAGAGGAGATGTGAGCTGGATGCTCTCAGTAATCCAATTGCTTGCTCATATAATCACATTGTAAAGAAAACAGTAAGGCTGTAAAAGCAGGAGAAAAGAAAAATCCAGACCAGCTTCGCTCTCTGTCCCACTGCTCAAAGTGTAAATGTCATGCTTTTTATGTGTGCAAGGAAATGAAGAAATAAATCTTGCACATGATTTAAAGACACATTCATTCTGCATCTTTAAGGGCATGTGTCTCACCAGAAGTGTGATCTGGAGCTCTGACCTGCACCTGCTGCAAGATCCCAGCCTGGCTGAGACAGAGGCTGGGCTGGAGCTGAGAGAAAGGCAGCTGATCGAGGGTGTGCTTTGGGGTCGCCTTTCTGAAATCTCATCTCTGTATTTATTTGTTCTTTTGTAAAACAGGCAGAAGGTTTAGGTATTACCACAATGCAAAACATTTAATTTACATATAAGAAAAACGGCCTGTGTAATTTTGCAAAAAAGAAGATAATATTTTAAAATGTTATTGTGAAAAATGCATATTTTATGTTTGGCTTTTCACAAATATTAAAATGAATATTATATGTGTAATGTTAGAAAGTAATGCTGTGTTAATTCTCTTAAGTACTGTGTTAAATATAGTTTTAGGTTATAAAAAAATGTTAAAATAGAAACAATGCTATGTAGGATACTTTTTTAAAGAAAGGACTTGCAGTGAGATAGCAGCTACAGGACACCTGAATCTTTCAGAGAAAAAGAATTTATTGCCCTCTTATCAGAAGGAACGAACTTCTTCCCAACTCGAAGGCGCTGTCAGGATTCAGAGGAAGAAGCTGCCACTGCCCAGACAGAATCCTGTATTTGAATGGAATTTATGCATCATGGATGAGGTGCATGAATATGCAACAGGCTGTTGCTTTTAAGGGTTCTGCTGCCCAGAAAAAGGTACCAGACGTTCATAACTCTTTGTATTTATTGTCTCATATTGTCCTAATTCAATTTGTCCAAATTATTATTACTCTAATTGTATTACTATTTTTATAACCATTTTATTACTATTAGACTTTTAAAATTTTAAAACAAGTGATTGGCGTTTTTCACAGTTTTGATATGGCCTTCACCATTTCAGCACCTCTTCTACACAAGCCCACAGGGAAGTTAAAGGCAATAATATTACAAGCTGTATTTCCACAGGAGTCTATGAGTTTATTAATTCCTCAGGACTTTTTTAAGACTGTAAGCTTCAGTTTAGATACTTCAAGCATTTCCCTTCTCCTGCCTCTAAGGCCACTGAAAGCATTGTTTGAAACACCAGCCCTAACTCCTTCCCTACCACAGCACTGACCTGCTGATTTTACTCCCTTCAGTTTGCTTCTCCCATATTTTGTAGCAACTACTTCCAAACCAAAATGGAACTTTCTGGTCCGTTTCCCTCTTCCATCCCTCTGTGCTGCTAATTCAGAGATGCAGCTTCCAGTGTCCCAACTTTGCTGTGTGACCACTCTGCCTGGAGCTCCTGCAGGCCCAAACACACACTGGGGGCTCCTGTAGTCCCAAACACACACTGGGGGCTCCTGCAGTCCCAAACACACACTGGGGGCTCCTGCAGTCCCAGACACACACTGGGAGCTCCTGCAGGCCCAAACACACACTGGGAGCTCCTGCAGTCCCAAACATGAACAGGGAGCTCCTGCAGGCCCAAACACACACTGGGAGCTCCTGCAGTCCCAGACACACACTGGGGGCTCCTGCAGTCCCAGACACACACTGGGAGCTCCTGCAGTCCCAAACATGAACAGGGAGCTCCTGCAGTCCCAGACACACACTGGGGGCTCCTGCAGTCCCAAACACACACTGGGGGCTCCTGCAGTCCCAAACACACACTGGGAGCTCCTGCAATCCCAAACACAAACTGGGAGCTCCTGCAGTCCCAAACACGAGCTGGGAGTTCCTGCAGTCCCAGACACCAACTGGGAGCTCCTGCAGTCCCAAACACACACTGGGAGTTCCTGCAGTCCCAAACACCAACTGGGAGCTCCTGCTGTCCCAGACATGAACTGGGGGCTCCTGCAGTCCCAAACACACACTGGGGGCTCCTGCAGTCCCAGACACAAACTGGGAGCTCCTGCAGTCCCAAACACACACTGGGGGCTCCTGCAGTCCCAGACACAAACTGGGAGATGTTCTCAGCCCACCCAGCCCTGCCTTCTCCTCCCCAGCGCACAGGGAGAGCTGGGAGAGGCACAGGGACCACCTCACTGTCCTCCACTGGTACTGGCAGCAAAAAGGCTCTTCCAGCCAGAAAAACGAGCAGTCTCACATAGGAACACTGAGGTGGTACAAGGTGGGGATAAGAGTTTCCTTGGTACCCATCCCCACAGAAGCCTCTTTGGTCAGACATCCTGATGGCTGAGGAGGCTGCCGTTTAGACAATGGACTAAGGCACAGGCTTTAAAGGACATTTAAGGGTAGGAGAAAAAATAAAAAAAGAAAAATAGGGGAAAAAAAGAGATAATAAAACTTTGCTACTCTGAAGCACAATATTAACCACAGAAGACAAGACAAAATGGTTGATTTTGATTTTGGTAGTGCTAAGTCTAAAAAAGGCCAGAGCAAGTGTTTCTTATGATACCATCCTTTTATGCCTTCCCAATTGTCAAATAAGGCACCACAGATCTTTTTACATTTCAGAACCAGTGGGAGTAGTTTTGCATAGGGAAGCACTTAAGAAAATGGATCTTATTTCTGAGATTTTCTGTATTTCCCTTCCTTGGTAAAGTTTGAGGAAACTGATGCTCCCACCCACTGGTGGGTTCCTTCTCCAGTGGTTGTGGTGATGACAGGTACCACACATTGTGCCAATCATTCTGCAGGGTATTGTAATTAATTATTTTTAAAACTAACACATGATAAATTGTGTCAAAAGAAATGAAGAAATTATCTTCAGAGTAAAATTATCTTCTGTATTTAACTCAAAAGTCAAACTAAGATGTTGTTAGAGTTTACACCTAAAGGGGAACTCTCAGCATGTGCGTGAATTGACACAGGTAACCATGGCAACCACAAAATCACAGCCAACATGCAGAGTAGATTTATTTCATTACATCACTAACAACGCTGGGTGGGAGAGACACACAGGACACAGGACACAGGACAGACGCTCAGCTCATCCATGGGCACAGACACACAGGACACAGGACACAGGACACAGGACAGAGGCTCAGCTCATCCATGGGCACAGACACACAGACACACAGGACACAGGCTCTGCCAGGCTCAGCTCATGCCCAGCAGCAGCAGCTGCTGTCTGCCCATGTTTTAAATGTGTTAAAGGTTTATCACAAGGCTGCGCTTTTATGATCTCTCTCCCTCAGCAGGAGACAGGCATGTCCATGAGAGTGGTCTCTCTACACAGGAATTTTGCTTCTCAAAACAGGCACAGGATGAACAACATTAGGCATAATAAGTAGAGTTTCCCACACTACCATTCTTAGAATTTCCAGCCGCAGCACCACTTTGAGTGAAATTATTCCTTCCTTGCCAAATCTTCTGATTTTAACCCTTTCCTCCCAACCACATGCTTTCAAATTGTCATTATTTGTTACGAACTGAAGCTTAAAAAACCCAAAACTTTCCCCATAATTGACTTTGGTGTTTTTCATTTGGCAAATTCTTTTCTGCAGTGAAGAAAGCAAATTCATGTTACCAGTAGTAGAGAAATTCAGGCTAGAGACCAAAACTCCTGATCCCTGTGAAATTATGTGCACTCCCTGAAACAAAACCTTTCCCAGGTGAGCAGGAGACCAGGTCACCAGGAGACCTCTGAGCTTTTGTCTTTTCTGTGCTGGTTCTTCCTGCCCCGGGCTATGGGCAGAGCACCAGCAGTGGGGGCAGTGTGGGGTCTGCTCCTCCTGCAGCCCCCAGGAGCCTGGGTGGGCAGAGCCTCAGCTGGCACAGGCAGAACACCTGCCCCAGGTGTGCCCCAGGTGTGTTCGCAGTGCTCTCACCTCCCAGTGCCCACACCGAGGGTCACAGGCCCAGGTGTGCCCAGGTGTGCCACTTGCAGTGCTCTCACCTCCCAATGCCCACACCAAGGGTCACAGAACACCTGCCCCAGGTGTGCCCCAGGTGTGTTCGCAGTGCTCTCACCTCCCAGTGCCCACACCAAGGGTCACAGAACACCTGGTCCAGGCGTCTGGGACACCAGCTGGATCCCAGCTCAAGCCTTGGCTCACAAACACCTTTATCCGCTGCCATTGCTTTTGCTCAGCTCTTAATCTTCACTGGGCTAGGCCTGGGGGTTCCTGTTATCCCTATGAATGCCTGACCTCCTGAAATGGGTGCAGGCTTTGGCCTTATTGACAGCTCCCAGAAATGAGTCTCAGCAGTGAATAGTGTAGAAAACTCCCTCCCTGTGTTTGCTTTCCTGAGCTTGCTCCCACCTTTGTGCAAGGACAGACCTTCTGTTTTCTGCTCCGTGATAAAGGATGTGCACTCACCTACTATTTAATTTCATAATACTAATAATTTCATAATACCCCACCATTACTTCTTATGCTTTTCAGATCTCCCACTTAATCTTTTCACCCAACAATAAATTCAGGCCATTTCAGCCCTGCAGGCCCCATAAATCCTCTCCAAACACTTAGTCATTTCCAGAACTGATCTCTGGATCCAGCTATTTCATCCACGTCCTTTTTGAGACACACTGACCTGAACAGATTATTCTGGGGGAGTGTGTAACAGTGATTTCTTTGATTTCTTTGACAGTTTCCCAATACTTCCAGTGTTGATTTATCCTGCTCCCTCTGCATTCCAATGACTCTTGCTCCTTAGAAAATATCTACATGTTAAGTCTTTGAGCTACCCCAGTGATACAAAGATCTTTTTTTCTGGGTTATTACAGTTAATTTAGAGCCTAGCCAGGAGTATAAATTGTTCCAATTAACTCCTCTGTGCAAATTACTATGCATGTGTCAAAACTGAATTTTTCTCATCATCTCGTTCTCCGTTCACACCACCATATTTTTATACACTTTGAAGATCATCACCCAGTCTTGATTAACCTAAATAATTTTGTGCAGTTTACGTCTCTTGCTGCTCCTTATCAATTCTTTCATGCAAAATAGGTGTGGATGGGTGTGTGGGTGTGGATGTGTGTTTTGTATGTAAATTAAGGATTAAATTCCCCTTTAGGAATTTAGATAGGTCACTCCCCAGACTTTCTGCTGTGGCCACAGTTTCCCTGTCCAATTCAAGATCAAGAGTAGTTTAGGGACCAGATGTGAAATGGAAGGGAAGATTCAAAATCCACTTTGTGCTATGTGTTGAGAGGGATTATGACTTTACTTTTTATGGCTTTTTTTTTTTTTTTATTTTTCAAAGCTGGAGCAACTCCATATTTAGCCAAGGAGCTCCTTGGCTTATTTCTATCCCTTCTCAGAGTCCTGTTCCCTGAGTCCAGTGTAATTCCTGCTGACTCCCGGGAGTTCAGAGCGAGGAGCTGAGATTCTGTGGTGCTGCACAAAGCAGCAGGGCATGGACAACATTTCACCCTTAGAGATGAGAGCATCCACACACTGAGTGGCAGGACTGGGACACCCCAATGACCACTTCCTCCCCAAAATGGTCAGTTCTTTCTTTATACAAACCCATTTAATAGACTGCAAAAATTGTGGTTTTACTTAGAATTTTTTTTTATCTTTCCAATAGCTGATTCTTCTTTAATGCTACTGAAATCACAAATTCTGCAGTTCAGTTTGTGACTTATATCTGGAGAGATCTCTGGTTACCACAGTGATGACTTGTTTTTGTTGTGTAACCAACCCTTGCCATGGGTGAAACAGTCATCACAGGTTTATTGGACTTCAGACATGGCATTCATTCATATAAATTAGTATACAATTTTTGTCCGCACAATGACAATTTTTACAAGTCACATAAACATGCTTGCTGTGTAGTTAAGATCCATAGCCATCCAAACTTTGGTAATAAGGTTTAATACTTCAGGAAGTGAGACAGCCAGTAGTAATTGCCCAGTTTTGGGATGGAGGGTGGTAGATGGTGGAGGCAAGGGGCCAGGTCCCAACACTGGGAATAACCCCTCAATAACCCAGAGCACTGAATGAGGTCAATCCAAACCTCATTATCTCCAGGAATTCATGTTCCTCAGACACAAGTGGTGATGTCTGGTGGAGATGAATGTTATTTATCTGCAGCTGATCTTTCCCAAGGCCACCGACAGAAAGATAGATGGAAAACATTTATTCTCTCTGTGGCTTGTATAATTTTCATGTAATGCTATCAGATCCCCCAGCTGTCTGTCGCTTTGCACTAAGATTGATGTGAAATGCTGAAAGAGGGGAATAAAGCTACTGGTAATAACAAACTATCCAGTAATTTGTGCTTGATAGTGCCCAAAACTTAGTGACATGTTACCTTTCACTCAGTAATGCTGTTCCCTGACACCTGGATCATGCTGCATCACCAGTTCCATGCTATTCAGGCCTGGCTTTTCCTGCCATCTGTACACACAAGTAAATATACTTTAGCCAAACACTGGGTTTCAGTCAATTAGCAGCTATGGTTACAATTCATCCATTTCCCTCATGGAAAGCACCCACCTCCTCCAGGAGCTGCTGAGATGATGTGGGGTTCCAGGAGAGTGAACTGGGCTGGGCAGATCCTGAGGGATCTCCTGGATGTGGGAGAACATTGAGAAATATATCGAACAAAGGCTCTAAAAGACACCCACAGATACCCAGGTTCATAGATTGTTATTCAAAATACTGACACTGGTACAAGAGCTCCATACCTCTGACTGACTTCTTTGCTCATTATTTTTCTTCAGGGTTAAATAGAAAAATCATCCTACATTTCCTAGTATCAAAGCAACTGATAAAAATGTTTTCCACAATAAAGTTGACAATAATTAGCTTAGCTCCAGTGAGGCTTCACTGCCTGGAAAAAAATCCCTCAAAAGGCTGGAAAAAGGTTCTTTATTAACATTCTTCTGTGATTACATAATATGTATCTGCACCCACCCATCCTGTATTACTTGAGAAGCAATTATGCCAAAATGACACTTGCTGAGATGGCAATAAAACTGCCATGTAAAGTGCCAGTATAACTGCTCCAATAACTCATATAATATATTTATTTTCTAAAAAAATTGTCCAGCCTTATCCATATTTTATTAAAACAAGAAGGCAGAGTACCAACCGCAAAGGCTCTGACTGTGTGAGAACCCTCTAGTGGAGTAAGAATCACAGAGATGCAAAGTGCAGACAAAGAGCAGTGTGGAGTGCCTCCCTGCAGTGTCCAGCCTGTTCGTCTGCAGCACCACAGAGTCTGGGTTCACAGAACATCCTGAGGTGGAAGGGACCCACAAGGATCACAGCGTCCAGCTTCTGAGCAAATGGCCCATGCAGGGATTGAGCTCACGGCCTTGGTGTCAGGGCTGGGGCGCAGGAGGGTCCCTGGGGTGGGGGACCCCCACCATGGGCACTGGGCACAGGAGGGTCCCAGGGACCCCCACCATGGGCACTGGGCAGGGAGGGTCCCAGGGACCCCCACCATGGACACTGGGCAGGGAGGGTCCCAGGGACCCCCACCATGGGCACTGGGCAGGGAGGGTCCTTGGGGTGAGGGACCCCCACCATGGGCACAGGGCAGGAAGGGTCCCAGGGACCCCCACCATGGGCACAGGAGGGTCCTTGGGGTGAGGGACCCCCACCATGGGCACTGGACGCAGGAGGGTCCCAGGGACCCCCACCATGGGCACTGGGCACAGGAGGGTCCCAGGGACCCCCACCATGGGCACTGGACAGGGAGGGTCCCACAGCCCAGGGACCCCCAGAGCTGCCACAGCTCCAGGGGGGTTTGGAGAGCACTGCCAGGGGTGCCCAGGGTGGGGTTGCTGGGGATCTGGGCAGGGATGGGGTTGGGATGATCCCTGTGGGTCTCTTTGCCCTCAGGAGATTCTGTGTGATTCTATTATCCCATCAGCTCTCAGTGGCACATTTCCACATAGGAAAACACTGGAGTGTTGCTTTGCTCCAGGAGGTTGAAAGTACAACCAAACTTTTGTGCAATGACCTAAATCAGAACCATACAATGGTTTGTAACAGCATGAATTACAAATAAAAACAAGTAAATAATGCATCAATTTTTGAATCTGTTAATTCTAAATGAGCAGCTATTCTGCTACATAGTCCCATACTCTTACAGGGAATTAGTCCTTGGCCATTTTTATCCTCTGAGCTGTCTTTTCATAGGAAAATTACTTTGAATTTAATTGTACAGTAAATTAAAGCTGGCGGAAAGCCATTGAAAGATGGCTGATGGCTGACACCTCTGTCCCCTGCATGGCTCTTTGCTCTGCCGGACTCTCCAGGCTCTGTCTGCACACAGGGCTCTGCAGGACCCCGCTCCCTGCACCCACAGCCCAAATCCATCTGTTTGTTCCTCAGCACCCTGCTGATCACTCAGTGCCCCCCACACAGTGGTGTGGGA
The DNA here is from genome assembly GCF_027579445.1 of Ammospiza nelsoni. Lineage (NCBI taxonomy): Eukaryota > Metazoa > Chordata > Aves > Passeriformes > Passerellidae > Ammospiza > Ammospiza nelsoni. The sequence continues at coordinate 65,269,878 of NC_080638.1, forward strand.
GCAGCCCCCCAGCAACGCCCCCATCTTTCACTTGTGCTGTTTTTGCATGTTTGGTTTGCACCAGCCAGCTCACACGCTGTGCACACCGAGTGCAGCTTCCCGGCTGCAATTCCTTCCAGGAGCTCTCACGCAACCTCAGCACCGCAAAGCACTCTTTGGGAACCGTGTGAAAAAGGGGTTGTTGTGGCTTTTTATCCTGAAAGTGAAGGCAGAAGCCAGCTCTGTTTGGTTTACACAGAAGGAGTCTTCCTTCAGTGCATTGGACAATAAAGTTCAACCACTTTCAAGTTCCCCCTCTTCCCTAAAAGCAACTTCTCAGCTGAAGTAATTGTGTGAAAACATAAACAAACTGTTACACTCCCTCAAGAAGCCATTAACCATGGCATGGTAAGTCAGGAATTTGCATAGAGCTGATTGTTTAGTAAACAAATTCTCTCCTGAGAGGACTGTCATTAATCTTTTGCATCAAATCTGTTGATTAGTGTTTCTGGGAATAATGCTAGACTATACAAGCAGGTGTAAATCATGATATCACTTTATTTGAAATTTAGGATTAAATATGGCAATAAACAAATTTTTGAGTGCATTTTTTAAGCTTTGGAATCTTTAGCAAAAGATTATTTCTGCTTTTTCCATCAAAACTGAAGTTCATGTAACCTTTACCCTTTGGTATTCTATTAAAAAATATATTAAGAAATCTGAATTTAACTTCAGATTGTTTTACAACCTACAGGCTGTTGTATTTGTCAGTGAGTGTAACACTGAAAGTGTAAAATGAGATGTATGTTTAGATGTACATTACTGCCTGTAACAGCCTGGAACTTTATTTTTGCTATTATTACCAGCACAGCTCAAAGGCGGCTGACGCTGACCCTGTGCACCAGGGCTAGTGGAGAGGTCCCCCCTCACCATAGGCACCTTGGTGTACCTGCCCTGTCCCTCTTGCAGCAGTGGCACCTGCAGGCCTGAACCCAGAATTTCCCCCAGGGAGGTCACGGAGAAGGGGCAAACTGATAAAGCCTCAGCAGGACAGGCTGAGAGCAGGGTGTGCCTGTGCCCTGTCACTGGGCAGGCAGCTGTGCTCAGAGCAGGAGATGGCGGGGACAACCTTGATCCCCCAGGGTCACATCTCTCACAGGGTCACATCTGGGCATCTCTCCAGGGCCACATCTGCGCTGCTGCCTCCCCTGCCAGTCCTGCAGGACCAGCCCAGCCCAGCCCAGGGGAGCTGCAGAGCTCTGAGTGTGACCGTGTTCACAGGGGTCCAGGATGAGGGAAGAGATGAGGATCTGACTCCATGTTTCAGAAGGCTGATTTATTAATTTATGATATATATTACATTAAAACTATACTAAAAGAATAGAAGAAAGGGTTTCATCAGAAGGCTAGCTAAGAATAGCAAAAGAAAGAATGATGACAAAGGTTTGTGCCTTGGACAGAGAGTCCAAGCTAGCTGACTGTAATTGGTCATTAATTAGAAACAACCACATGAGACCAATCCCAGATGCACCTGTTGCATTCCACAGCAGCAGATAACCATTGTTTGCATTTTGTTCCTGAGGCCTCTCAGCTCCTCAGGAGGACAAACCCTAAGGAAAGGATTTTCCATAAAAGATGTCTGCAGCACTCTGAGCACAGAGGGCAGCTCTCCCTGGCGGGAGTTCGGATCCCCTGTGGCCCCTGGCACACTCATTGCTTTGCCTTGCTTGGAGCACGTGTCAGCTCCTTCCCCTGGGTCAGTTATTGTCACTGATAACCTGTCAAAGGACAACATCAGTCCCATTGTCATGCTCTTCCTTGCTGTCAGAGAGTGCTGCTGAATTTCCCCGTGCTGCCCAGAGCTGTATCTGGTGTGGATAGAGATCACTGCCCTCCTTGGCATCCGTGCTGTCCCCCTTGGCAGAGCCCAGCACCCTCCCTTGCAGCAGCAGCAGAGCCTGGATCCCACAGTGTCCCACTGGGGCTATGAGGTTTTTCACATAAGAACTCCAGATAAGCAAAAGTTTCATTTTTTAATAAAGCACCAGGAGAGGGGCCAATGTTTTCATGACATTTCATTTTTCAGCTGTTAATTTTCATTACTCTTGTTCACCTCTGTTTCCCAGAGGCCAAGTGCAGGACAGCTCTGAGAATCTGCAGAGGGAAAAATGACAAAAATATCAGTTATTGTAACCAAAGTCTTCAAGCAGCTGAGAAAGCCTGGGAGGCACCACAGAAAGGTTGCTATTTATAGAGACATAGCTGCCAGCTCTCTTAGATTTTACACTGCAGATATTTATTACAAATTGTTGGGGTGGGTATTTGTGAAAATAACAAGGTCACATCAAACATACCAAAGTAATTTGTTGATTATTATTTTTTTTAAAGCACTTGAACATTAGATTAGGAAAGTAAAAAGGAAACAGTGGACTAAAAGCTTTATCATAATGAAAATATACAAGAGCATTCCTTTTTCTCCTGACAGGACAGGACAGAAGTGTAAAAGGCTGAGGAATAAGGTGTGTAAAACCACACCATGCATCTGTGTCAGAATTGTACATGATGTAAACAAAACAATCATACTGGAGTGAAGTGCCAAATTACAGCACAAGGAATTATTTTCCCACAGTAGGTCTATCACACCTCTCTAAAAGCAGAGCCAGTCAAAGCAAATACATTTTCCACATCCCCAGAAAATCCCCAAGACCATTTTTCTGTGCTCTGTAATTCAGATAGAAGAGCAATCAGATAACAGTGCCAGGCTCAGAGCAGGCAGCCCTGGCAGCTCTGTGGGCACTGCAGGGCCCATTTCTGGGGCTTGTGAAACCCACCAGCCCAGGAACAACAGCAAATCCTCCAGGAAGACGTTCCTATAAGGCATGCAGAGATGAATGTATTGCTGCATGCAGAGATGAATGTATTGCTGCTGTGCATTCTGAGCAGGCACTCAAAGGACAGCAGACTGAGCCCCACTGGGGCAGACCACAGTGCAGCTGCTGCAGCTCTGAGGGCACCTGCACCTGGTCCCTGGGAGCACAGCCTGCCCTTCTGAGGGCCTAACGACCAATTAGAGCTAATCACAGAAATGAGGGCTGCTGTTTCAGCCAGCCAGCCATGACAGAGCAATGGCAGGTGAGGTGCTAGGCCTGGTTCTGCGCTCCAGGGCAGGCCGGCCCAGCCCCACCAGTGCCCCAGGGGAGCCGGGGCTGTGCCGGCCCCACAGACAGCTCAGGGCAGCACAGGGGGATCCAGGTGTGGCCACCTTGGGTTTCTGGGGTGCCACAGGCCCCAGCAGCAGACACAGCAGGGACCCACCCATGCAGCAGGACGAGGGCAGGGCAGGAGATCTGGCTCTGGCCTGCTGCAAGGCTGTGCCAGCTGCCACCACTGGCCCTGGGGACATTTCTCCGTTCCTGCTTCAGTGCTTGTGGCTGCCACAGTCCATTGAGAGCCTTGCCAAGATAATTCCTGCACAGCCATGAGCGCTGCATGAGAAGAGGCTGCTTCTCCTCTGCCTTCCCCACAGAAAGAGGATTGTATCGTGCCATTGGGCACGATAAGGTGATATGGATTCAAGCTGCCTGTCCCGTTCTCTTGGGAGACCAGAGAACAGCCAGCATACAAGAAATCCTACCTGAACCATGGATACAGCCGAGAAGAAAAACAATCTGCTGCACCTCTGAAAGTGATAGGTAAGACACCGTGCTACCAGACAGTGGAGTTCCTATACAGAAAGACCACGTAGACAGTCCTCAGTCTCTAGGAGAATTCTCTCAAGAGAAGAAGCCAGTTTTTTAATGATGAAAGGGCAATTAGAGCAAAGAAAATGAACTCTTTTCCCGTATTTCTATGAGCTAGCTCCTCCCTTACCTGAGATAAAGGCAGGTGAGTCCCAGTTCAGCCTTGAGGCTGCCAAGTTTAGTCTTGCTGCTGCTGAGGCACCTCAGAAGATAACTGAGCAATGCCCCCTCACTTTGGAGGGATACAAGCTCCTTGCAGAGCCCCTGCCAAGTTCTGCTGCTCTGCATGCCAGGAGTCCATGAGCCAGCCCAGAGGCTTGGCTCCGTGCAGCTCCCGTGGCTCTTTGAAGATCAACGTAAAGGTGAGCACAGAATGGGAGCAGTGATTTAACACTTTGCAATGGTGACATTTTTATTTCTTATTTGCTGCTCTCAGATCACACACTGATGATCCCCTCTCACTTTCAGCAAGCCCCTGTGTGATGGGCAGCTGGAATTGAGTTTTTTCAGGGCAAGCAGCCGTGTTCCTGTTTCACAGCCTGTGCCCACAGCCCTTTGAATCCTGGGAGCCCATTGCACCCTGCCCTGTGCTGTATCTACAGTACCAGCCTCTCACCACGCTGCTCTGGCTGCCTGAACCTGCTGTGCCCAGTCCAGATGAGCTGTGCCTTCTGTTTCCCTGAGGAGACGCCAGGGATGCACCATCTGCCTACAGAGCTACTTTGGGTGGCATGTAGACGTTGAATTTGAGTGTTTTTTAGTCACCTTTGTTAAAAAAAAAAGCTCAGAAAACTGGTCAAATCACATGGAATATCTTTTGCTGAAAGCAGAATTATAAACAGTGACTTTAAAGAAAATCTGCCGAATTATTCCTTTCCTATATAAGTAATCTTTAAGGACTGTGGGAAAGCTTATCTAGAAAATAGCTTTCTTGCTCTAATTACTTCGGTTTTTGCTGAAAAGAAAATATTTCTGCATGTAGTTGGAGAACAAGTTTGGCAGGTATTTCTTTGTCGTCACTAAAGTAGGAATAGTGACATTCTGGACCAGTGGAGGTCAGGAGAATCTTTGGTACTGTTTTTTCCTAGACTCCAGAGTTTCTATCTGAGTGAGGCTGTGGAGCTGAGAGGTCTGGCATGGCGTGTCACTGCCTGGCTGCTGAATGCAGCCATGAAAGGATGACTCAAGGGTGCCAACATTGTCTTCCTAAATTCCAACCCTCTTGCATATTTAAACTTTGGCAATTAGTATAAGGAATCAAAGCAATCTCAATTTGAAGTACTTTAAGTTACCTCATTAGATCCAATATTAATTTCTTCATCATCTCATCACAATTACATTTCCATTTCAAATTATTTCTCTCTGTTAACTCTAATCAATTTTATATTTTGCTAACAACAAGTGTGATCTCGATGGGTGGCTGGAGCACCTGAAGGTCACTGCAGCAGGCAGGTGACCCTGTGACAGACCATCCCACAGTGTGTGTCCTGCACAGGGGAAGTCCCGTGGGAGGGCACAAGCTGTCAGCAGATGGGGGGGATTTTATTGCTGCACTTTCCTCACCTCCCAGGTTGGAAACCACTGTCACAAAAGCAAGGGCTCTGCTTGCTGAATCAGGGGCTGAAGAGAGCAGTTGTGACGGCGGTCACAGGGGTCTTATGTTGAAGGAGGAGACGAGGATTTGACTCCATATTTCAGAGGGCTTGATTTAGTATTTTATGTATTACATTAAAACTATACTAAAAGAATAGAAGAAAAGGTTCTCATCAGAAGGCTAGCTAAGCTAAGAATAGAAAGGAATGATAACAAAGGTTTGTGGCATGGCTCTCTGTCTAAGCCAGCTGACTGTGATTGGCCATTAATTAGAAACAACCGCATGAGACCAATCACAGATGCACCTGTTGCATTCCACAGCAGCAGATAATCATTGTTTACATTTTGTTCCTGAGGTCTCTCAGCTTCTCAGGAGGAAAAATCCTAAGGAAAGGATTTTCATAAAAAGATGTCTGCAACAAGCAGTGACTGGATACAGCCCCTTCCCTGGCTTGACAGGCTCAGTGTGCAGGGCTCAGTGTGCAGGCTGGCTCACCTGGCTGCACACCTGCAGCCTCACCTGTAATTGCTTTGCCAGCACAGAAAAGCATCCCTGAGGGCCAGCAAAGCTGGTGTTGTGTAGCTCATGTCCAAGGCTGGGCCAGCACGAGAATCACCTGCACCAGGGCAGGAGGAGTCCTGGGCTATTGGTTGTGCTTGCTGCAGCACCAGGGACCCTGGGGAAATCCACCTGCAAATTGTGTTTAAAATAAAATAATAACCCACTGGGCATCTTGTGTCTCAGGAAGAGCTGCCGTGAGGGGAGGAAGATTGCAGGAGACAACCAAAGCCTGCAGGTCTGAGGACAAGCAGAACCCTGCAGATTGCAGCTCATTTCTGGTGTCTCCTGCTGTCCCTCACGCTGAGGTTTTCCCTGTGTCAGTGACCATCGCCTGGCCAAGAGCTGTTGTAGGTTTCATTTGCATGCTCAAAGCACATTTAAAGAGATGCTGGCATTTTTCCAAACAGAGAAAATGATCTGCTAATATACTGAATAATGTGTCACACTGTAACATGATGTCAGAAGGAAAAATTGTTCTTAACAATCATTAAAAGGAAAAATTAAGCCATGAAGTACAATCAGCCCTTGAATGTAAAATCACAATTTAAACCCACACTTTATGAAGGCATAGGTATAAAGAGAAACAGAAATGTTTAAAATAATTATGTACTTTAACAGAACTTAAAGTATTCTTTGATGTCTAAAGTTTTAACGAGTGAAATAAAAGTATGACAGAGTATGAGACCATATCTCCAGAAGTTGGGTTTTGAAAAGAAAATATTATCATGAGATTTCCCATCGGAATTACAAAAATGACAGCACTGGGAGTGCCTGCTTCCAGAACTGGAATAGTAGCTTTCTGTGAAAATGACACTGTCAGAGAAAAGAAATCTCAGTTCTGTGTTTCTGATGCACTGATTGGCTCCTTCACTTTCAGCTACAGCTATCTAGCCAAGAAAGACAAATGAGGAGAATTTTTGTTAGGAAAGAGATATTCAAAGTGCTGTTATTTACAGTTTATTACTGGTCTACTCATGTTTATATTGTTATTGTTATGTGACTGTTAAAAAGCAGTCAATTACCCCATGAGAATTCTGGAGTGTATTCTAAAAAATAAAAATTCCTAAAAGTAGAAATCCCCAATAAATGGAAAATAAACTTACAAAACCCCATAGTATTAGAGCTGAAAAGCAGGACTGAATTTAAGCTTGAAACTTTGAGTGAAATATGTAAAATGTAACATAAGATACTTGAAAACTGATGAATGCCAAAGGATCCAAGTATTGGATCTGTCCTCAAAGAGAATCCTTTTGGCTAACATCTACATGCCAGGAGCTGGAGTGTGGCACCAGGGAGACAAAGGAACCCACCAGATCTCAACAATCTGTCTCCAGCAACAGCTGCGTCCTGCCTCAGCATCTGGGGACTGACTTTAAATAACTGATGTGTGAACAATTTGGGCTCCCCTGATGTGTGTGTGAGAAACCTCTCAAAAGCAGCATAAGCCTCAAGCTGTGTCCTGCAGCCTCCTCTGCAGCAGCAGTATATGCAACAGCAGCAAAAGACAGTCCACATTTCTCTGAATCTTTGCATAACTCTTTTAGAATCTTTGAAGAAGAACGGTGTGTGAGGTGAGCCAAAGAACTGATGAACTACATCCCACATAAACTATGGGGACAGTGTATTAAATCAGTTTCTTTACAGCTGCCTGATAGAGCAACAAATGAAAGCCTCAAACCTTCCCTCTTGAACTTTAAGACAAAAGGGTAATCGTTTTCTTATCTGTGGAGCCCTTATTAGCCTCTGTCTTCAACAGGTGTCTCATTTTGACTTCATGGCTTGATGGGTCATTTGAGAAATTTACTTCTTCCTGAACCAGTCTGCCACTTTTAAGTGTATCACTGTTTCTGAAGGGTTTTTTCACTATTTCAGAAGTGCTTTATCAAGAGCCATAATCACTTGTGGCTCTAGCTAAAGAGAATAAATATACAACTCCTTTTGTTTTCTGCTAGCAGGAGAGATTCTTAATGAGAATGAGTCACACCTTAAATAGACTGTCAGTGTGTAATTTGGGGAGCTGAGTGGTTTCTGTTTGGTTGGTTTGGTTTTTTGTTTGTTTTAAACTAAACTCAGAGAACTAAACTCAGAGAAGGCATTTTCTGTGGATCTTTTGTATTAATTTGTGGCCTTAAAAAAATTTGTAATATAATTTTAATAAGTACATAGGTCAGATTTGAACCAAGTATTTCAGTGCCAGTATTTTGAGGTGTTGAGGTTTGTCATCCCACTGTCTAGTCCTGTTTGCTTTTTTTTGCAGAGAGAGCACATGAGATAAGAAAGAAAGGAACTGTGTAACAGTTCAGACTCTGGTGGAGGAGCCAAGTTTCCTATGGGGCAGAGCTCCATGTCAGAGCAGCTGCTCTGAGGAGTTGTGCTCTCCCTACACCTCTCTGGGCTCTCACATCACACAGATCACACAGGGTTTTGCAGGAGCCTGCCTCAGCCCTGCCTGTCTAAGAGCCATCAGAGCAGGGGCTTTTCCAAAGCCCAAGCTCCCAGGCACAACTCATAGTGTCAGGAATGACCAGAGCATCCCAAGGGCCTGTAGGGTTTGCATCACACCTACACATCTCCAAAACCACAAGAAGCATTTTGAGATGCACTTGTATGGTTTTCAAAAATGGCCCTGGTGACAATCAGGGGGCTCCCCATGCATGGGGGTGCTGGGAAAATTTCAAATGCAGCCAGGCTCCAGTGTGTCACAGTGCCCTGCTCCATTCCCAAGGGAGGAATTGTCATTTTACTGAGTCCAGGCCCTTCTCCACGTGACTCTCCTGTTCCCACAGAACCCAGCCAGATACAGAAGCAACTTATCTCTGCTTACTTACTTATTTACTACTGAGGACTAGCAGCAGAAATCTGGCATTGGGATTTCAAAAGGCCCCATCTATGTGGTACCTTAACAAAGCCTTTTCTGCCATGTTATTCTGTGCAGAATGTTGGGAAGACACAGTCTTGTCCTCCACTTTAGAGCTCACCTTTGAGTTAATATTATGTATAAAATACTTTATAGAGAAGCACCACAACCTGATCCTGCAATCTAGCTTCAGATTATTCATATGAAGAATTGAATTACAAATGACAGAATGACTGTCATTTATGTTTCAGTTGAAAAGATTCCCTAATAGAATAATCTGCTTCTTTTGGAGAAATAAAATTTGCAGTATAGTTCTATCTGTATGGGCACTTAAAATTTCCTTGAGTATAGTCCATGGCTTTACAGACAGGGGCTAATTGCTTTTATAATGAGTAATACAGTTTGCAAAATAATCATTATCAAACTTTCATGCAAGCTGATCTTCTTAGCTCTATTTCAGACAACGGAGTTTTATAACAGCTTAAAAATTGTAAAGGCCTATTCTTAAAAAAAAAATCTTAAAAAAAAATTAATAATCCCACTACTATTGCTGTGGAAATTTACCACTCATTTTGTGGTAATCAAAACCTTTCTGATTATTAAGTTCATAGCGCCATTAAATAAAATTCAAGCACATAAAGCAGGGATATTACAAGTTCTGATGAAAGCCATTTAGTCATAAAACTATTCTGAATTTATTTTTTAATTAATCAGAAAATACAAGTTATGGGTAACAACAAGAAGCTGCAAAACAGGACCTAGAAAATACGCAAGTAGGAAGATGAGCTTCTACACTCTGTTTCATTGTTGCATTATGAGACCACTTGTAATTAAACACATACCAGATTTAAAGACTAGTTTTCTAAACCTTTGAGTTACTAAGAAGATTATTCATTTTGTTTTGTGTTTTCCTTCATGATCCATCCATTGCATCCCTTCCAGGGCTAAAAATATTGTCATTCTGCTGGTAACCTGATGGAAGCATGTCAAAGTCAAACCAGTGGTATCAGCCCTATTTCCCTCGTGATTGAGGAAAGTACCTCAGTCACGCTATGTAATTTTCTAGAGCAGCAATTTTGACCTGGTGCTTCACAGGCTACTTCAACGTGTTCTTTGGAAGGTAGGTATGTTTGGAAACTGCTCTCAGACACATGGTGGAACTCTTGGGGTGTCCTGTATAGGGACAAGAGTTGGTCCTGGTGCTCCTGATGGTCCCTTCCAACCCAGCACAGTCTGTGATTCTGTGATTCAGCACAGAAGCTCTGCCCTTCCCTGGAGAGTGCATTGTACTGGTCCATGAATCTGAAGTGATGATGACGTATCCAAGCAGGGCTCGTGCCCCTCCTCTTCCTCAGTCTCCTGTGTGCCACCCATGCTTGCCTTCTCAGAGTTTGTCCAAAGCAGCTGCACAATGTACTCTGTTCTTTGCTCCCTTGGCATGTCCAGTCCATGCTGTTTCCTTCCAGGGCTCTGCCAAGGTATCCTCAGAGCAGCACAAACAGCCCAGACCTTTCTCACAAAGACTGAGAATTCAGGGCTAAGCGTGCTGGTTTAGGATCCAAAGGGACTTGTTTCAGTTGTGTCAAAAGGCTGAAGTTCAGAGCACACTAAGCATTCTCTTTGGCCATCAGCTCAACAACTCAAAAATTGCTTCAAATAACAGCAAAGAATTTGGGGTTCTGTGAGCAGTAAAAATTCTTCCGAACAGAAGGGCAACACACATGCAGCCACCCATCTGATATGTTCATTCTGCATGTTTTTACTTGCACTTATATTTTAAAATTCTCTCAGGCCATTGCATATATAAATTTTAAGAAGTCCTCTAATCATGACTCAATTCTGAACAGAAGGATAGAGGGGTAAGACTGGCCTCTGATTTAAAATGATCTAAAGGTGTTAAACAAATGTGGCTGAGACAGTCTGTAAAAGTCAGGGAACTATTTTCAAAATTTCTGATCTGGTAGTAATTCATCAAACCTAATATGGTCTGCTCTTCCAACACTTGCAAAATAATAGAGTGAGAGTTTAAAATGTGTTTCTTGACTACTCTTCTGGTCTGAAGAAGCAGGAAAATTTATAAACTTTCTCACATGAAAGCAACTATTTCTAATGCTATGCAATACTTACAGTGCTTGGACTATGATAGTAATTAAAGCAGATTTTCATGTGCGTAATTATTCTAATATATCATGGTGAGTGATTTTGATTTCTAGGTGATGAGCAGGAGTGTTTAACTAGGGTTTTCACTGAATAGTCACACTCTAGTCTCAGACATGTTCCTTTTTTATGTTCTATGGGAATGTAGAGGCAGAAAATGATGAAAGAATTTGCATGATACACTGTAGTTCCATAATTAATCATTTATTTACCATATATTTTTTCACTTTTTCTTATAATAAAACAGTTACTAGCATAAACTTGGCCAGTGTAATAATTCTTCATTATTTCTAAATGTCTTCAGTATTTTTGCTTCATCGTTAATTTGTTGTTGAGCAATGTGTCTCTTTTACTTATGCAATCTGTAGATGAGTTAGTATCCATTAATAACGAAATGGTACAAATATCTGAGCATCAGATTCAAGTGCAAGGCAGCTGCCAGACTCGTGTGAAGCTGATTGACTTTTGTGCACAGAAGAGTTTCCAGACAGTTTTTAGGAGCATAGGAGCTGGACCCTGGAGCTCATTTTTATGAGACATTTTATTGCTTCTCTAGAGATGTTAAACCACTGACTTCAGACAACAGGTAGTAGCACATTTGCTCTTTAGCAGAGGCTGATCATTGCTTTGAGAGCTAATGGCAATGCAGTGAAGGTTTCTGATTCTGTTTGGTCACTTAGGTGATGCCCTGTGTGCTTAAACATCCTTGGATGGTTGAACTCAGGCCCCAGTTTCAGGAGAAAACACGGAAAATGAAGGGACCCCAATTCTGCTCTGGTAACAATAATGAAAGTGGGCTTGGTTCTGGTCCCACCCAGCGGAGCCAGAGTGGTGTCTGCTGCTCCAGTGCCCCGTGTCTCACCGTGCTTGCACCTGGGGACTTCCTCAGAGGAGACATCAGCCTTTACCTTGGCCCCTGCGCTGGGTCTGAGCCCCCTTCTTCACCAGCCCTGGGTCTTGTGGAGCACAGAAGCACCTAAGGGCCACGAGCATCACAGTTTCAGCTCTACTTTGGGGCAATGGCTGCAGCCTCACACCGAATCTGTCACTTCAGATGGACAGCTGCCCTGCTTAGTGCCCATGTTCCTTTGATGTACAATTAACCAAGCAAGGTAGGAAGAGAGAAGAAAGAGCCAATTCCTTCTGCAGCACAGACATTTTCAGTGCTTGGCTGCAGTGGGTGATGAGGTGTTAATGACACGAGTATTTGTCCTGTGGGGTGTGAAGATTCCTCTTTTTTTCTCTCTATGCCGTGCCCCTGGAGGTGTAAAGGAAGGGAGCTCCTGCAAAACCCCATCCCTGACCCTGGTCTGTTTGACAGGCATCTTTGGGATTATCACTTGCTCATTTATACAGCTCAGCAGCAAGGGATACTCAAGCCTTCACTTCATTTACTCCACAGCATTTTCAGAGGGTTCAGAATTGCTGGAATTGAAACCTTCCCTGATTTCAGTGGCTTTCCATCTAGTGTCCCAAAGTCTGAAATGCTTTAGCCCAGTAAAGATTCCTGAGATATAAGGCACTAACTTTAGGATTTCATGTATCATGATTTACGATGACAAAATCATTCAGTTATGTCATGTGACCTTCATTTATGAACTCTGTTACCTGCTTTAACTCATCTTCATCTCCCATCACGGTTATGGCCTGACATAAAAAAAGAATATACTTTCCAACATTTTTACAAATGTTTGATCATATTTTAAAATATTCTTTATAGCAGTCAATCACATTTTGAATGCTGTTAGTTGCTTGACCTCCAGAACTTCCAGCAGCAGCAATTTCCTAATCGTACGTTGGATAATGAAGTCCAATCGTACGTTGCATAATGAAGTCCCTTGTGTTCGTTTCAAACTCTTGCCTTTGTTCAGCAAGTGTCCTTCATCTTCCCAACAGGAGATGCAGAGAATATACATTTCCTCATTATTACCCCCCAGTGACCATTTTACCTACGACTGCCACTTCTTTGTATTTCTGTTCCTTGATGGTGCCCATCCCATGGTCAAAGTCAGCACAGGCCATGTGCCCCGAGAGGGTTATGGCAGAGCAGATGGCACCAGTGTGAGTTTGGGATCCAGCCCTACTTTTACCCTGTTTTCCTCCTGCATGCACAGATCATATATTCTTCCTTTCTCCTGCAAGAGAGACAGCTTTGCAATCCAGGACAGCTGCAGATGTTACAATCAGAGAATCCATTAAATGGAATGCAAACCATCAGTTTAATCTGTGCACCAAAGTGGAAGGCACTGTTCCTAGGGTAGCAGTTTCAGTCTCCCTGAGCTTTAATCATCTCAGCTTTCACTGCTAATTTCAAGTGAGCTGCCACCTAAAATGCAATGAGCATACTACTTCTGCAGGGAGTATAATTTCTTTGAAAGAAGATATTCTGGACAGAGAAATGCTTCCCTTGCCATCAGTTCTCCTGTTAGGATAAAAACCCCTAAAGATCCATGTTTATTTTGTGGTCCAAAGTACTCCAAGGGACTTATGGCTGTGGGTTTTCTTGGCGCGTATTTTCCATTATTCTTCAAGTGCCTTTCAATAGTAACCAGTATAATTTTCTCCATATTTTTTAAAATTTATTTATTTTTTAATGCAGGATATTTTTCAGAGGAAAAAAATTATTTCAATGTGATTTATTCCAGAATCCTTCTACATTCAAGATGCTTCTGCTTTTATTCACCCTCATGGTTGCTTTTGGAAGTAGTGTTTTCAATTGACTCACGTCACCACAGACAAACTCACTTGAAATGTTAGGACCGTGAAGATTCTTTTTGAAACTTGGAATTATATCTTGGTCAGGAAAATGTGATTTTTTTTGTTTGTTTTAGTTCATCTGAAGGAAACAAACTAATGCTTCCTTTAATTTTATAATATCATATTTTATCAGAACCTTTATGTATTTGCCAGTACAAGGAGTCAGGGCCCCAGATGGCAGAGAAACACACAGTACGGCATCACCATTTTCTCCTCCTCAGAAGTGTAAGTAAACCATTTTTAAAATTATTTAATCTCTTTTGTCAGACAGACCCATTAGAGGGCTTAGCCCCCATCCTGACATTCTTGTAACAATTCCTCCTCTAACTCCTTGGTGCCCTGATCCTCAGAATTGTTTAAAATCCTGTTTCCAGTCAGATTGTGTTTATGGTCTGAACAGGGTCTCTGCTCCCAAGGCCAGGCGTGTTCAGGGGGTGGAGGAAGGAATCATCCAGGATTCGTTAATTATTGAATGCTTAATCTGAAATCTTCTCAAGGCTGAACAGAGCACTTGTGCCAATCTGCTCCAGAAGGTAATTTGCTGCCTGTAAACTGGTGTGAAGGGAAGAAATCATTGTGTCAATTGGCACAGAAAAAGAAATCACTGCACAAGTTTGCAGGACCAGCATCAGCCAGGACATGGCTTGCACATCATGGCTCATTCATGCACAATTCTCCCTCTCAGACAGCTGCAGTTAATGACTGAATACAAGAGACAGCAGCTCACCGTTTGTCTCTAGGTAACGTGAAAATTCCCATCTTTTCTCTTATTTTTTTCATCTTTGTTGTTATTTATGCACAGTTACCTATATTGTGTGCAGAACAGTCTATGGTTATTGCTGCCAGCTCTAATTGTGTGATATCCAGGAAATTCAGGCATGAATTACAGCCCTGTTCTTCTACTTGCTGCACAAGTACAGACCAGAAAGGATTCTGCTCAGAAACATCAGTACAGATGTTCACTATGAGAATGAGGCAAGTGGAGGCAGATGGACAAACAAGGGGAAACAAGAAAACAGTGAGTCAATAAAAGGAGGAGTTTTTTTGATACTGTGCTGGCTGCCTATGTAGGTCACAGAATCCTACCTCACCTCCAAGTACCTGTAGCTAAGTTTGTCCATTGGCAGCCTTGTCACCCAGCTAATCAAACCCAGCTCCCTCCATTGCTCTTCACATTCCATATGTTCAGCCCCACCCTGAATCCCATTTATCACACTCTCCCTAGTTCCTTGGTGAGTTTTTCACCCTGGGACCCACACACCTGTGGATGCACATGAGCTGCAGCACTGGACAGAAGGGTGTGCTGCCTGCCCTGGACTTGCTGACAGCACTCCTGCCAAAGCAGACTGGGCTGTGCAGGCTGTCCACCCAGAGCTCCGGGGCTGTGAAAAATGATGGCTTACAGACACACGGTGACTTAGAAAAATTGTTGTCACAGCTCAACAGGGTGAGAAGGAGCTGCAAGCAGGTCACACCCAGTTTGGGCAGAGCAGGTGTGACGGCGCCTGGCAAACAGCACAGAGCTCAGGGCATGCTATTAGCAAAAGCAATACCATGTTACACGGCTACATGGTTATAATATGACACACATGTTGGTATGAAATTTCCTTTCTTCCTTCCCATCCATCTCCACCTTTCTCAGTCCCATGACTCTCCCCCAGTAGGATATTTTTCGAGGGAAAGATGTTAAAAAATGGTTAGACAAATATTTCAGAGGGAACGCTGTATGTGTTTTTGTGACATTGATTTTCTTGCTGTTTGCTGCCTGAACCAAAGTGAAAGTATGGGTGTAATGGCCACTAGGCAAAGCCTTCAGTCAGCAGGTTCTGACAGGTGATGACCTGGTCACTGCCACCATGTGTGCTTTGTCATGTGCTCAAAACACCTTTGACATTAGTGACCCTGCAACACAGGAAATCGGCACATTTGTTTTACAAAAGTAAATAACAGCTATGAATCGTGCCCAGCATGTTTGAGTGAAGCCATAAAAGGCTGCAGCACAGTCTGCCTCAGAGCAAAGGCGAGGGGACACCGAGCACCCCTGACAGCACAGAGCCCTGAGCCGCGCCGTGCCAGGCAGCCACGGCGCAGGATTGCCATCTGCAGGGCAGCTTGGCACCGGGCTCCCTGATCGCCACGGATCTCAGAAATGTTCATCTTGCTCTTGCAGTGTTTAGGTGTTCAGATGCCTGCAGGGATTCCCAGGCTTTGTGTCTGTACTGTTCCTATAAAAATACTTGTTGTCTTTTGCTGCCCTGGAGCTGCAAGTGACATAAAATCAAAGAATTGTTTGTGTGAGAAGGGACCTTCCAGACCACCTCTGCCACAGGCAGGGACACCTCCCACTGTCCCAGGCTGCTCCAAGCCCCAGTGTCCAGCCTGGCCTTGGGCACTGCCAGGGATGGGACAGTCACAGCTGCTCTGGGCAACCTGTGCCAGGGCCTGCCCACCCTCACAGTGAGGAATTTCACCCCAATATCTCATTGGCCACATGCAAAAACACACATACACTTTACAGCCATAGGTGTACATGTCAATATTAGCACATCTAGCACGGAAAACAGACTTCTTATTTTTTAAAGCTTCAGTGACTCTTATTTGAGTGCACAGCCTCAACAGTAAATACAAAAAATCTGCAAAACCATGAATGATCTGAAGAGCTGAGGTTCTCATTGTTGAAAAAGAGATTGATATAAAAGGAATTATTATGGGATTATTATAGGCCATTTTCCCCACTTGCTCTTTTCCATTAAATGCACTCACATGAGCACACCCAGCATCACAGACCTACACTGGTGAGAGACCAGTCAGGCAACACAAAACCTCACAGAGGTGCTCCAGTTTCTCTCTGACAAAATCAAGAAAAAGAACATGGCATCAGTGAGTTATGAAGTTTCTTTTACATTTACATTTTATTAGCACCTGAAACATGAAACAAGATGAGAAAAATGGGCACAGAATTTTTCAACACTGGAACAAGAAGATGGAAGTAAAAATCACTGCATTAAAAAATAAAGAGCAGAAAGTGCTGGAATGGAGGATAAAAGTTAAACAAGCCGTAGTTGTACTTGAAATGTGGCAAAAATTACCTCATATATGGTATACTGTCTTCACTCTGAGGTCACCATTCCACAAAAAAAATAAGGTATATTAATGTAGAAACCAAATTCAGAAACATATTACTTAGGAGCAATTGCACATCCTTGCAGAAAAACACACCCATGAAAACTGGTGAGTAACAGTAGCAGGGACTGGCAGTGATTTTACTTTGCACCTCTCAACCCATGAACTTCCCTGTTTTGTTCTGGATTTTTCCATATGAAGGTGCTGGTCATATGATTGCTCTGTACTGCACCTATGTCCATCACAAGCAGAAAGCCCAGCTGCACACAGCGTGTTGGTCAAAAGCCACTGTGGCTGTCCAACACCAACTACCACAGGCTGCTCCTTTGCAATCATGAGTAAATCCCTCCCCACTCAGGTGGACTTCACCCCCTGCTTCAGCCTCATAATTTTCACTCCACCTTGTTCCCCCATTTTTTCCGTGTGAAGAGTCAGTGGTTGTGACCATTCCCTTGGGCAGATCCCTGCGTGGCTGCACTCAGAGCTGGCAGGTTGGTGACTGAGCTGAGAGGGTCAGTGGGAGCTGCCACCTCTCAGCACGGGTGCCCAGCAGCCCTGCAGCATTTTGCTCATGTACTGAGAACCCAGGGCTTGCCACAAAACAGGAGACATTTCCAGGAGACAACACAAGTAGGCCAGAAGCAGAGCAAGGAACCTGACTGCAGTTCTTGTAGTCACTGGTAGCCACACCAAAGATCAGGTGAACTCGACAGGCAGAGTGCACAAACTGGAAAGCCCAAAGTGCTGTCGTGCACTGTGTGGCCAGACATTCCTTTGCTGTCAGATCATGTCAGAGCAGAGGCAAACTCCCCCTGATGACAATTCAAATGCTCCTCTTCTTTTCCCAGTCTATTTCTTGAAAGGAGGAGCACCAAATCTGCACAGTCTGAGCCTACCTAATCTCGCAGCAGGCCACTGTGTCTGAGGCACCTGTCTCAGCAAAACCCTGCCAGTGCTCTTACCCTGGGGATGCCGGACTATGATGAGGACAGGTTACAGGTGGCACCAGGCTGTGTTGTGTCACCTCACACTCTCTCCCCCATTTGGGCTGCTTTCCTAATGTCTTGTGATTCACAGTTGTTCAGCCTTATTAAATCACAGAGAACTGGAGATATTTATAAACTGACCTGCCTCATTGCAAAGTGAATACCGGTCATATATTATTCTGCACCCCCTCAACTAAACTGCATGCCAGACCTCACAATGAATTTTACAATGTTGGAAGTGCTGGAAAATGTCCACATCCTTCTTGTGCAGAGGTCCCAAAGATGGATGCAGGACTCCAGGTGGGACCTGAGTGAACAGAGGAGAGCAGCAGAATCCCCCCTCACCTGCCCACACTCTGGGGATGCAGTCCAGGTCATGGCTGGGTTCTGGGCTGCCAACACACGCGGCTGGGACACATCCAGCCTCAAACCCACCATCACCTTCAGGTCTTTCTCCTCCTCTGCAAACTTCTATGGCAGTAGTCTGCATTACTGTTGAAGACTCCAAGGCAAGTCGTTTTCAATTGCCATTAGATTATCTTTGTCAAATGGGCAGTTTGCCTTATCTCTCTCTTTGAGTGACCACATTCACACCTCCCTTGGGAGGGGACATCTGCTGATAACAGCCATTGAATGTCCCCGCATGGCTGATAAGAACTACAGCATCCCATTGGGAGCTGTGAGCCCAGAGGGAGGAGCCAAGCATTCCTACCTGGATATAATCTGGAGATTCTGGAACACCAGCACGGCTTCTCCACTGGATTCCCCAGAGGAACAGCAGCTGCCTCTCCTTCCCCTGGATCTTCAGAGGAAGAGACTGCACCCTTCTCCAGGATCCCTGCTCCAGCAGAGCCACCCTGACACTGCAGGAGGGCTGAGCCACAATTGCAATGGGACTGCTGCCACCAGCCTGACCCACAGGGTGTCAGGTTGGGTTCTGACTCTGGCAGTGTTGTTCTAGTGTACTGCATTGTTTATTTTATCCTTTTATTTTTCTCCTTTCCCTATTAAAGAACCGTTATTTCCTGCTCCCATGTTTTTGCCTGAGAGCCCCTTAATTTCAAATTTATAGCAATTGGGAGGGGTGGTGAGGGTTCACATTCTCCATCTCAGGGGAGGCTCCTGCCTTCCTCAGCAGACTCCTGGCTTTCCAAACCAAGACAGTTACTCAGCACTCGGCTTCCTGCAGCACTGCACGAGCTGGCTGAGCACCAAGCCACGTCCTGGGAGCATAGCAGCACATCCTGCTGCAGCTGAGCCTCTGCTGTCCCCACAGCCCCAGAGGCACTGCAGGGGCTCTTCTGCACACTCGTGGGGTGTGGGTGGATCTCTAGGACAGCAGGGCTGCACAATGCCCGTGAGGCAGTGGGAAACCGAGCTCTGGTTATCTCCTGCTGACCGTGTCAGTCCTCGACTCTGAGTCACAGGGAGGGGTTGAAACATCAAGGGCTGGGATTCTGGTGAACTGCTCTGCATTATTGATTGCTTTCATCTTAATGAATGCTGTTTCTCTTTTTCCTGTTTTGCACAGAGAGTAAAAAGAGTTAATAATAGTAATAATATATACAACATTTTATTTATGAATATATGAATTATGAAAAATAATTCCTTTTCAGCAAATGTTAATTGAACAAGAATCATAAATATAGATAATATATGTAGCTGAATAATTTAGAAATGCTTGCCATTGTCACTGGTGGCAATCAAGGTGTGTGTCTATGAATATTCATATAGTATTGAGATAAAATGACAAATACTGAAAATGTTACACTTTGAATGTTAATGACAGAGTCTAATTCTTAGTTTGTAAGGCCTTTATAACTGTGTTGTTAGCCTGGAAATGTCATCATATCGGTAGTGCTTAATCTGATAATGCATATTTTTATTTTTACAGTGTAATATTGGTCATAAGGTAGAACTTTCCAGTGATTTTTATTGTCTTTACTAAAGAATTAAACTACAGAGATGATTGTTTAAATACTGAGTTTTGGAATGCATAAATTATTAACGATATTTCTGTAAGATAAAGTTACCACAACATGTTCAAAAATAAATATTTTTTAATATATTTTTTGAAAATATTTTATGTTTTCAATTCTATTCAATCTAGATAAATTCAATATGCCTTTTTCTCATCTCTGTGTCACAAGGCATAATGAAGTATTAACTTTGTACATTTTTTGCTCCTTTTAATGAGATAAAGTGTTTGTCTACTCTGGTAAAAAGGAAGCTAAGAGGAAACCTCACGGCTCCCTACAGCTTCCTGAGAGGGACACATGGATTGGCTGATCTCTTCCCTCTGCAATCCAGGGCTGGGTGCCTGGGAATGGCTCAAAGCTGCATGAAGGGAGACTCAGAACAGGTATTAGAAAGCATTTATTCACTGGGAGGGTGGGTCAAGCACTGGAACAGGCTTTCTGGAGAGGCAGCTGATGTCCCAGGCCTGCCCATGCTGAAGAGGCATTTGGACAATATCCTTACAGCATGCTTGACTTTTGGTCAGCCCTAAAGTGATCAGGCAGCTGGGCCAGATGATCATGGTAGGTTCCTTTCAACTGACCTCTCCTCTCCTCTCCTCTCCTCTCCTCTCCTCTCCTCTCCTCTCCTCTCCTCTCCTCTCCTCTCCTCTCCTCTCCTCTCCTCTCCTCTCCTCTCCTGTCCTATCCTATCCTGTACTGTCCTATCCTATCCTATCCTGTCCTGTCCTGTCCTGTCCTATCCTATCCTATCCTATCCTGTACTGTCCTATCCTATCCTATCCTATCCTATCCTATCCTATCCTATCCTATCCTATCCTATCCTATCCTACCCTATCCTATCCTATCCTACCCTCTCCTAACAAGGTACCACTTCCTGCCTGCACAGAGGAGCAGTGGTGGTTGTTTTCCTAGACCTCAGCAAAACACTGAACACCATTTCCCACAGACAGCTCCTGGACAGGTGGACAAGGCATGGGCTGCATGGCTGATCTCTGGGATGGGTGAGGAATTGTCAGCCTGCACTCAGAGCCCTGACCGATGTGCTTTACTCAGGCTGCAGCCTCTCAGACGTGAGCTCCCCCAAGAACTGACATTGGGTCCCACACAGCTCAGCACCTTCATAAATGATTTGGGATGGAAAACACTCACACCAAGTGTGCTGGCACCACACTGTTTGGTGAGGAAGACACATGAGGAGGCAGAGCAGCTCACACAGAGGCCTGGACAGGCTAGAACACTGGGCTAGCAAGAGCTGTGTGAGGCCTAATGAAGTCAGGTGCAAAATTCTGCTCCTGAGATGGAATAACACAGCAGCCCAGTACAGATGAAGGCCTGGGAGGCCTGGGCCCTTGCTGAAAGGGGTGGTGAGAACAATCGTTCACTGCAACAACCTCCCCAGGGACAGGCTGAGTCCCCATTGCTGCAGGGGTCACCATGCGGCTGGACAGGGCATGGGAAATGTTTCCAGGCTCCCTTTCCACAAAAGGCTGGAGCAGATGATCTTTCAACATCCTTCCCAACCCAGGCTGCTCTGTGATTCTACAGTGCCAAAGTCTTGAATCCCTTCCCTGTTTTTCTGGGAAAATGATGGTAAAGCTTAAAGAGCCCTAAACCTGAAAGATGGGCACAGAGAGCCCAATGGCCACAGTTCTTTACATTGTGGTTCTTTTCCATAATCCAGTATTTCTTAACCTTTTAAACAGCACTTGCTAGTAGAAATTAAACCATTAAAGAAATCTTGCCTTTCTTGCATGCTTTCTTTTATCAGTGCTAAGTTTTAATAAATGTATTTTTACTAGAAGGTAATTTGGGGGTTAATTCTTCAATGGACTGAATGATGGCTTTCTATCTAAAGTGGAGAGTGGCACCACTTCCTTTCTAGTAAGACTTTTAGACTACAACTTTTTGGAATATCTAATGTTCCTGAAGTTTGTCTTCCACTTAGGATAAACATATATAAAAAACACATGAGTCACAGCAAATCTGCTCTTTGATTTTATGTATTTGAGAGCAGGACAATGGATTCTCATGTGGTTAAGCCAAAACACAAATAAGTCAGGGCAACAAGCCAGAAGTTGATTAATTTGTCACCTGGCACACTAGTCCAAAGCTTAAGCACTCCTTCATTTAGAGGGGAAAAACCCATTTTTCTTCCTGAAGTTTAGTGATTTCAAACAGAGGATTGTTCCCTAAGTGAGGAGTGAGAATATCAAATTATTTGCTTCAGTGATGAAAGGTTGCTGAGGAATCCAATCAGAGATCTTTTCAGCAGAAGATCTTGAATTGATTCAGAAGAAAACATGTCAGCTTATCTCCCTGCTGCATTTTCAATATCCCTATTTGAATTTGAAGGACATGTAGAAGTTATTCTTTCTGCAGATGTCCCTGAAACAACTAGAGTTCATTTTCAAACAGAAACACAGTTTTCACATGTCAGGAAGCAGTTTTTACACTTTTTGCAGCTTCATATTAAGTCCATCCAAACAAAGCAAGATATAATCCAAAAATGCTCTAAAATTTGTGGTGGTTTATTAGTTCAGAGTGTTCTCTGTTTGCTTTTAATAAATAGTTGTATGCATTTAACAGTTTTTAAAATAAGCCAATTTTTAAATGACATAAGAGCTGTCATACAGTGAGTGTAGTGAAATACCACTTCACAGGAGCTCTTTGATGAGATTTTCAGGTGTTCTGTGCATGCATATGAACACACCTAACAATTTCCTGGACAATTGTTCTAATGCAGTCTGTACTCACCTGTTTCCATACTAGCAATGCACAATCTAATAGTGCAGTCAAGTACCCAAAATTCAAGAAAACAAGGGTCAGCAGTACAAAATTCCACATTTGCAGAAATACTTGGACACAGTGCAGCCCCCGGTCCTGGGCAGCCCTGAGACACGCTGATGGTTCTGCTCAGGAGCAGGCTGCAAGTGTTTCTGTGGACACCCAACACCCTTTGCCCTGCAGCCACTGCAGTCAGTGGAGGTTTAGTCCTTCATTTTCTTTGTCAATCTTGTGCAACTTTGCAAGAAAATGAAGTTCTTTGTAAGCAGGTGTGTTGTATTGCTGTTTGCCACTTTCAAAACAAGCAATCACATCTAATTTCTATATACCGTTGGCAGGAGAGAGTGTAGACATGTTCTGGCCCTGAGGGTTGCTCAAGAACACAAAGACGTTAAGTATTTCCAGAGTGGTTATTTGGTATCATCTTGAGCAATGTAATTGCCAAGTAAGATAGTATTTATGCCTTGAAACTTTTAAAATCCTGGTGCGACTGACCATAAAGAATAGGGTAAAATGTCTGTTTTTTAAATGAAAACAGCAGTGTACTTTGAGAGAGCGAGTACTGGAGGAGGAATGCCAACTGACCTCGATGGCAACCCATGCCCTGGGGCCGTTGGACAAAGCACTGCTCACAAAACCAGGCACCACCGAGGAGGCTGAGCCTGCATCCTGCTGATGCCAGAGCCAAGTGGGAGGGAAACTCACAGGGAGGAAGGGCCCACGTTTGGGAAATTCAAGAATATGCAGGAGTGGGAAGAAGATTCTTTGGGTGGTGCTGGGTTAGGGTTAATGCAATGTTGGTAATCATGAAAATCTACCACCCTCCCCTGAGCAATGACTGACACATTTTAGGTCAAGGCTTCATAAACTCAGATGTGTTTAGTGTCTTTAGTAGTTGTTTCTGTGAACAAAGTAGATTAAAAAAGGAAACCATGTTCTTTAAATACTTTTACTAGTGTTTTATTGTATTACAATGCCACTTTTGTTTAAAGGTTGTATATATGTGTGTGTACTCTTTATTCAAGTATAATATTTGGAGTTCTTCATCACTTTTGATATGCATGCATAGTGGGCCATCCTGGAAAATGTTGCAGCATTGAGCACATATTTGGGGTTTTACTGTGTGGAAAGACATACTGAGCAATGCAGCCTTTCTTCTTTCTTCTATTCTTTTAGTATAGAAGTCAGAGTTCCTGTGGCTTTGCTTCAGTAGGATTTCCCAAACCACTCTCTGATTCTGTGATTACATGACAGTTTGCAGAACAGGAATGACTGTTCTTTAGAGATTTTTTTCCTGACATATACAGAAACATTTTAAGGAAGGTAAGAGGAATAAGAACCATTAGTCATAGTTTTCTACAGGTCTGGATAATGAAAAGACTGTCAAGACACTATTAAAAAATTATTATTCCATATATGCAAATAAGAGAAGGACTGGGGGGTTTTGATATGGTTATAAGAAAATGCATGCTTAAAATACACCCAAACATGTCCTTGATTTCCATGTACCCATGCCCCCAACACGAATTAAATGCTTTAAAACCTGGTGTTGTTGGTCTGCTGAACATTTGTAAAGAATCAACAACAGTGAGGGGAATAAAGAAAATAATGAAAATATTGTAAAAGGGCAAACCTATTCATCGCACATTCCCATAAGGGTGTAACACACAAGAGAGTCTTCAGGAGATGCCATCAAAATTACTGTGTTCAGCAATTAGGACAAATGAGAACTGGAATCATTTCCAGTAGCCTTTCAGATTGTTAAAACTGAATAAAAGGATGATGAGCAGGTATATACACAAGATACAATTTAAACAGTCACATTCAATCTGTCAAGGACATAGTGAAAAAGAATTGTGTAACAGTATAGAACAATCAAAATATGTATGGAAGCAAATAAAAATATTCAGGACTCTTATGGCAAAAGAAAACAGCTGTTTCTTTAGTAAAGAGAATTAGAATATTCAGGCTTGAGTTTATTTTAAAGAAAAGTTATTTGATTGAAACACAAATTCTCTGCAATGTAAGGAGTGGGTATCTATGTATAACGAAGGAAACAGGCTGTGATCTTCACTGAAGAAGACCAGAGAAGGCACCACTAAGACCCCAAAATCAGATCTGCAGCAGCCTATCTCCAGAGAAACTTCAAAATTAAAGGGACAGGATCGAGATAAGCTGTCCTCAGGTCCAGTTCTGGCCTGCTGCAGCTTGGTGGGATTTCAAATTAAATACCTTGCAACTTCTGGAGTGGACATGACACAAAACATGGCAGGTGTGTGGAGCTAAGCTCTGCACAAATCACACACAGGACCTGGCTGCCAAACCAAACGTTTCTCCCAAAGGCTTGCTGCCCAAGCAGACAGGAATTGCACGGAGGCCTTGGCACTGGAGCCACAGTCTCTGCACAGGCATGGCAGCAGAGCTCTCTCATGGCTTGTGCCCTGGGCATGTCCCTGCTGCAGGCAGGGGGCTGCAAGGGATGCGGCTCCCTCACCACACTGGCAGAGTCTGCCTGGTTGGCAGGGATTAAAGGCCAGAATACAGAACATCCTGCTGTGGGTTTTCATGTAAAATACATTCCTGCCTGGTTATTTTAAGTGAAAGGCTCATATAGACATGAACAACACCACCACAGCACTTGAGAAAGCAACTAATCCTGAAGCAGCCACTACAGTATATCTTGCTTAGACTTCAGCATTATTTGGGTCTTTAAATCTAACTTTATTGCTCCTGTGTTTGTATTTCTGGAGATATCCTTAGTTAAATATAATTCTTTTCTAATTCAAAGATCCAGAAATGAAGAACCAAGCACTTCTCTCCAGAGTTGGTTTGGGTGCTTAGCTGTGGTCGGGATTAAATGCACAAGCAAGGCATACAAATTTCTGTGAGATAAGACGACCGACTCTGAGCATTTTGCCTTTTCCTTCCTGAGTTATTGATACAGACACAGGTGGCCATGTGTCACCCCTTCTGGGAGTGCAGAACTTGGCACCCGTGTTTATCATTCCACTGGAAGTAATGCAAGCTACTTGGACTGGCTACTGGACTAGGTAAATACAGGAAGCTATTGCACTCTGGCAGGGCATCTTACCCCCCATGAAAACTTACCTATTGCTTGTTAACCAGGCACGTAACTCAAGCAGGACAAGTTGTCTTGTAGTGAGCCATTCTGGCATCATTTTGGCACCAGAGTTGACACTGGTCTGGCATCTCTCAACTACCAATGAACATCTTACTTTGGAGTTAGATCTGGAAGATAAGCTGAATTTCTGAATGACAGCCATTTCCTTTACAAGTATCAAAGCCACAGGACACTTCCACAGAGCAGAAATCTTCCACACAGTTTCCTGGAAACCCGTGGAGTTTCTCCCATCAGCAGGGACAATTGTTTCACAGTTACTCACCAGGGGCTGAGTGAAGAAATTAGTGCACATCATCACCATTGTGGCAGAAAGTTACACTCCACTCCTAATCAGTATTACTTCTTTTCCTAGCTTTAATATAGGTACCTTGATACGGTGCACTGTTCTACGTGATGCTATGATCTACTAGTAGTTCTATTAGTTTTATACTCCACAGTAATTTTGATTAAGACCTTTTGCCTGTTATGTCTGTTCATTTGGCATAATAAATAATTCATTTTTATATAAATATATCTGATTTGCCATCATTAGAACTTGCGGAACAAAGTGCTTCCTTGAATTTAAACTGTTGCCAAAATCTGAGGCTAAAGAAGGATTTGCCTTAATTTAAACCCTTTCCTGTGAAGGAGGCTAAACACACACAGGAGTTCTTTCTGCCTCTCAGACAAACTTCCCACACAGCAAAGCTTCTTAAGTAAACGTCATCTGCAGCTCCCACTCTCCCTGTGACATGCACTATTTCAAGCTCTCACATTTGCAGTATTCATCGAGACACAGTGTGGAAATAAGTCCAATAATCTCTCCATCCCATCAGTAAACTGTTCTGCATTGAATTTCTGAAGAGCTGCATAATTGCAATTAATCTGACACAAAATACTCTAGCATAAATAACACACATCTGAGATAGTCACAATTTGTTCTCACAGCACCAGCCAGATAAAAAAACTAAAAGCTCATGCAAGATGAATTCTTTGACAGAAATGTCATTGGAGTCTGGTCAGGATAAATCAAGGAATCTTAGTTTTGTTTTTCATCGCATTTTGTTAAATGGGGATATATAAACAAAATCAGTGTTTGTGTGTGCTATGTAAATAAAGCTGATAAGGTGCTCTCACTACACTCCATAATCCCATTGAAACAACCTCATTTTCTGTTACTTTAAATTCTATTACTTTCCAAAGGAATGAAGGAGAACTAGCTCTAATATTTAATAACTGCACTAATATCTGAAAGTAGCACTAATATTTAATGACATTCTGAGTATAACATTACCCAGTGGGAAGCATTTTTGTCATCCTGGATTACTCAACAGAACAAGCAACACAGGTCTTCAATTAATCACTCCTGAGTTGTTACCTAACAGTTTCTGGTGAGATATTTATACTCTGCTTGTTACACTGAAATTGTTATGCAAATTTCTCCATTTGTAAGAGTAAAATGAACACTAGCAGCACTATCTGCTGCTAGCAGAAGCTTTCAACAGAATTTAGCAAGGCCACTCATGTTATATATTATTCAGATTGACTTTTGTACCAACAGTGACAGAATGAGCATTTCACATTACTAGGAATTTATTTAATTATACAGATTGTTATTACACATAATACATATAGATTATGCATAATGAACATATAAATAATGTCTGTAGTGTATTACAAAATATAATTAACATTACAGTAATGCAATGATATTTTTAATGGATTCAATACATTATAGATAGTAATTCTCACTGGTTATTGTACAAATACAGTTAAACCATAGCCTTTCTGGATCTTTGCTGGATAAGGGTTTATACTCAGCAGACCAAGACCACAGTGGGCTCGTTGATTTCCAGGGATATCTCCAGCTCTTTTTTGGTTTTTTTCCTCCCTAGAATTCTCTAATCCCTTCCTTTCACATGGCCCTGTGAAGCTTATGGAGTTTCTCTTTTGGCTATGACCATATTATTCATTTCTAAATGAACAAATGACAGGAGTTATCACTGTATATTAAATTAATAAGAAAACTAATTACATAATATTTTACTTCCTTTTTTTTTTTTTTTTCCTTAATAAGTTATCTCCTACTCATTTCCAATTTTTGGTCTTCTGTTTTTCATGTTACAGATCTGGTTTCAATTTTAGCAAGGTCTGCAGAATGAAAACCCATCCAAACTAGAGGCACTCACTTTGCAAATGACGAGGATCCATGAGTTATCCATGAGTCATGCCCAAGCAGTCTGACCGCTCTCTGTGCCGAACACTGGACTTTGTTAGTTTTGATCTTTGCAAGTCATTTGACACAGCCTCCCATGAAATCCCATGAAATGGTCAAAGTGGCAAGAAATGGAAACATTCCGTTAATAGAAATTAGGGAAAGACAAATTTAGAGCCAGAACAATGAGAATAAAAAACATTTCAGGTTCATCAGCTGTACTAATCTAAGGATGGCTCTATGTCGCAGTTTGCAGAGCTGCCATATGACTAGTTACAATCCTGACCTCTTCTGGTTAAGAAGCAGATGCAGAAAGAGCAGTTAAGGTCCAGAATGTCTGTTTTGAAATGTTGGGACCTAATTTCCTAGGGAGAAGAGAGCAGGGTCCTGATAAAATACTGAACTGAAATCTCCTTGCACTTCACCTCCCTGCTTTGTCTCATATTCCTGACTGCTGATGGGGTGTGCTGGCATTAGTGCATGAAGCATTTAGTCTTTACATTAAATATGATGAAGGAAGAAACGTATAGAATGCTTTATTGAGACTGAAAAGGCTGTCTAAGATTGTATGCAGACTGACAGAAAGAAACCTAATAAAAAGCAGTTTGGCTTTGAAGTAACGTCTGTAGATCAGCCTGCATGTTTCTGTGCCAGAGTTGCATTATTTATTACTCCTAACTGTTACAAAATCTTAAGAGAGATACAGAATTACATGAACAGAGAGGTAGATTTTTTTCTTCAGGTCTCCATTGAAATAAATTGAGTTGAACACAGACTTTGAAAGGACTACTGGAAAGCAAATGATGTATTTAGGGATTAAGGTGTTTTAAGTAGATGGCAAGTCAACAGCAAGCCACCAAAGCAGCATGTAGGACATCTGACCAGAGAGCACCAGCCCCAAATTCCAGGTTTGCTGCAAGGCTGTTGTCACCATGAGCAGCAGAAACATCTATAAATGGCTGGTAGCCTCTGACTAAAACTACCTTATGACTGATAGGAATCAGACACAGAAGGCATCAAACATTAGGATTTCTTCTGTGAGTTACCTGGGTTTTAAAAAGATTTGACTTTGTGGGAATTTACATTTTCTGCAAACAAGATCCCTTTTTTTTTTTTAACAGGCATGGATTAACGTTCCAGCACTGACTTCATTTCAGGGGGATTTGTGAGGTACTTTAATATATTTATTGGGATTTCCACAAGGATCCAAATGCAAGTTACAGACTTTAAAGTAAGTAAAGTCACACCTTTATCAATGACAGTTCAGGTATTTTCCCTTTCTTGGGATTTTTTTTTTGAGGGGGGAGACAAAAGTCTCCCAAGGTCCTTTTGTTTCTTATGAAGTTCCTCCTGTTAGGATATTCAGGATTTTGAAGTGCAGCATCAAATGAAGTCGCTTTTTTCTTAGGTGTCAACTAACAGAATTGTGAGACACAGCTTCTCTCTAAACAAAGCTTTGCTGCCTCCAGTGCTTTATATTCTGTTCATCCTTGGGTGGTTCCATTATTTATTACAATCCCTCTTTACATGGAAGTTAGACTGTCAGTATTTGACCCTCCCCCTTCAAAAATCTGAAACATAGCAAAATATCTGGACCCCTGTTATCTTTTGGTACTAGGAGAAATCACTGCACTGTCATTTCCATGAAGCTGAAGCAGCTCTGTTTGGAGTCAACAAAGTCCCAGGAGAAAGGAGACTTTTCCTTGTGCTAAACTTGCAGCACCACAGCTCACTGCTTTTTCTCTTTAAAATGTTCCCTTGCAAGAACCTCATCTCTTCCCCAAAATCCCTCTACTGCCTTTCATTCATGATCATAGTCAGGGCAGCAAAATCCCAGAAATTTCTGAAAGCACCAGTGACACTACTCCAGAGCACAGAGTGCTGCAAAGCCCCAATGGCAGGACAACACGAGAGCCAGGGTTACTGGGGTTACTGGGATTACTGGGATTACTGGGGTTACAGGGGTTTCAGGGTACAGGGTTACTGGGGTTACTGGGGTTACTAGGGGTACAGGTTTACTGGGGTTACTGGGGTTACTGGGGTTACTGGGGTTACAGGGTACAGGGTTACTGGGGTTACTGGGGTTACAGGGTTACTGGGGTTACAGGGTACAGGGTTACTGGGGTTACAGGGTTACTGGGGTTACTTGGGGGTACAGGGTACAGGGTACAGGGTTACTGGGGTTACTGGGGTTACTGGGGGTACAGGGTACAGGGTTACTGGGATTACTGGGGTTACTGGGGTTACTGGGGTTACTGGGGTTACAGGGTACAGGGTTACTGGGGTTACAGGGTACAGGGTTACGGGGCTACTGGGATTACTGGGATTACTGGGGTTACTGGGGTACAGGGTACAGGGTTACTGGGGTGTTACTGTAATTGGTTAGTAAGGAGTCGAAGGTTACTAATGTTAGGGGGGACTACATTCTTGGGTGATCCCTTATCACTAGGCGTTAGGGGGAGAGGAATCCTGCTGCTTTCCGTGACATCACGAGATTTTCCGAGCGCCTGCCCCTATCTACTACATCTACCCCCCCTTTTTCACAAATGAACGAAGTAGTCATATACATAGGTACTGAGATGAGGCATGAGGTTGTTGACAAAGAAAGGGGTTTGGTAAACGTGGGTAGAAAACCTTGTGACTGGCAGTGTTCCCTGGTCGAATTCACAGCAGTTGTTGCCGGCCTATGAACAGGATGTTGGCCCGTTCTAGGCGGGTCTGAATGAATGAGACTAGCTTGTTCAGCAGGCATGGTCCAAAGGTGACAGCTAAAAGTAGCATTGCCAATGGACCTGTTAGGGTAGAAATTAGGGTGGTTAGCCATGGTGATCGATTGAACCAGGACTCGAACCAACCCTGTTGGGCTTCCCTGTCTTTCTGTCTCTGAGCCAGTCTGCTTCGGAGTTCTGCCATGGAGTCTCTCACGACTCCCGTGTGGTCTGCGTAGAAGCAGCACTCCTCTTTCAAGGCAGCACACAGGCCCCCTTGCTGCATGAACAGGAGGTCCAGTCCTCTCCTGTTCTGCAAGACTACTTCTGAGAGTGAGGAGACTGACTTCTCTAGAAAGGAGATGGATTTCTCGATCCTCTGCAGGTCCTCGTCAATTGTTGCCTGCAGCTGGGACAGTCCTTGGTGCTGGGTCGCTAGGGCTGAAACACCCGTGGCCGTTCCGGCTGCTCCTAGGCCCAGCAGCATTGCGATAGTTATACCTGTTACTATTTCTCTTTTGTGGAGCCGGCTGGGATCCTCAAAAAGGTGATACACTTCTTCATCTGCGTGGTACAGGACCCTAGGAACAATCAGAACTTGGACACAAAAGTCATTAGAGTCATCGAATTTGGGAAGGAACACACAGGGACTCACTCCAGATCGCTGGCAAACCCACATCCCAGATGCGGATGGGAATACCCACTTATTGTTTTTCCCGTTGGGTTTGACAACTTCGGTTCAGACGTTGCCTTTCCGCCTAGCTAGGGTTGCATTGCCAAAGCAGCTGCCCTGGCCTGTGACTTGACTCAGGGTGATTCCTTTGCGGGGGGTGTCCCATCTACATTGGTTGGGTGCATCTGCTGTGGAGTAACTGAAGGGAGTGTTTAAAGCGACTCCTTCGTAAAAGGGGGGTTCGACATCGTAACAAAGCCAGCAGGATTCGGTTAGGTTAGGGTTGGATTCGTTCAGGGATAGGAAGGTAGCTTCTAACATACGAAGGATTGGGTCTGAGTCTGACTCGGCTGAACGGCCTATCTGAAAGGCTTCCGCATGGCCGGTCGGGATATCAGCGACCCTTGTGGGCAAGGCTTTGAGGTGGGTCGCGTTTCTCCCTTTCGGCATGCTTTTAATCACTTTGTTGGGTCCGACCGCTTGGGGTGCCGACGGTTGGAGCCTGATAATTCGCACATTCACTCTCTCTTTTGATCCTTGAAGGACTACTGTCCACGTTTTGCCTATGGCCCAGCTAGGGTGATCTGGCTGCAAAACTGTCCCTTTTCACCACATGCCCAGCACGGTCCCTTAAGTTCTCCTTGGCGTGGTGGAGCAGCTGCTGATCGGCACCTTGGCTGGGGGCAGTTTACTGCCAAGTGGCCTGCCTGGCCACACTTAAGGCATGCCATCACACTGGTTATTGCAGTGTGGACTGCTGCTTGGATGGGAGCAAGGTGTTCCTCCTTTGCCACGTGTCTGATCATGTCGGCTATGTTAGCCCCAGGTGGCAGTGATCTTAAAATGTCCTTGGTGGCTGAGTTGCATTGCTGGCATAGGCAGTCTGCCAGCACGGGACCCTTAGCCTCTGAGGGTAATGAGGAGGAATCTAACGCTGCCTGAAGCCTGTCCACAAACTGAGTGAAGCTCTCACTTTCGCTCTGTCTTATGGTGGACCACGGGGCAGGGTTAGCCACTACTTTGGAAGCAGAACGAATGGCCTCTTGGGCAGCCCGGGTGGTTGTCATAACCTCATGGGCCCTTAATCCCTCAGCCTGGGCCTGGGGGATGATCATAGTGGGGTCTCTACCCATCAATCTCTGTATACTAGAGCCGTGTAGTGGTCAGGTCCCGTTACCTGGGCTAGCTCCTTTGTGCATTGATCCTCCCACTCTTGTTTAAAAACAATCATTCCTACCCCATCAAAAATCATTCTGCACGTCTGTTTGATGTCAAAGGGAAGCATGTCATCCCCCCCAAAAACGCCGTCAATAAGTGTGGTAACCATGGCAGAATTAATTCCCTTGTCTGCAATCGCTTTAATAATCACCTGTACCTCTTTTGGATTCATTGGAGAATAGGTCCTTCTTTGGTTTTCGCCTGCCCCCCCACACAGACTGGAAACACTAGCTTGGCTGAAGGGGTGTACTCGGCGCAGGCTATCTTTATT
Source organism: Ammospiza nelsoni (assembly GCF_027579445.1). Classification (NCBI taxonomy): domain Eukaryota; kingdom Metazoa; phylum Chordata; class Aves; order Passeriformes; family Passerellidae; genus Ammospiza; species Ammospiza nelsoni. The sequence goes on from NC_080638.1 coordinate 65,302,601, forward strand.
TTTCGCCAGTCTGTAAGCGGGGTCCGGTCTTTCTCTGATGACCCCTTCACCCATGCGGGAGCGCTGCAACTAGAGACCGTATATGCTGCTGCTCTCCCTCTGTTAAGGCTAGAATCGGAATTGGAGCTCCCCGACTCCCTCTCAGACTCATCCCAGCTTGAGCCTGAGTCGGAGTCGGAAGTGGAATGGCCGAGCACTTCCGGGCTGCTCTGCCTTTTTCTCGGGCTCCGACCCCGCCCCCTCCTGCGGGGGGCGGACCGTTCCCTCCCCCTGGGGTCTCCCCGCCCCTGCTGGGCGAGGTCCTTGCCTCATTCGGGCTTAATTTGAATAGAGCGCTCTGATTGGTCTCACCCCCCCCCCCCACCGCGGGGACCGCCCCCACCCCCGCTCTCCCGCGCATGCGATGTTAAGCGGGCTGACTCCATTTCCGCCCTTTTTGCCCTCTTCTCTTCCGCCCTGACCACGTGGCCAGCCGCCATCTTCGAGCCCATACGGCGGCGGAGAGATTGTATCGATCCGGGCGGTTTCTGACCGTCCCGCCGCTTCCTGCGCCTCCTCCGCCAGCCTCCCCCCAAAAACACTGCGCCCATCGCTCTGCCTCCTGCGCTGGGTCGGCAATCGGCGGGGGGGGGACGGGTAGAGGGGCCGCGGTTTTGTCGAGGGGCTCCGAGGGGGGGCTGGGATCTGGGGATCTGGCGGGCTCCGCGGGGGGGTTGGGGGGTCTCCCGGGGGTTTTGGGCTGGGGCTCGGGGGGAGGTGGGACGCGCCTAGGCCCCGCACATCCCCGTCTGCAATCTGATCACTTTCCGGGGTGGTCTGTGTTGTAGCTCCCACCCCCAACTGCGGAGTGGCTATTAAACAGCTTCTCGCAGCTTTCCAGGTTTCTTGCTCTTGTCGAGCTTTTTGCAGAGCCCGGATGACTCTGCCCCACGATTTTAGGGCTTTCCCCGAGCCTGAACACATGGTATCCTCGGCCAGGGTTTTTGTACAATTATCCCACACCTCCGGGTGTAAAATATCCACGGGGCTTTCTATAGCCCCCAGCTTAATCAATCTCGGCAATGCGAGAGTCATATCTTTAAGCTTACATTCGATTCCCCATTGTGCATGCATTTCACTGACTACCTTTGCGATTGCTTCCATGGTTCGAGGGCGTCCCCTCCGCTGCACAAGGCTAGCTGTGCAGCCGCTGTCCTCTCTCCAGGCGAATCCCCGTTCCCCGGGCACGGGTTCGATCCCAGGTTTTCGGCACCAGGTGTTGCCTTCTGATACAAGGCAAGGCGACCCAAACTCTCCAGGGCCACTCGGGCCAAGAACACATGCAGGCACCAGTATGGTGGATGGTCCAAAGGCCTTTATTGTCCCGTCTCGTCGGGTTTTATACTCGGGAAAGTTTTTTCTCTACGTCAGGGGGTCTTACCTTACTGTAATTGGTTAGTAAGGAGTCGAAGGTTACTAATGTTAGGAGGGACTACATTCTTGGGTGATCCCTTATCACTAGGCATTAGGGGGAGAGGAATCCTGCTGCTTTCCGTGACATCACGAGATTTTCCGAGCGCCTGACCCTATCTACTACACTGGGGTTACTGGGGTTACTGGGGTTACAGGGTTACTGGCGTTACTGGCGTTACTGGGGTTACAGGGTTACTGGGGTTACAGGGTACAGGGTCACTGGAGTTACTGGGGGTACAGGGTTACTGGGGTTACAGGGTTACTGGCGTTACTGGGGTTACAGGGTACAGGGTTACTGAGGTTACTGGGGTTACAGAATACAGGGTTACTGGGGTTACTGGGGTTACAGGGTACAGGGTTACTGGGGTTACAGGGTTACTGGGGTTACTGGGGTTACAGAATACAGGGTTACTGGGGTTACAGGGTACAGGGTTACTGGGGTTACTGGGGTTACAGAGTACAGGGTTACAGGGTTACTGGGGTTACAGAGTACAGGGTTACTGGGGTTACAGGGTACAGGGTTACTGGTTACCTTCCTGTAGCCTAGCTAGGAGATACTAAATGGTTCAACACAAACCATAAAGTCTTAGGCATTTTGCCACCAGTTTCCCTACAAACTGCACCAAGTTCACGCAAAATACACCAACTTCAACTTCTCTTCTGTGGTAAGGACAGGCTATCATTTCACAGTGTTGGTTTTTCTGTTGTAATTGTTGCTAAAAGCATCTGTTCATTAAGAAAAAAAATCTGCTTCAGAGAAAGAACTAGATTTATATATTGTCCTGTCAAGTATTTGTGATGAGTTTTAAAAGAATTCAGATGAGTTTAAAGGAATTAGAACAAATCTTTAAAACTGTCAAAAGACAGAGTTGGAATAAGAAGGTAAGAGAGGAGAAGAAGACTGAAGATGGACAATGCTTTTAGATATAGGGTTTTGCTTCTGGGTTGCCCTCTACAGAGTCAGGAGCAGACCCCATGATTCTTGAGAGTCCTTCCCAACTCAAGATAGTTTATGATGTAAAATAGCAGTTCACCTGGCAGTTCCCAGGACTGCATCCTCGAACAAGGTCTGTGGGCAAAAGGGCCCAGGGAAAGATAAAGGGCTCTAAAGCCAGAACAGGAGTTGAGTGTATGTCTGACCCTACCTTTCCTTGGATTTTGTATCAGCTGAGACACTGCTGGAACCCAGGAATGGCAGCTATATTTGTCCCTTTCTGTAGATTTTCTGTCTTTCTCTCTCTTCTTCTAATTAACTCTTCTCAGAGTTATGAGTAACTTAAAATAGGATAGGCTTGGCGCTGGCTAAGTTGAATGGACAAAATTAACAGCCTGTGAAGTGTTTTATGTTGATTGACTGATGCTCTAAACCTTTTGCCAAACTTGTCTGGTTTTCTGAAGTTGCCAGTAAAGTTTTTTTGTTGTTTGACTTCTTGAGAATTTCTTGTCACTATTTTTCCTGTGCATCTAACTCAGAGCATATTTAAAAAAAACCCAACAAAAACATAAGCCCTTTTAGGAGGGTCTTTGAGCCATGTTTTGTTTTGGGGCCTTACATGCTCCAGGTCCCTTTGTTGGACATGTTTGAGGCGTGTGTCATAACATCAGGGGAGGCTGAAGTGGACAGGGCTTGGACAGGAGAAAAAGCTGTGAAAGAGGTGACAAATGAAAATGGAAAATGAAACTGAAAAGTGAAAGTGAATAGTGAATGTGAAAAGTGGAAAGTGAAGGTGACAGTGAAAGTGACAGTGACAGTGACAGCGACAGCGACAGCGTAATCTCCCATGCCTGAAGAACAGATTTTTGGCCAGAGATCGCTCTTTGGAAGGGGCTGCACATCACACTGCGCGTTTGTCTGCCCTGTGGTGACCAGGAGAAGGATCAGGTACCAGACAGGCAGGACACCCCTGGCCTTCCCAAAGCACCTGTGGTGCTCTCTGCACCTGCAAGCACAAAGCTATCAGGAAACGAGGCTGCTGCATTCAGAACCATGCTGCACACCGTGCATGCAAAGCTGCAGGACAGCAGCAGCTGCACTGCTCACAGCAGGATGGGGAACAGCCACCCTGGGATGTCAAGGCAGTGTTTGAGAGGTGTGCTTGGAGCAGCTTGAATAAATGGAATCTATTTTACAGGAAAAACAAGGCAGCCATCATGTCTCTTAATAGAATGATACTCTCAAAAGCAGCAGAAAGAAAAACTTCACAAAGCCTCAAGAGCCTTATCAAAATGTGAGTGGTGGCATGTTGAAGCACCATGAAACTCAATATGAAAACCCTTTTAATCTTTCTCCCTGTTTCCATGGACAAAACAAACACTGTTTTTTCTAACAGTTTCTAAGCTTATACACTTATGGTCTCACCTGCATTAGAGAAAAGTGTTTTTAAAAATAGCATCTCCTATTGTGAAATGCACCAAAATTGATCAGGGCAATTGGTAAGTTCTCAGCCATTGTTTTGTACTTATTATGTACATAAAACATTGTAAGCCTAATTTTATACAAGAAGACTTTCTCTGCTTTCTCTCAAAGAAATACCTTGATCAAGGAAATAATTTTTTTTTTTTAAAGTTAGTTATTTAAATAATTGCTTTTTAAGGGCAACAATCTAATTGCCATTCACTCTTTAATGTATTTATAAATTCTCATGTTCTGATGATAGGTAAGAAGTTATATAAGCTCTCTAAAATGCATTTCAATATTATTTCAAAAAGCAATTTATACCACTGAAGTGTACACTTTATATTTGTCACTGAAAGATGAAAAGCAATCCCTTTTATCTCGCCCAGTCTGACAAAATAATGTGTAAACTCTGCTTTCCCCTATTTTTTAAACCGAAAGTGACCTCTTTAGTGACTTCTTTCTGGGGGACAAAAAAAGAGAGGAAGAAAAATCAGCTTTCTGCAATGCAGTAAATGCAGGTAAATCAACTGCAAAAAAGCAAGCAAATTATCCATATATGCAAATTAAAAATACAAAATGAAGGTAGGTTACTTAAGAAAAATTGTTAGATCTTGTCATCTTATAGTAATTCAATGCAGTTTGCAGTATTGGGAGTTTGGCACATGCTTTCACAACGATGTACTTTGAGCCACAATGTTTGTATTCATTTTACTCGAGGCAGTCTCATTTAAACTGTAAAATCCCTCACTGCCGTTACGATGACGTTAGAGCAGGGTGCCCCAAGCTGGATTTGCTGCCATACAGAGCAGGGTGGGTCACGGCACACCTCAGAAAGGTGCCTGCACCTGGCTCAGCAGGAGCCTGGACCAGCACATCTCCCATTTGCCAATCCTCACCAGCCTGAGACAGACAGACGGACACAGCACGGGTCAAGGGGGGATGGAGCTGCAAACAACATCCTTCCCTTTCCAGGACTACCAAAATGTAAGCACTTGGAATCTAGCCCGGATTTTGTTCAGGGAGGTTATAGATTGTTCAGAATGCATTGTAATACTTCTTTCAAAATGCTGTGGATTTTCAGAGAGTAAATGGGACTTAGGACTCAAAAACCTTTACTGGGTCCCATCAACTGGATATGCATTGAAAGATCTGTTGATCAGTCCCTAGGAAACTCATGAAAACTGCATGAAAGTTTCATGAAGCAAAATCCAATTTCCACAGTTTAACAGTAAGCAGTTAATACAAAGGTTGTTACAGAGGTAACCCAGTGCTTACAAATACAATTTTAGTTTTGATTTATACTGAGTCCCTGACAGCATTTAAAAATAAGTAGAAAATCTAAATTAATGCTGCTTATATTGGCTTAGAATACACTGCGTAAAAATCACAATAGACTTTTAAAATCTCAGGGGAAAACTTACTCTTGCTAATCTCCTATTTAATTAAACTGATCCTTTAGGCTGCAATTGGATCTGGCAGTCCAAAGCCGATTAGCCACGACTTAGACTGTGCAGGGTGCTCAGGAGGACATGATGTGGCCCTGTGGCTCTCTCAGCCCTATTTTATAGTTAGATTTGTGAAAAAAGTGAAGCTGACAACAGCGCCCAGAGCAGCCTTCTGTTTCTCTTCTCCGGAGAACAAGCATCCACCACGAGGATGAGCAGATTTGGTGGGAGCTGTGGCATGAGGGAAAGGCAGTGACTCAAGGTGCTCAAACTATGGATCTCTAATTCCTTGCTGGAGTTAAATAACTCTCAACAGAAATTCACAAACCCTGTCAGGAAAAGTCTAGATACGTTTGATTCTCAGCTAATAAAGGCTGCTGCAGATGGTGTCTTACCATCTTTTTTAGCTTAAGTGAAAACTAGACCTACTGTAAAGGTAAAAGGACTTTATCTTTTTGTTAGAAACAAGCTTAATTATTTTAAAATCTTTCCTTCAGATTATCAGCTATTAGAAAACTTAACCACAGAACAAGAAATCTCAGATGCAAAACAGAATTATGCAATGCTGAAGCACAAGTCCTTCAATATAATTTCTTTGATTTATTTTATTTTAATTTAATTTAATTTAATTTAATTTAATAATAGTCCTCTTGGGAATGAGAATATGGGCATTTTCTTGATGGTTAAGTAATCCTATCAGGGAGCTGAAGTTGTCAAAAACGATTTTTGTTTGGCCAGTTGGTCACAGCAGGACCACACTTGCTGTCCCTAGGGCCTTGCTTTCCTGAGCCTGCATTTCCAGTACAATGGAACTTCCTCCTCTCCAAACTACAGGAATGAAAGGTTTTGATACTTGTGCATGACCATCCTATGTTTAGGGTCCACTTTTCTTAGTTGATTAATTAGTAGCTTCAAATCTATTTTACTACTTTTCAGAAACTCATCCCTGTCACCACCAACATAAAATATCTGTAACACTTTGTCTCAAAGCTTCATCCCATATATCTCAGTCTCAGGCACGGACATAACATGTCTTATCAGGAATTTAGAAAGCATGGGAATATATGCCTTTCCTAAGTACTTTCATAACTTTCAGCAAGTAGTGCAGGGACTTCCTGAGACAGGTTTGGTCAAATAACTCAGGGTAACATTAAGTCCCCCAGACTGACAAAGTTGCTTGCTGTTATGACAGCCCTTATTTGTAGCATCTCCATCCAAAGACATCTCACAGGGTGCCCTGTTACCACTCAGGTATGAATGTGTTGGTGGATTTACTGCGTGTTGGGAAAAGCTTGACTGTGTCTCCTCAGAAGCCATCATGCTCCTCCACCACGCCCTGTCCCACCTCAGGCATGGCAATGGGAGAAGCAGAATCCTTCCCTTCAAACACCCGAGCTCCTGCAGAGCAGAAGGAAATCACAGACCCTAATTCGGAACACTGAGTGGGACTTACCTGAACTCTTGTGAGACAAATCATTTCTATTTGTCCTTTTCATTGTGTAGCAGTTGTATAGATATGCTTTTAGAAACCCTGATTATGTCACAACTAGCATTTTTATCCCTCTCTAAAGCCTTGATATGCACATAAAAAGACGAGCAAATGCCGCACTCAGACCAATATTGTGTTAACTTGATCAATCAGGATGCAATATTTTTGCAATAATTCTTTTTTTCTGAGGATCTTAGAAGGAGGTGACTCTTCTTCCTAGTTCTGGTGAAATCAGCTCTCACTACCTCCTTGTTTCAACTGCTGTTTACAGTGTAGTCAGAACCATCTCCTTAAACACAAAGAAAATGTTGGTTCCTTTTGTGGAGACAGGGCCATAATACAGACAGGGAACCTCATTCCAGTTATTTCCAGAAATGTTCCATAGAAGGAACTTCCTGTCCTGTTTGCAAGGGTTTAACATTGCCTGAATGCACAGAAATATTTACATCATGACCTGTCCTAGGAGTTTTAAAATGTAGGTAAATGATGCAGGTATGAAAGTTGCAGTATCCACCACACAGCACTGAGCTGTGCTCTGCACCAGATAGCTGTCCTTCCTGGCCTGTTCCTGGTGCTTCCTGGCCTGATCCTGGTGCTTCCTGGCCTACCAGAGCAGAATTATAACTGGCACAGTTATATGTCCCTTCTATATGACACACTATGTCCCTTCAGTCTGTGGTAGCAAGGACAGGGCTGTGTGCAATCTTATTGCTCAGACTCATGTTTATGCTTTCTTTCAATATTTTTACCAAAGCAAAACAAGGATTAATATGTGTTATTAATATATTTTATAGTGCTCAAATAAATGCTTGATGATAGCAGCATGTGCTGTTCTATGAGACAGTGAGCATGTTCTTAACTTCCCCTTCCCATTCCAGAAGGGAATTGAGCTGAAGCTGTCCCTCAGTTTGGAGCCAGGCACTCCTCCCATGTGTCTATGTTCATCCCTTTCCACTCCAGTTTTGCTGAGACAGTCCCAGAGGGTCTCTGCCAACGACACCCAGCCTAAGCCTGTGCTGGGCTGCACGGACAGCAGCAGCACGTGCAGGGCTGTGCAGGGCTGTGTGCATGGTCCCACATGTTCAGGAAAGGAAAGGTACTCATGTTTCCTTCTCAATGGGTCCTCTCAGGCAAGAAGGCCACTATTCCCTCTGTATGTGCTGCACACAGGGCATCAAGACAGCCCTCACTCCAGGAACAGCGATAGTCTTGGTGCTCAGAGGAGTATGTCCCTAACCCTGGTAAGGAAGTCAGAAAGCTTTGCTCTGATCCTCAATCCTTTTGATCAATCTGTATTTTATTAACAACAAATTCTTTATGCCATCCATGGGGAAAAAGAAAACAAAATTCAATTTTGTGGAGTGCTTGTTTTCAAAAAGAGGGATGGGAGTTTTGTTCATTTTTTCTTTAAATCAGCCAGTAGTAACTCCAACATGGGCTCTGTGTGCACACCAGGCCCCTCTCGGGGTGAAGCCAGAGAACCTGGGGCCGTGCCTGCAGTTGGTGTGTGCCTGAGGATAGAAAGCATGGAAGCCAAGTGTGACCACCCAACAGAGAGATCCAGCTGTGGCACAGCAGCTGCCGGTCCTGGGGGCCAGTACAAATCTGCCACTGCACAGAGACCGCGCTGGTGACAGCAGTGACGGCTTCAGGCACAGTGACCACGTTGGCCCTCATGCCACAGGCCATTGGACTGCCCACTGCTAATTGTCCCTGAACTGCAAGAGCCACATTAACCTTCCCCAGGGGCTGGTGCTGTGGGATCGGGGTGCGTGCAAGCCATGCCAGCTGCCACTGTCACCTGGGTCACCCCCTCAAAGCAAGGACAAGCAGCTGGGACAACAGCAAGGGTGACACCAGGAAGGGTGACCCCATTGCAGGACTTACAAGCTGGCCCCAGGACAGAAACAGTTTTGGCAGGTACCTATTTCCAGTAAAATAAAACTTAGCAGGCTCTGCCCGTGTGCTCTTCTTTGCTGTTCATGACTACCACTGGGAATAGGACTGCTGCATTTTTTGGCCAATGTTCTGGAATAGTTACCTTTATTTAGCACTCAGTACTCAAACATAAATGTAATCAGTAGCCTTTAAGCAGAGTGCCTTCTATTGTTCTATTGACATGTTTCCTGTGCCATACTCAGGGAAAAAAGAGCTCATTAATGACTGAAATAAACCATCAACAGGAATACTAAATAGTAATAAGCACACTCATCACACAGTCACTAAAATTTGTTCTTGCACATTGTTTGTATAGTATCTAAATAGATATATTTGTTTGCTTATTAATAGCCAGAAAACTGTCAAAAAATGTTAAGCAACTATTTATTCATTGTAAAATATGTACAGTACATTGCTTCCAGACAAATCCCTAAATGGGAATAACATAGTTTAGAAGCACCATTAATATCTTCTGCAGTTACAACCAGAGAGGAAATTTTCTTTAGAAATAGCAGCCTGCACTTGTCAGAATGTATATCTATCATCAACCAAACAAACCAAAACAAAATACACAGCAGTGCAAACTCTGAGAAAGATTTAATTTTCACATTGATGAGTGACTCCATTTCCCATTAATCTAAGCGGTTTGTCTGGCCTCTAGTAAATGCATCCTTCCATCTCCCCATAGAGAAGCTGAGTTTACACTTAAGGACTGACTACATGAAAGATGAGCCAATTATTAGACATGAAACAAGCTCTCCTGGCAGGGGAGGGAAGCAAAGCAGCACCACTCCTCTATTAGATGCCCAAGAGTGCTTTCTATTATGTTACAGCTGCATTTGATGGGCATTATTCACTTTAAGAGACTGAGAGTGCAAACATGACTCGGAGGCAGCAAGAAGGACTGACGTTGATCAAGGCAGCTCACGTTTGCTGCACAGGCAAAACCAGCAGCAGGGCACCCCACTCCCAGCATCATCTCCATGGGGCACGCACTTGCCTTTCTGGAGCAGATACCAAAACACACCGAGCATCTGTGGCATCCTTCTTGTACACAGCAGGGACAGCTTCCAGAAATCTATTTTCTCGTGTATTTTTCTGTCTGCAAGATGCAGAAACTCCATTAGCTGCTGTCACATGAGAAAGAGACTGGCTCATGTTCCAAACAATTGTTCACTTTCTGATAATAGGAATGGCTCATGGTGCCAAATTTTTCCACACCCTGTTTGGCCATGATGCAGCTGTATAGCCACCACAGGAAGTCTGAATATTCAAACAAATCAGACTGATCTTCTCAGCCTCACTGTCCAGCAAGAACAGAAAATAACATGTTTTAAAGAGAATACTAAAAGTTTGAGAAGTATCAACAGCCCAATTGCAGACTTCATTAAAGAATGGGTCAGGCACAGACCTGCTGCCTCCAAGTAAAACTTGCAACTTTTGCAAGCAGTGTCAAAAACATTATCAAACATGAATTTATATTGAGTCCCTTAATGAACAACAATCACTTTTTTAGTTTAGTAAGAATAGCTATATTGACTAGCAAATCAGGAAAGAATACGAGACTGTCAATCACACCCTTTGGTCCATATCTGTTTAGCAATTTCCTGTCCATTAGCAGAGGGGAAAAAAAAAAAAAAGAGTAGCTAACAGCTGTTTATACTCCTTAGTAAATACTACATAAAATAAACTGGTTGGAATAAATTTATCATTAGCACCCGCAAACAGTGCACTAAGGAAAGTGTTATTTTTATGGGTATTTATGCATTTTTAGAGCAGCAGATTAAAAAAAAAAAAAAAAAAGACAAAACAACAAACTCAGAGGAATAGCAGATTTGTCTTTACAAACCAGCTGTGGGTCTGATGCTAGGTAAAACTAGCACTGGGAGATAAAAGAAACAATTGGAAGGATTCCACTGAATGATGAATGGAAAAAGAGATTTGCCTTTACAAATAAACTTTAGGTTTCCGGATAAATGAAATTAAACATTGAAATATGAAAGAAACAATGGGGAAGAAGAACCCCTAAATTCCGTACGAATTAAAAATTAAAAGAGAGGGTTATATATTAGAGGGGAATCTCTGGTATCAGGTGTTCTAGGAAGTCTGAACCTCTGAAGTACCTAAAAAATGGGGAAAGAGAGAAGAGAAATGCAGCTAGGAAATTGGGATAAAAAGGGAGGCTGCATCCTCCAAAAATGTGAGAGACTCCAGGGCAATGCCCCATGGCCTCTCCCTTTATTGAAATAAACTAAAAGGACTTCTCTGTCTCCTTTTTTGGACATAAACCTCTGGTGTTTGTGGATTAATTTTCCTAACAAAACCAACATTAAATATCTTGCCTCCGACCTGTAAAGTATGAAACCTCCTGACTATTAAGTGATCCGATGGGCGGATCTCAGCCGGCAGCTGCAAGGGCTGACCAGGTGGGAAGGGGTGGCGGGCGGAATGCGATGGAGCAGCTCCGTGCGATGCGATGGAGCAGCTCCGTGAACCGGGGCAGCTCCGTGCGATGGGGCAGCTCTCCGTGCGGTGCGATGGAGCAGCTCCGTGCGATGGAGCAGCGCCGTGCGATGGGGGCAGCTCCGTGCGGTGCGATAGAGCAGCTCCGTGCGGTGCGATGGGAGCAGCTCCGTGCGATGCGATGGAGCAGCTCCGTGCGATGCGATGGGAACAGCTCCGTGCGATGGGAGCAGCTCCGTGAACCGGGGCAGCTCCGTGCGATGGAGCAGCGCCGTGAACCGGGGCAGCTCCGCGCACCAGCAGCCGCAGCCGCGCCGCCCCGGGCCGGACACCGCGCACGGACCCGGACGGGCTGGAGCCCCCTGTGGCTCGCTGGCGCACCCTGCCGGCCACAGCGCGGTACTGCAGCCGGGGCAGGGCGCATGCGCGCTGACCAGAACGGAGCCCTTGTCACGGAGTCATTAATTAAGGCGGAACGGAAACTCCGTTAATTGCCGGATTCCCCCCGTCCCGGGGATTCATCCGGAGGTAGAAACGGACACGTCATTAAAATAAATTATTCCTACTCCTCCGCCGCTTACTCTTCTCTTTAGTCAGCAACCTTCCCTCCATGTGACCAGAAAGGAAAAGGATGTTCAGGTGCGGGTTGAAATGGGCTTCCTTTCTCTTCTTAGGCCAAACGAAGGAAGCACATCCATAACCAGACGCTGTACTCGAGGTATGGCCCAACCCAGACCAAGTACAGGAGCAGAATCCCTGCCCTGGTCCTGCTGGCCACCCTGTTCCTGACACAGCCAGGCTGCCGTTGGTCACAGAGCGCTGCTGGCCCGTGTCCATCAGTGTCCATCTGCTGTCCATCTGTATCCCCAGGTCCCTTTCTGCCGGGCTGCTGCCCAGCCACTCTGCCCCCAGCCTTTAGTGCTGCACGGAGTTGTTGTGGCCAAAGTGCAGGAGCCAACACTTGGTCTTACTAAACTCCACATTGTTGGATTCAGCCCATCCACACAGGTCCAGGTCCCTCTGCAGAGCCCTCCAATACTCCTCCTCCACCACTTTGGTGTCATCTGCAATTTGCTGGTGCTTGACTCAATCCACTCATGCAGGTCGTTGGTAAGGGTATTGAACAGGACTGGGCCCAGGGGACAGCACCGGTACCTGAGCACCCACGGGCTGCAGCACCGCGCTCTGGGCCCCGCCATCCAGCCGCAGCTGTGCTCTGTGTGCACCGGGCATTAGAGCTTCCCTGTGTACTAGAGCTTCTCTGTGCATTTCTTTGAATATGCTTTTGCAGTCAGACACTATCACCGACAATCCTTGAGCCTTAACCTGTCACTGTTTCATATGAAGTCTTATTCCATGAGCTGTCCTTCACAGACACAGCAAACCGGCAGTGGGTGACATAAATGAGGTGGGAAGATCTGCTGTGGGGTCTCCCCTGTGCTGTTGGTGCCTGTCCCTGGGTAAGTCAGTTGAGCCATCCTTTGATCCAGCAGATGCTCAGTGGGGTGTACCAGTGACAGGGTGCTGACAGACTGCTCGGGCACAGGGGTCTCAGCTTTCCTGGTCTGCTGACAGGCAAGTTAAATATTAAGGCTCCAGTACATCTGCCCCCACTAAGGGCGGAGGAAATCTCTCCTTTTCACATGGCAGATGTTTTGTGTAAGTGTTGTGGGTTGGCCCAGGCCCAATGCCAGGCACCCACGAAAGCCACTCACTCACTCCTCTCTGCAGCTGGACAGAGGAGAGAAAATATAGCAAAGGGTTCATGAGTTAAGGACCAGGAGAAATTGCTTATCAAACAGCATCACAGGCAAAACAGGCTCAAATTAGAGATATTAATTGAATGTATTGCTAACAAAATCAGAGCAAGGTGAGAAGTAAAATAAAAACTTAAGTAAAATAAAAACTTAAGTAAAATAAAAACTTTCCCCCTGCCCCTCCCTCCTTCCCAGCTCTACCTCCTAGCTCAGCAGTGCAGGGCAAAAGGGAATGGGGGTTATGGTGGTTACATCATCCGTTGTTTCTCCCATGAGAGACGGTTCTCCACAAACTTCTCCAGTGTGAGTCCATCTCATGAGTACAGATCTCTGAGAGCTGCTGCAGCGTGGGTCATTCTTACACAGGGTGCAGACCTTTGAGGAAGGCAGCTCCAGCATGGGCTCCTCCAGAGGCCACAGGTGAATCTCTCCATCCCCATGACCCTCCAAAGACTGGAGGCGCACAGATGCTTTACCATGGTCCTCACCATAAGCTATGGAGGAATCTCAGCTCCAGTGCCTGGAGAGCTTCTTCTCCCTCCTTTTCCACTCTACCTTGGTGGCTGCAGAGTTGTTCCTCTCACATATTCCCACCCTGCTCTTCTCTGATTCCAATTACAACTGCGCAATAAACATTTTTGTTTCTTTTTAAATATGTTATCACTGAGGCAGGTGTCACACCATTTCTAATTGCCCAGCCTCGACCAGCAGCGCATCATCTCTTTGGAGCCTCCAGGGACTGCCAGACACGGTGGGAGCTTCCAAAAGGTCCTTGCAGAAGCCACTGTTGTAGCCTTCCCCCTTCGCCCTCACCCTTACTACCCAACCACGGGAGCCCAACACAGAAAGATACAGGGTTTTAAAATGCAAATATAACTCTTGTATTTATATAAATTACCCAATAAAGGACTTCCAAATGTAACAAAATATTATATATGAAGGAATTTAAAAGAGCTAATAGCTCTCTTAGCTCTTGCACACAAAGTCTAAGTGGATATTAACAGTGATCTAAGCAGAGCTTTCATATAAGTATGTATCTACTTATATAAGTAGAAATACTTATATTTTCGAAGTGTCAAAATACACAAGTGTAAACAGTCTAAATATGTGGTTGGTGTGTTAACAGAAGTTAAACAGATTCGTGTCAATAGATCTGTAGAAATAAATAGATATTCTGTATATTAAGTGCAAATACACATAGCCTAAATAGTAAAGTGTAAATATATCAAAGTGTATGGGGGGAAATAGCAAAACGGTTTTGGGTAAAGGTTTTGTTTCTTGCTCCATGAATCCCAGCAGATTTGCGATTCTCAGAAGATTTTCTCAGAAGCCCAAAACTGTGACATTTCTTTCTAACCCTAACCCGAGCCGCCCCTGCCCGAGCCCCTCTCTCCCCGAGCCGCCCCTGCCCGCTCCCCTCGCCCCCCGCTCCCTGCTCCCCTCGCTCCCCTCGCTCCCCGAGCCACCCCCTGCCCGAGCCCCTCTCGCCCCTCGTCCCCCGCTCCCCTCGCTCCCCGCTGCCCTCGCCCCCCGCTCCCCTCGCTCCCCTCGCTCCCTGAGCCGCCCCCTGCCCGAGCCCCTCTCTCCCCTCGCCCCCCGCTCCCCTCGCCCCCCGCTCCCCGCTCCCCTCGCTCCCCTCGCCGCCCCCTGCCCGAGCCCCTCTCTCCCCGAGCCCCCCGCCCGCCGCCGCACGGAGATGGGGCCGGGCTGCGCTCCGCCGGTTCCCCCTTCCGCAGGCAGCGGGGCGGCGGCATCGCTCCCTCCAGGAGATCATGCATCGCCCCGTGTAGGCGGGACCTGGCAGGGAGAGAACATGAAAACACAACTGAGAAAGTAATATTAAAAACGTCTATTAGAAGCATTTTCATTGCTGTCAAGTCCCTGTCACCATTGGGGTGAAGATTCTCTAGAGCGCGTCTGCTGTCAGACACGCCCCAAGGTCTCTCATCTAGGCGGAGAGAAAGAGATTTGCCCAGAGTTGCTCTGGGTGAGCAACAGTTTTTACCTGGTTATCGGTTTTGCCTCCTTTATTCTCATTGCTGCAATATTTCTTCAGACATTGTGCCCTGCATCACCACTTACAGTTCTTGTGCTGGGTAGTAAATAATTTAAATCAATGCAAATACATTGTTTCTGTAATTTATATCAATATATTTAGTTTGCTGTCCTTAATCCCACAGAACAGGGTTGCTCAGAGGTTCAAACACACAGGCCCTCTCTCACAAAACTCAACTGAGCTGACTGAAGTTACACACAGGGGATGCACTAGATCCTCTGGGTTATTATTAGGCCTTGGCAGATGATTTGATTTTGATTAGCTCAAGTGGCATTTGCAACTACCTCCAGGACAGGAGGGTGGAAAAGTTTCCTTCCTGTGGAAAAGTGCCACTGCTCGCAGCCAGGAGCTGGGGTCCGAATGCAAGATTCCGCCTCTTAAAATGGCATATATCGCAGGATTCCTCTCAGACAGAAGCAGCCAGGAACTAGAGCTCTGGTTGGCCTTGCATTCCCGAGGCCTCCTCTAAACTGCCTCCAAGACTTTAAGGGTGAAAATGTTTCCTAGCTGTTGGAAAAGAGACACCGTGCACAGCCAGGTTCTGTTTTGGGATGACTCACCATCAAGGGAGAGGGAGAGAGAACACACTCCTGCCCAGCGTGATCTCAGAATCATCTCAGAGTCCTATTTCAAAGAATAAATATATTGCCTATTTCATATGGCAAATAAGAAAAATAGATCTATTTTATCTATTTTCTATCAGCCTCCCACTAAATTCCAAACAAATCAGCAGGGAATCTACTGATATTCAAACCCAAATGCTCTCACCAGACTTTGAGAAGGATCCCCCATACTCCAGCGTCTCGGGCTAACCCAAAACCAGGACTGTGCCAAAGAGGTTTTAGTTAGTGTTGATTATGTTTTGTTTCAGTTGTAGAAGTATTTATCTTGAGGGTTTTTGGTGTGTTTTACATAAGGTTTGACACAGTGAGCAGGATTCTCGTGGGTTTTTTTTTTTTTTTTTTTTTTTTTTTTTTGTGGAAACAGAAGTATAACTTTTTCTGTAGGTTTAGATTTCGTTAGGGAGCCGAACGGAGCCGAGCCGAACGGAGCGAGGGGCTCCGAGTTCAGCCGGAGCGAGCCGAGCTCCGCCTAGCGCAGCACGCCGGGCAGGGCGAGGCGCCGGGCCGGGCTCGGGTGCAGCCGGGGCTCTGTGAGGCTTGCCCGCCTGTCCCTCTCTCTAGCCCTCCTTCCTTCTCCCCGTATTCGCCTTCTCTCGCTCCCTTTCCCCCACTCCCTCTCCCCCCACAAGCCCGGCTCCTTCCTCTCCAGTCCCTAGCCCGCTACTCCCTTCTGTTCCCCTGTCTCCCTCCTCTGTCCACCCTCCCTCTACCCCGCTCCCGGGCTTTCCCTTCCCGTCGCGCTTTCCTGCACAGCCCGACCTCCCTCGCCGCCCTTTCTCATGCCCTGCTCTCCCTCCTCTCTTCCCGTGCCCCCTTTCCCTCTTTGCCCCGCAAAAGAGCGGGGCTCGGGGTGCCGGAGAATAAAGACCCGAGGGCCGAAGCCCGGCGCCGCTCGGCCCTTGCAGGAGTCCCCGCACGGGGCCGGAGGCTCTCGGCGGATCCCCCGGTGCCGGTCGGACGCCCCGCCCGACAGCGCCGGAGCTGCGGCTTTCCCGGCACGGCGCCGAGAGCGGCCCCCGCTCGGTGCCGCGCCGTGCCCGCCCTCGGTGCCGCTCCCTCTCGCTGCCCCTGGCCCGGGAGAGCGAGGCTGGGGAGGAACCTCAACCCTTCTGGGGGCCGCCCCCCTTTCTTGCTGCAGCAGAATCCCTTTCTGCGGGGATGGACGCGTGCAAAGGGCTTGGAGGAAGCGCCGCGCTGCTGTCCGGGGCAGTCGGACTCGCTCTGTGCCTTCCTTGGGGCTCAGGGAAAGGGGATGAAGACTCGGGGCTCTGATGCCCTTGGGGCACCCCGCGGTCCCCAGGAGCGGGAGCCCCACTGCGGTGCAGGAGCAGGCGGGGGGCGGGCGAGGGGCGTCACGCTGGGGACCGTCCCCCGGAGGGACCCAAAGCTGCCCCCAAATTCACAGGGACGGGTGGGTGTAGAATGCTAAAACCTGTCAAGGTATTCGTTTTTATAGGTCTTGGTAAAGAGTAGAAATTTGTATTTAGAAATTGAAATTTGTAAATTCATTTGGGGAGAAACCCTCTCTATCCACTCATTTGTTTACAGGAACATAGGAAACTCCGACTGGAGATGGGTAGGCGTTTTGAAGGGATTGCCCTAGCGTTTTTCTCTAGGAATGGACCGAGCTGTGCCCCGAAACCATCAGAACAGCTGCAGGGGCTGGAGGCAATAGAAAGGGCTCTCTGGCACCTTTGCCTCCGTTCTCTGCCAGTCCCCAAATCGTGTCGCAGTCCCGGAAGAGGCGCTCGTCATTCAGAGAGCCAAAACAAAGATGTGTAAAATCCCAGCTCTGCCTTGTGTTTCATGTGGTTTTTTTTACTTCGTATTTATGTCATTACAGAGAGCAAGGAAAGAAGAAATGTGACTGGTTCCCACTATTGCTGTGTGAATGCTTTTTTTATAGGCGAGCGTATTTATATTCTCTTTTTCCACTCCAAGCTTGACTTTTCCCCTCCTTTTTCGAGGTCTGCTGCATTGGGTGTCCCAAGGAGGGCTGGGTTCCTCAGCAGGGGTCTTAAGAGTTGGCGCTGATTCTGCTTTTTCCGAAGGTGTATCAAAGTGTGCTAGCAGAATGACAGTTTGCAGCACTGGAAAGCTTTCCCTCAGTGCCAGCAGTGCACGTACGTGTTTGAGTTGTGGAACCAGACGGACTAAGGAAAGCCAACACCCGTAGCGGATTTCTGTTTGCTCGGTGTCTGTGAGAAGCGGGCTGTGTGCTGGACAGGGAGAGGCGCTGTTGGAGAGTGGCAGCGGCGCCAGGTGTGAGTGTGAGGATGATGGGGGCTCGGAGCAGCCCAGGTGTGAGCTGTGAGGATGGTGGGGGCTCGGAGCAGCCCAGGTGTGAGTGTGAGGATGATGGGGGCTCGGAGCAGCCCAGGTGTGAGTGTGAGGATGATGAGGGCTCGGAGCAGCCCAGGTGCGAGTGTGAGGATGACGAGGGGCCGGCTCCTGCCGGGGCCAGGCTGCTTTAGGGGGAGGCTTTGCCTCGGCTCCCTTTTGCATGGAGCTGTTCAGTGGAGGGGTTTATGGGGCGCTGCCGGCGCTGTCTCGTGGAAGGGCTGCGGGAGCTTCCCACAGGGTCGGGGGGACACCTGGATCCGCGCTTGGATCCGCGGAGCATCGCTTAAAGGAGGCGCCGAGGGACGAATCTTTGTGCCGGGGAGCAGCAGCCGAACAGGTGAGCCCGTGTGGGTTTGGAGCGGGGAATTTTCTCCTTCCCCTTTGCAATTTCATCTTGCCGGTCCCTCCCCGGTTCCCCAGGAACAAAAATGGAGCTTATGAAGACAAAAGGGATTAAGGAGAAGGAAGCAGCTCCTTTTATTGTCTGCGTTTGAACTGAGGGGATCCCTCTTGACTTGTGGTTTTAAGGGTGTTGATTGCGGGAAAAGCTGCCTTTTCCAGGCTGTTAGGGGTATCCCGGGGGTGACAGGGAATCCCTGCGTTCTATTCTAAGGGGAATGGGAAAAGTATTCTTGTGGTATTCTGGGTTTGATTTGAAGGCAGCCACCACATTTTCATCACCCTCGGGTTTAAATGGAGGGGGCAGCCCTGGTGTCCCTCCTTTTGAAGGGTTTGAACGGAGGTCGAAATCGCCCTTTCCCATCAGTCGAAGGCTTTCATTTGGGGAGCGCCCCTTCTTTTCTGCTCTCCTAGGGGGTGAAATTGGAGGGGAGAACACATTTCTTTGCCCTTGTTGAAGTGAGGTGCGCCCCGCCTGCGGCGTCGGTTTCGGGGTTGCGTTGCGGGGAGCCGCAGCTCCGGCAGCGTTTGCAGGGCTGCAATGGGGCTGTGCCGCTGCATCGGAGGGCGCTCCTCGTGCCCGCGGCCCGGCCCGGAACGTTCCCGCTCGGGAGCGCTGCCGGCACGGCCCGGGCGGCTGCCGGGGCGCACGGGGGATTCGGCGCGGCCGGGCCGGCCGAGGGCGGCGGTGGCGGAGCCGCGCCGGTGCGAGCCGAGGGGAGCCGGGCCGGGCCGGCCGAGGGCGGCGGAGGCGGCGCGGGCGCTGCTGCGCCGGCCCGGGCGGTGCCGGCCGCTCCGTCCGCTCCGGGCGCGGGGCCGGGGCGCCGCCGGTAGCCCCGGGCCCGGTGCCGGCCCCGCCGGGCAGGGGCAGCGGGCGGGGCTCCCCGGGACGGCGCCGGCCCCGCGTGCCGGAGCAGCCGCCGCAGGAGCCGCTTCCCTGCCGGGAGCCGCGCTCCGTCCGGGGCCGGCAGCGAGCGCGGGGTTCGGCCGCTCAAAGCTCGGCGGTGCCGCGGCTCGGAGGCGCTTTGGAGGCGTTGATTGCGTGGCTGTGTTCGGTTTGCAGCGGGCGTACGCTAAGGGATGCGGTGTTCTTCCCGAGCGGCACGGTTCTCGGTGCCGGTAGCAATGGTAAAGGTTTGTTTTGGATTGGCTTTTGTAGTCGGATTTTTTTTTTTTCCCAGGGTATTATGTTTAGAAGGGCGCGCAATGGTTTTTACGGGTCGTAGCGCGAAGCAGCGGTTCGCATTTTAATTCTGTTGCGGCGGCTTTTATTAGCGTGAGTGTGTAGTGTTTGTTTTGGGGGGCTTGGGGTAGCGTCGTGTCGTTCATAGCCGCGGGTTTTTAATCTCGATAATTGCATGTGTGTTTATCGTCTTCCAGGGCTTTCATTTGTTTGGTTTGTTCGATTGTAGTGTATGTTTTATGGTTACGGGTAATTTGGGGGACATTGTTTATGGTTACGTTTGTCTTTAGTCTTTGTGTTTGCTTCTAGGTGGTATTTTTATTTTGATAGCTTGAGGCACTATGGGTTTATTCAGTTGGGAATAATTTTTTTGTTGCAGATTTAAGTTTATCTGTTTTTTGGTATTATTCTTGTTGTTGGTTTCTTTATTTTCTTTTGTTGTTGTTGTCTTTTAATGTATTTGAGTATTGTTTATCAGGGTTTTTTTTGGGAACATGGGTATTTATATGGTGGGTTTTTAAAGTATTTATTTATTTGGGTAGTTAATTTCTTAGTTTTTAGTGGTTGAGATGTTTTTCCGTTTTGTTAATTCGTTCAGGTTTTAACGTTATTTTTACAGAGGATTGTTTATTCTTTGAGTTAGTGTAGAGGTAGAATTTTGGTGGTTTTTTTTTACTTTTAGTAACGTTCAGGATGAGTGGCACTGTCTTGAGTTTAGTAGATTGGTTTGACTTTTTTTAAGTACTTTTTGTAATTTGCTGTGTGTGTTTCTATAGGATTTTCTTTTATTTTGGTTCCATTTTTCTGTCGTGATGAGAATTGTTATTGTAAAGAGTGTTCTTTGTTTTTTCGCTGACACTTGTTTGGCTGTTGGAGATTTCTTGATGTTTTTGGAAGATATTGGTGGGAATTTGGTGCTGTTTGTTCTGTCATTTCATTTCGGAATTGGATTTTAAATATACAATTATGACTCTAACTCTATTGAAACAAAAGAAATAGATGTGTAGCAATGGGAATGAGCCAATTTTATTTTTATATATTCGGTCAATTTTTAAAATTTAACATGTAACTTAAGTCATTATATGTTTCAATAAGTTATTCTAATTTTAGTAGAGTATTATGTATGTTTATAGATATATGAATAGAGACTATAAATGTAAATACGACCCAAACAAAAATACAATAATATAAATGTATTGCACCTATATGCAGATATATAAAAAATTTAATAATAAATTGTAAATGTAAAATAACATAAATTGATACAGTATATAATACAAGTAATACTGTATATATCTTATTAAAAATATTTTAGGAAATCGATATAAAATAGATATAAATACGGATGTGATCTATCTATCTATATATATCTATCATTTGTTGTATATTATGATAAATATAAATATTTTTAAAAATTTAGGTAGTTTAAAATAATGAATGGTTTTGCTTTTTCTTTGCCAAAGCAGGGGTGTTAGTATAAAAATTGCAAATACAAATAATATAAAGGCAGAAATAGAAGTATAGAAATATATAGTAAACACATTAAAGATTTATATAAAAATTAGAAATATAAGGAAAAAGAAGTTGTAGCAGTAGATATGGTAAACAATTTAAAAATTAATTCCCGTATAGTTTTGAATAAGGTGCATATTATATATAGTTATTAATGTAATGCATCAATATAAACTATAAATATAAATTTGAATATAGTCATGCAAGCTATAACTATAAAAATATTTCAATATAGTGTAAAAGAAAGGTTTTTTTGTATGTATTGAGTTAGAAAGGGATTTTAATTTTAAATAATAAAAGTGTTATAGAAATAGAATTTTAAAAATATAAATATAGAATCAATACATAAAGATATTTATAAAACCACAAAAGATAAATAAATATTATTAGTAGGAATAGACATAATATAGTATAAGGAATAGTCATAATATAGTGTATAAATGACATACTGCATCCATGTCCACTATAAATATGCATGTGAATATAAATACGAAAAATAGAAATATCAAATGTATTTAAATATAATTTAAAACAACGGGGCTTGTTTGGGTCATGTCGGGTAAGAGGCGGGTTTTTGGCTCATTTATTTCAGAGCAGTTTTCGGCGGGGGTCGCCCCTGTTGTTTTTTGCCGCCTTCGCTGCCCGCAGCCCCGAGGCGCGCTGCGCCCCCGGCTGGGGCGGGCGGCAGTGCTGCCGCCTTGTGGGCAGAGCGCGGTACTGCAGCCCTGCGCCGAGAGGCCGCCACCTTGGGAGCGGCGAGTCGCGGGTGTCGCGGACTTTTCCTTGACCTTCTCGAGATGGGGGCAGAAATGGCGCGTAAATTGAAGGCCTCAGTCCGACTATCAGGGCTGCCTGCGTGTAAGACCGAAGCCGGCGCGGCCCCAGTGGGATTTTTTGTGGCGTTTTAGATGTACCCGAAAGGCGCTGTGGTCTCAGCGGCGCCGCGGGCGAGCGTATTTTGGCGGGTTTGTGACAGGCATGTGGGTTAAACGCCTCGCTGTGCCGGGGTCCTGTCACGGCCGCTTTCCCGCCCTGAGGGAGCCGAGCCGGGCCGAATAGTTCCGAAGAGCCGAAGAGCCGAGTGTGGCCGGAAATAGCCGAGTTTCCCCGAGGAGCCCTGTGGAGCCGAAAACAGCCGACTTTCACCGAAGAGCCGAGTGTGGCCGAAAACAGCCGAGTTTACACCAAGAGCCGATGATAGCCGAGTGTAGCCGACACTGGCCGCATTTAGACAATGTGCCGAATATGACCGAGTTTAGCCCAATCGTGCCGAGTTCGGCCGAGGAGCCGAACTGAAACGAGTTTAGACCAAGAGCCGAACCGAGCCGAATTCAGCCGAGTTTCATTCAACAGAACCGAACGCCGCCGCAGCGCTCTGCCTGCAGTGCGCCTGTGCAGACGGCAGGAGGCGCTGTGGCTGCAGTGCGCCGGGACAGACGACAGGGAGCGCTGGGGCTGCAGTGCGCCGGGACAGACGGCAGGGGGCGCTGTATAAAATAAGTATCAAATATCAACTATCTATCAGAAGGGATTAAAAGCTCTATGTCACGTACAGCAGTAGAAAATTTAAGGCTCCCAGGGAATAAATAGTTTTCTTTAAATCATTTTCGTTTTGGAGTTTTTTTTTTTTACTCCCAGGTATCCTGACAGTTTCTACTGCTGCTCTTTTATTCTAAAGCTAGAAAGATAAACCAAGATGAGAAATACAAGAAAGGGAAAGGGATAGGAAAGGAAAGGAAAGGAAGCAGGAGAGCAATAGGGAAGGGAAGGGTTGAAAACCAGAGTGAAAAAAGAAAAAAGAGTTGGAGGGAAAAAGAGAGGGCATTCGGGAGGAGCGGTGCTGCCTCGGGTCCTTCCCCGCCCTGGGGCGAAGGAGCCGTTTGATGCCCGGGAGGGACTGCAGCTCCCGGTGGCGGGGGACGGAGCCGTGGCTGTCAGCCCGAGACTACAACTCCCGGCAGGCCGTGCTGCCGGCGCGGCGTGTGACGCAACGGCTGACGCAGCACATGAGTGGCTGGCGTGCCAGGCGGCCGCGCGGGGCTGTGCGCGGGCAGCTGCCGGCGCCTCTCCCGCGCGGGACGGCGACGCTGGAGGGGCGAAGGCTCCGTGTGGGCGCCCGCGTGGAGCTGAGGAGCGCGGAAGGAGCGTCCGCCCGGTTCGTCGGCCTCACTCAGCGGTGCCGGGGGCGGGGGCGCTGCCGCCCGCCGATGGCGGAGGGCGAGGCGGTGCTTTGCTGCCGCGGGCCGGGAGCTGCAGGAGCCGCCCCGGGCGAGCGGCGCCGGGCGCTCCCGCGGTCCCGGTGGGGCGGCCGCCCTCGGGCTGGCGGAGGCGCAGGAGGAGCCCCCGAGCCGCAGCCGTCTCCCTCGGGCTGCTGCCGGTGCTGCGGGCGGAGGCGGCTCCGCCGCGTGTCGGGCGTTGCGAGCAGGGAGCGCTGCGATATCGGCGGCGTGACGGGGCTGCTGCCCGCGTTAGTGCTCGTGCCTCTTTCCGCCGTGGAAACGGACGGAGCGGCGCTGAGCGGCGAAGCCAGAGATGGCCGGGAGAATGCCCAGCGCGGGGAGCCGGCGGGCTGTATCCTTCGGATGGCCCAGGTGCGAGCTGCAAACTCATCCCCGCTTCCGCCCCTGCCCTCCCGAGCCCCAGGGAAAATGCTTTCCAGCATTGTCGAGCTTCTGAAAGACGAAACTTGTGATTTGACAGTAGCATCCAGAAAAGGTTTCTGTCTAGATTAGCAAATGCCTAAATTGTTCTTGGTTACATCCCACGACCGGTTTTAGGCAGTGACTTTATACTGCTTTTAGGATTTTCTTGTACAGTGGTGAGAAAAGAGGCAGGTCTGATAGTGGTTTCACTTTTTTCTACTTCACGTTCCATAAGATTCTTTTATCCAAGCACTTGTTTTAAAATTCTACTGTAGGCGTTTATGGTTCACTTTTTTTTTCTTTGCAGCACCCGTGACTTTTTTTTTTCTCTAAATCAGGAGTAAATATAGCTGAGTAAAATCACCTTGGTTTTCTTCCTTCTTTTTTTAACTGAATTGTTTTTATTAAAAATCCTATTTGAATATGTAGAAAAAGTGGGGATGTCCTGTAATATATCCTAGCTTTTCTTGTTTCCAGGGTACCCAGAAAATATGTCTCCCTTAGAGTCCCACAGAAACGTTCTCAGTGCGATCTCTATCAAGGTATGTATTTACAAGTAAGTGATCCCTTTAGATATTTGCCTGTGAATTACCTTTTCCTGTAATTGAGAGCTTGCGTTCTGTGGGTTGTATGATAAAGCTGTAAAACATGTAAAAATGGTTTTGCAAGTCTTAACCGTTGAAGGCAGCAATAAGTGGATTTAGAGCCTGTTCTTGAGCAGACAAAGGGAAAAAGTGTGACTTTGATGCTGAACTTGTCATTTTTCATTGGACTTGTCTGGAATTATTTAAGAATAGAGAGAGCTAGAAAAAGAGAGAAATAGAATTGGTTCTTGAGCCCTCCTCAAATGCTCACCATGATGCAGCGTAGAGCCGAAGGGAAGGGTGATGGAACAGAGCTCTGTGCTTTAGAAGGAAATAAATTTAAACCTGACCTCCACACAGAGTCTCACTAACTTCTGTTGTTTTAAAATACCAAATACGTTTAGGAAGTGTTGGAAGTTAGTATTTTGGGAAAGAAATGGCAGTTCCACAGAACATTCCATGGAACAGAGGCTCTGGGAACGATTCGTGTTGTAACTGCTGTCACTGCAATCAGTTGGTGGCTCAGCCTTGAAACGTGCACTTGGCCTTCTATAAAGCACTGTTTTGTTTGCCTTTCAGTGCTGTGAGTCTTGATAAATCGGAGAAGAGCCCAAGAGAAATTTTTCATCCCTTGATATAAAAGGTAGGAAGTGACTTGTTTTGGTTTGGTTCTTTTTCTTTTTCTTTTTCTTTATTATTTTCTGGAAATAAAAGTAATTAAGTATAGGTACTACTGGTTTCTTCCAGTAGCAGGTGATAATAATAGTAGTAGTACTAGTAAAAATAATAATAGACATAATAATAATAATAGTAATGTAATACTACTTAAACTGTCTTTATCCATTGGTCTGGCCATTTCAAATCAAAACTTCTAAACACAAATCAAACCGTCATCCTTGTAGAATCTTTCACAGCAGTGGGCTAAAGATCCTGGTTTTGTTGACAGGATTTATTGGTTCTGGAAGAACAAGAGGGAAGTAGAAGCGTAACTACTTCTAGCTCACAGAGCCGTCCAGTGAACAGAGCTTTGTGTTTTGGTGGGCTTGTGATGACTTTGAAATCAATTGCTCATTACAGTAAAAAAAAAATTCATGTTTTTTTGAACGTGACAGCAGAAATACCTTTAGGCACCAACTGAATAATAATAGATCACCAATTTAAGTAAAACATTCATGCTATACTATCGAAATTTAAAGGTAAATTATTATGTATTAGGTGATGGTATAAAGTGTATGTTCTCATGTGTAATGCAAAGATACATACGTACCTGAAAGTCCTTAGAGGAAACAAATTTTTATGTCTGCTGTTTGACTGTTTATCATACGATATTTGGTTTTCTTTCCCAGGGATCGGTGAATTTTAACTTTGGACTCCTCTATGCTAAGGATGCTCAGCTTACAGGTGATGAAATGTTCAGTAATGGTGAGTTTTTCACCTTCTCTTTAATTGCTGTGCTGATCTGAATAAGAGAAAAAACAAAAGCAAGAGAAAAAAGAAGGAT
The DNA here is from genome assembly GCF_027579445.1 of Ammospiza nelsoni. Taxonomy (NCBI): domain Eukaryota; kingdom Metazoa; phylum Chordata; class Aves; order Passeriformes; family Passerellidae; genus Ammospiza; species Ammospiza nelsoni. The sequence continues at coordinate 65,328,386 of NC_080638.1, forward strand.
GGTTTATTATTTTTGATGCTGTTTTGTTTGTTTCCTCAGTATTTGCTGCAGCTCTGCTCACCCAAGCTTTGGGTTCCTTCTGTCCCACTGGGAGTTGCCCAATTTGGTTGCATCTGGTGAAATTCCCCCTGAGACCTTACAGAACTAGCTCAAACTGCGTGAGAGCCATTTGCAGTTCTCTCCAGACACCTGGAGAATGGGCGACGTTTCTGAGGACCCGGCGAGCGCGCTTCTATCCAAACTCAGTCTGTGAAATTCCTGGGGAAAACCCTTCTGTGTCCTGAAGGGTTCAAACTCTGGTGAGGATCCAGTTATCAGGTGCTCACCTGGATGGTTCCAGCTCCCAAAGGTAACACTTGTACTCTTGCCCTGTGGTTTACATCTATTGTATTTTTGTTATTTTGCAAGATGTTTTGTCTTTGCAAAATATTGTGCATTTCACTCTTTGGAACCTCTCAGATGGTTCTTTGGTGCAGCACCACCCCATGGGACACTTGGCTGCTGTCCTGAAGGGGTTGGTCGCTAGAATTGTAAATCCTGGAGAGTTTATAAGTCTTCTGTCCCCAGGCAGGTATCATGCTTTGTTTACTTTAGTTCTGTTGGTTAGGCGCTGCTTCTCGTTGCAAGTATGAATTTCAAACTGCCCTGTTCTTACTTTAACTGTTTTCCTGGTTCTCTCCGTCCGGCAGGGAAAGACTCTCGTCTCCTTGTCGTCGGGCTCGGTGCTGTCCAAGAAGATGCAGAGACTAAAAAAATCCTAAGAAGCAAAATACGACTGCAGGGAAAAGAAGCTGGAGAGAACAGAAGGTGATCTTGTTATCCTTACCCTGTATTAGAAACATCCGCTGTGCTTTGGTGCTGGCAGCTGCCAGGGGCTTGTTAGCTCTTTGTAGGCAGGTGTAGGTGTTCACTTGTAGGTTTTTTCTCTGGACAAGGCAATTCAAACTTTGCTAAGCTTATATTTGCAGATTACTCTGTAGCACAGTCCAGCATGACGTTTTTGAATGTTGTAAAAATCCCATGTTACTTGGAAATTGCTAATGAAGAGAAGCTTTAGGGGAAAATAAGATTTCAGGGTTGGAAGATGTGAGAAGAATTTTGTGGGGATGTTAGACTGAAGTAAAGCACACTTGAAGCTGGACTGGCACGCTGGCAGGTCCCCTATTAAACAGTAGTGCTGAGGTTAGCCTGGGGGTTGCCCATTGTTTCTGTAGAAATCAATGTTTCCTGGTCTTCAGAGGTAAGCTGCTTTGAAAAGCTGGAAGGTCCAGCGTGCTGACAAGCCCCGTGCTTTGGATTAAAAGTAGATTTCGGAAGGGTCCTAAGCTTTTGTCTTTTCCTAGAAGTCGATGTAATCCTATCGAGGGGTTTTTAATTCTGTGTTGCCACGTCATCCATCAGAGCCCTGTTGTACTAATCATCATACAGATACAAAACAGAAAATCAGACCCTGTCCCGACCACTTAGAGCCCAGAAGACGATTTCCTCGGGCTGCCATTTGCGTGCCATCGGTACTCACCACGAATTGACCCCTGTGGCTGTGACACAGCACCTGGATGCTGACGGAAGGAGGCTGGTCGCAGAGCCTGGAGGTCCCTGTCCCACGGGGAGGGAGAGGACGAGGCAGCGTCGCCTGCAGGGAGGGTCTCGTCCCCAGAGAGCAGCCGGCGACTCCGTCCCTGCCCGGGGCTCCGGGTGCACCCTCGGGGAGGACGCCTGCCCTCAGGTTTCCCCCTGGGCACCCGGGGAGGGAACCAGGTCCATCCGTGTGGCAGCTGCAGGGCCTGCAGGCTCTGGGGCTCTGCAGCCGTGTGCCTTGTCACAGGGTGGCAGGGACGTGGCACTGCCCGGCCGCGCCGCTGGCCTCGGATCCTCGCTGCTTTCCTCCTGATCCCACGTGGATGTACCAGCAGTCTTCTGTCTTTTCTTTAAAAGTGTCCTTGGGAGACTTCAAAGAGAGGGTAATCAGTGATGTCAAAGCCGACATATTTGACCCGTTGGCACTCCAGAGAAAAGACAAAAAGCTGCTTTGCATCCTTGTGCCTGCAAGTCATTGTGGCCCAGGGAAGTGAGGAAGGCGCTGGCCGAGGTCACTGAGGCTCTGAGATGGGGGTGAGTTTGCATTCCAGTTTATTGGAATGGAGGCTCATGAGAAGTTTCCTCGGCTGTCCAAGGCACCGAGCCCCGGAGCCGAGTGAGCCTGAGCTGCTGCGTGCTTGCTGTGAGCTTTGGGGTGAGCGTGCATCGTTGCGGGCCTGGGATGGATTGAAATGCGCTGAGGAAAGCAGAGGCAGGGAGGGAGGGAAATGCTCTGTTAACTTGTGCCAATTCTTCTGTCAGACTCATCACGGCGGGACAGCGTGAGGACTGAAAGTGTGAGAAGATGTGGAGGGAAAGAGAGAACCTGACAGGAGCATCGGACGCACGAGTGCACGAATTTTGCTTTTTTGCTTGGATGTAAACTCAGGAGTTGAAAGGAATTTGGGAGTGGGAAGGGACATTTCAGAAGGAGAAGAAAAAAAAGTTGTTGTTGTTGTTGTTACAGTCCTGGCAAAAGCTTTTGTTCTAGCTAATAAAAGAAGTTAGTTTAAAAAACAAAAAGGAAAAAATGTAGTGTTTGTTTTTTACTTCGCTATGATATTCATTGGTGGTATATGGTGTATTGTTTTATTTCTTGGTACTATTAACTCTGTGTAAATTGTTTTCTGAGTGAAGCTGACTTTCTGGATGGGTTGGTTTGTATTTGAGGCAGGATTAATTTCAGTAGGATTCTTTCATAGATTTCTGATGGGTATTACCGGGATTTTGGTTTTGTTTACTGTATGTATAAACATAGAGCTTTGGTAGGGCCAGCTGGGCTGCTGGAGTTTTGGGTGTGAATTTATTAGATGGCTTTTGTTAGATGCAGTTTTTAATTTTTGAAATGTTTTTTAATGTGGTGGTCTTAAGGTGGTTTTTAAGAATTCATTGTATTGTTTTCTGTTGTTTGTAGTTGGTGTATGATAAGGGATGTGGTGTGACTTCTTGAACGCTCTGGTTTTGGTGTTCCTAAGTTGTGATTTCTTTCTGGTTCGATAGTTTTTTTTTTTTTGTTTTTATTTTTTGGGACAGGGGCATTTATATGGTGGGTTTTTATAGGCAATACGTTTTTTAATTTAGGTAGCGATATTTTTTAGTATTTTAATAGTTTAGATTTTTTATTTTCATGGTTTTAATTATTTTTTTTAATTTTTTCAAATAACTTGTATAAATTATAGGTTGTTATTTGTGCATGAGCATAAAGGTAGAGCTTTGGGGACATTTTTTAGTAATGTTCAGGGTCAGTTGTACAGTTTTGAGTCTAGTGAGTTGGTTTGATTTAATTTTTAACGGGTGTTTGTTGTTATTAGCAGTTGTGTCATTTTCAAGGTGTATTTGAGGTTTTTTGGGGTTTTTGGGATACTGGTTTAGGAGGAAGTTTATGATGAGCATGTGCAGAGGTTTTGGGCTACTCTATAGTGGGATTTAAAATTGATTTACAGTTAGGTTTATTTGAGTGTTGGTTAGGGTTCAATGACGTTGTGGGATGTTTGTTCCGTGACTGATAGAAACAGGTTTGGTTTGATGTGCTGCGACGGGACGGGCGTGTGCTGCGTGCCGGCGCTGACAAAGGTACGGTATCGCTGTGGCTCCGGTGTGTCGGGTTAGTGAACTTGTATGGTTTAATATAGGGATGAAAATAGAAATAAATATACATTTAAAAATAAATCTAAAATTAGAGTGGTAAACATAAATATAGATAACAGATACATACATGAAACTATAATACATGGTATATAATTGGAACATATTATCATATCGGTAAATGATAGTCTATTTTTTATATATATATATATACACAAAGATATATAAATATAGATTGTAAATACAAAAATATTTAAATAGAGTAAAAGTAAATTGGGGGGTTTTATTAGGTTATAGGCTGGGGTTTTAAAATAAATGATAGAAATAAAATATAAATTCAGATATACAAATATATATAGAAATACAAATATCTATACATATTTAATTTAAATAAATATAAGTAAAAAAATATATATAATACAGAAACTATATATCTCTGCTTCTATTAGAAGGTATTCTCTCTAATATATATAATATCTATGAATAAAATAAATAAAAATATCCATATAAATATCATTATAATTTTGAAAAATAAATTTACTTCCTGCATTTTAAATCTGGTTCAAATAAAGGGGTGTCCTTGGTTTTTATTTGGTTAGAGGCAGGAGTTTTATTTTAAATAATATAAGTAATATAGAAATGTGGATCTTAAGATAGAAATATATAATAAATATATAAAGAGAAATTGCTAAAGTATGACTATAAATATAAATATATGTAAGTAATATGAAGAGTTGTAGTATAGAATATAAATAACATATGTCAATATAAATTATAAATGGGAATATAAATATAAAAATATGTAAATATAGTTTAAGAGAAAGGGAATGTTTTGGCTTTTATTTAAGTAGAGGCAGGGTTTTTATTTTGAATATTATAAGTGTTCCAGAAGTAAAAATCTTGACGCAGAAATATTTAATCATTATAAAATATATGAATAAAAATATGAATAAAAATATAAATACCTACTCGCATCGGACGTAATATAGAATATAAACTTATTTATAGATTGACATTGGTAAAGATAAATGTATAAGTAAGCAATATACATTAATATACATTATAAATGCAAATATGAATATAAAAATTGAACATGAGGATAAAATCTATTTAAATATTGTTTAAAACAAAGGGTGGGGGTTTTTTTATTCTTCTTGGTTAGAGGCAGGGTTTTTATTTTAAATAATATGAATGTAGATATTATTGTTAAATATTTCTAAATATTGAGATATACAATCAAGATATATATATAAACACAAAATATAAATAAATAGAAATAATAGGAAGAGATGTAATGAAGAATTCAAATAACAGTATACATAAGTATACATTTTAAATGTAAATGTGAATATGAACCTGAAAAATAGAATTTTGAAAAATATTTAAGTACAGTTTTGAAGAAAGGGGTTCTTTTTGGCTTTAATGTGGATGGAGGCAAAGGTTTGATTTTAAATAATGCAAGTGTTACAGAAGTAAAAATCGTAAAAGAAATATATACTTATTATGTAAAAATATTTATAAAAATATACAAATAAATTTAAGTTGTAGGGATATATGCAATATGGAATAGAAATGTATTTATAAAAAGAAATGTATAAATGGACAGTGTATATCAGTATACATTGTAAATAGAAATGTGACTATTAATATGAAAAAATATTTTTAAAAATATTTAAATATTTCTTAAAAGAAATTGGTTTGGTTTTGGTTGTTTGTTTTTTTTTTTTTTTTTTTTTCTTTTTGTGTTTTGTTTTGTTTTGTTTTGTCTTTTATCCTATTAGATTACAGGCAGAGGCTTTTTTCCCTCTTCCCGGTTGTTTTGGGGCATTTATTTCAGAGCAGTTTTCGGCGGGGGTCGCCCCTGTTGTTTTTTGCCGCCTTCGCTGCCCGCAGCCCCGAGGCGCGCTGCGCCCCCGGCTGGGGCGGGCGGCAGTGCTGCCGCCTTGTGGGCAGAGCGCGGTACTGCAGCCCTGCGCCGAGAGGCCGCCACCTTGGGAGTGGCGCGTGGCCGATGTCGCGGACTTTTGGTTGACCTTCTCAACAGGGCGGCGAAAAGAGCGGGGAAGTGGAGGACCGGGTGGGTGTCATCTGGACTGCCTGCACGGAATACCGACGTCATGGCGGCCCCGACGGATTTTTCTGTGGCGTTTCATGTGTACCCGAGACATGCTGTGGGCTCAGCGGCGCCGCGGGCGGGCGTATTTCGGCGGGTTTGTGACAGGCATGTGGGTTAAATGCCTCGCTGTGCCGGGGTCCTGTCACGGCCGCTTTCCCGCCCTGAGGGAGCCGAGCCGGGCCGAATAGTTCCGAAGAGCCGAAGAGCCGAGTGTGGCCGGAAACAGCCGACTTGAACCGAAGAGCCCAGTGCGGCCGAAAATAGCCGAGTTTACGCCAAGAGCCGATGATAGCCGACTGGAACCGAGAGCCGAGTGTAGCCGACACTGGCCGCATTTAGACAATGTGCCGAATACGACCGAGTTTAGCCCAACCGTGCGGAGTTCAGCCGAGGAGCCGAACTGAAACGACTTTAGACCAAGAGCCGAACCAAGCCGAATTCAGCCGAGTTTCATTAAACAGAACCGAACGACGCCGCAGCGCTCTGCCTGCAGTGCGCCGGTGCAGACGACAGGGGGCGCTGTGCCTGCAGTGCGCCGGTGCACACGGCAGGGGGCGCTGTATAAAGTATCAAATATCAACTATCTATAAGAAGGAATAAAAGCTCTATGACACGTGCAGCAGCAGAAAATTTCAGGCTCCCAGGGAATAAATCGTTTTCTTTAAATCATTTTCGTTTTGGGTTTTTTTTTACTCCCAGGTAGCCTGAAAGTTACTGCTGCTGCTTTTTTATTCTAAAGCTAGAAAGGAAAACCAAGATTAGACATACAGGGAAAGAAAGAAAGACAGAAAAGGAAAAAAAGAAAATAAGGAAAGGAACTGAAAGGAAGAAAGAAGGAAGGACAGGGAGGAAGGAAGGAAGGCAGACAAAAAAACACCAAAAACCAGGAGGGCAAGGAGAAACCTAGGAAAAAAAAAAAAAAAAAAAAAAAAGGAAAGAAAAAAAGAACAACAAAAAACAAACCCACCGAAAAAAACTCGAGATGGGCGAGAAACCCCCCCCCAAAAGAAAAAAGAAAAACCAAGGTGGGCAAGAAAAATCCCAGATATACCACAGAAAAAGAAACAGGGGAAACAAACAAAAAAAAAACCAACAAAAAAAGAAAACAACAACAAGATGTGCAAGAAAAAACGCAGAAAAAAAAACCCAGAATGGGCAAAGAAAAGCCCAGGAAAAAAAAAAAAAAAAAACCCAAAAAAAAAACCCTAAGAAGGGCAAGGAAATAAAAACAGAAGAAATAACCCAGGAGAAAAAAAAAAAAAAAAAAAAAAAAAAAAAAAGATGGGCAAGAAAAGCCCAGAAAAAAAAAAAAAACAGAAAAGAACCCAAGATGGGCAAGAAGAAACAAAGAAAAAACCCCAAGAAATGCCAGAAAAAAATCAAGGTAAAAGGGAATAAAAGCCCCAAGAAACAAGGCAAGAAAAAGAGGCAATAAAGGCCACAAAAATTTCAAGAAGAAAACCAAGTAATGCCAGAAAAAGGTACGGAAATGGTTCTGCCAGGTGCGATCAAGGTGAGCGGGTTCAGTTTCAGGTCCAGGAGATGAACAAGTGTCAGATTAGCTTGGGGCGCTGCTCTGCAATGCAGCCGTGACAGGATTTATGTTTAAATATAGTTTAAATAAATTGGGGATTGTTTGGCTTTTATTGGGGTATAGGCTGGAGATTTCATAAAAAGTATAAAAATAGAAATCCAATTCTATCCTATATATGTTGATATCGATAAATATTTAGTATACGTAAATATAAGTAAAAGAAATATATTGTGTAAAAAGAATATATCTATTATTATATAAAAAGGTATTCTCTCCAATCTATATAATACCTATAAATATAATACATGAAAATTACAAATGTAAATGTGAATAGAATTACGACAAACAAAATTATTTTAAAAATTTTAACTGTTGTTTAAATAAAGGGGTGTCTTTGGTTTTTCTTTGGTTAGAGGCAGGGGCTTTATTTTTAATAATATAAGTACGATCGAAATGTAAATCGGCATGCAGAAATATATAATAAATATATAAAGATGTAATACTAAACTATGAATTTAAAAAGAAATAGAAAAAGAAATTTATGTAAGTAACATGAAGAGATATAATATACAATATAATTCATATTATACAGTAATATTAATTATATATATAAATGCGAATAGAAATATGAAAAATATATGATGGGGGCTCGGAGCAGCCCAGGTGTGAGTGTGAGGATGATGGGGGCTCGGAGCAGCCCAGGTGTGAGTGCGAGGATGATGGGGGCTCGGAGCAGCCCAGGTGTGAGTGCGAGGATGAGGAGGGGCCGGCTCCTGCCGGGGCCAGGCTGCTTTAGGGGGAGGCTTTGCCTCGGCTCCCTTTTGCATGGAGCTGTTCAGTGGAGGGGTTTATGGGGCGCTGCCGGCGCTGTCTCGTGGAAGGGCTGCGGGAGCTTCCCACAGGGTCGGGGGGACACCTGGATCCGCGCCTGGATCCGCGGAGCATCGCTTAAAGGAGGCGCCGAGGGACGAATCTTTGTGCCGGGGAGCAGCAGCCGAACAGGTGAGCCCGTGTGGGTTTGGAGCGGGGAATTTTCTCCTTCCCCTTTGCAATTTCATCTTGCCAGTCCCTCCCCGGTTCCCCAGGAACAAAAATGGAGCTTATGAGGACAAAAGGGATTAAGGAGAAGGAAGCAGCTCCTCTTCTCTTTTTGTCTGCGTTTGAACTGAGGGGATCCCTCTTGACTTGTGGTTTTAAGGGTGTTGATTGCGGGAAAAGCTGCCTTTTCCAGGCTGTTAGGGGTATCCCGGGGGTGACAGGGAATCCCTGCGTTCTATTCTAAGGGGAATGGGAAAAGTATTCTTGTGGTATTCTGGGTTTGATTTGAAGGCAGCCCACCCCATTTTCATCACCCTCGGGTTTAAATGGAGGGAGCAGCCCTGGTGTCCCTCCTTTTGAAGGGTTTGAACGGAGGTCGAAATCGCCCTTTCCCATCAGTCGAAGGCTTTCATTTGGGGAGCGCCCCTTCTTTTCTGCTGTCGTAGGGGGTGAAATTGGAGGGGAGAACACATTTCTTTGCCCTTGTTGAAGTGAGGTGAGCCCGCCTGCGGCGTCGGTTTCGGGGTTGCGTTGCGGGAAGCCGCAGCTCCGGCAGCGTTTGCAGGGCTGCAATGGGGCTGTGCCGCTGCATCGGGGGGCGCTCCTCGTGTCCGCGGCCCGGCCGGGAACGTTCCCGCTCGGGAGCGCTGCCGGCACGGCCCGGGCAGCTGCCGGGGCGCACGGGGGATTCGGCGCGGCCGGGCCGGCCGAGGGCGGCGGTGGCGGAGCCGCGCCGGTGCGAGCCGAGGGGAGCCGGGCCGGGCCGGCCGAGGGCGGCGGAGGCGGCGCGGGCGCTGCTGCGCCGGCCCGGGGCGGTGCCGGCCGCTCCGTCCGCTCCGGGCGCGGGGCCGGGGCGCCGCCGGTAGCCCCGGGCCCGGTGCCGGCCCCGCCGGGCAGGGGCAGCGGGCGGGGCTCCCCGGGACGGCGCCGGCCCCGCGTGCCGGAGCAGCCGCCGCAGGAGCCGCTTCCCTGCCGGGAGCCGCGCTCCGTCCGGGGCCGGCAGCGAGCGCGGGGTTCGGCCGCCCAAAGTTCGGCGGTGCCGCGGCTCGGAGGCGCTTTGGAGGCGTTGATTGCGTGGCTGTGTTCGGTTTGCAGCGGGCGTACGCTAAGGGATGCGGTGTTCTTCCCGAGCGGCACGGTTCTCGGTGCCGGTAGCAATGGTAAAGGTTTGTTTTGGATTGGCTTTTGTAGTCGGATTTTTTTTTTTTCCCAGGGTATTATGTTTAGAAGGGCGCGCAATGGTTTTTACGGGTCGTAGCGCGAAGCAGCGGTTCGCATTTTAATTCTGTTGCGGCGGCTTTTATTAGCGTGAGTGTGTAGTGTTTGTTTTGGGGGGCTTGGGGTAGCGTCGTGTCGTTCATAGCCGCGGGTTTTTAATCTCGATAATTGCATGTGTGTTTATCGTCTTCCAGGGCTTTCATTTGTTTGGTTTGTTCGATTGTAGTGTATGTTTTATGGTTACGGGTAATTTGGGGGACATTGTTTATGGTTACGTTTGTCTTTAGTCTTTGTGTTTGCTTCTAGGTGGTATTTTTATTTTGATAGCTTGAGGCACTATGGGTTTATTCAGTTGGGAATAATTTTTTTGTTGCAGATTTAGGTTTATCTGTTTTTTGGTATTATTCTTGTTGTTGGTTTCTTTATTTTCTTTTGTTGTTGTTGTTGTCTTTTAATGTATTTGAGTATTGTTTATCAGGGTTTTTTTTGGGAACATGGGTATTTATATGGTGGGTTTTTAAAGTATTTATTTATTTGGGTAGTTAATTTCTTAGTTTTTAGTGGTCGAGATGTTTTTCCATTTTGTTAATTAGTTCAGCTTTTACAGTTATTTTTACAGAGGATTGTTTATTCTTTGAGTTAGTGTAGAGGTAGATTTTTTTTTTTTTTAATTTTAGTAACGTTCAGGGTGAGTGGCACTGTCTGGAGTTAAGTAGATTGGTTTCACTTTTTTTTAGTACTTTTTGTAATTTGCTGTGTGTGTTTCTATAGGATTTTCTTTTATTTTGGTTCCATTTTTCTGTCGTGATGAGAATTGATATTGAAAAGAGTGTTCTTTGGTTTTTCGCTGACACTTGTTTGGCTGTTGGAGATTTCTTGATGTTTTTGGAAGATATTGGTGGGAATTTGGTGCTGTTTGTTCTGTCATTTCATTTCGGAATTGGATTTTAAATATACAATTATGACTCTAACTCTATTGAAACAAAAGAAATAGATGTGTAGCAATGGGAATGAGCCAATTTTATTTTTATATATTCGGTCAATTTTTAAAATTTAACATGTAACTTAAGTCATTATATGTTACAATAAGTTATTCTAATTTTAATAGAGTATTGTGTATGTTTATAGATATATGAATAGAGACTATAAATGTAAATACGACCCAAACAAAAATACAATAATATAAATGTATTGCACCTATATGCAGATATATAAAAAATTTAATAATAAATTGTAAATGTAAAATAACATAAATTGATACAGTATATAATACAAGTAATACTGTATATATCTTATTAAAAATATTTTAGGAAATCGATATAAAATAGATATAAATACGGATGTGATCTATCTATCTATATATATCTATCATTTGTTGTATATTATGATAAATATAAATATTTTTAAAAATTTAGGTAGTTTAAAATAATGAATGGTTTTGCTTTTTCTTTGCCAAAGCAGGGGTGTTAGTATAAAAATTGCAAATACAAATAATATAAAGGCAGAAATAGAAGTATAGAAATATATAGTAAACACATTAAAGATTTATATAAAAATTAGAAATATAAGGAAAAAGAAGTTGTAGCAGTAGATATGGTAAACAATTTAAAAATTAATTCCCGTATAGTTTTGAATAAGGTGCATATTATATATAGTTATTAATGTAATGCATCAATATAAACTATAAATATAAATTTGAATATAGTCATGCAAGCTATAACTATAAAAATATTTCAATGTAGTGTAAAAGAAAGGGGTTTTTTGTATGTATTGAGTTAGAAAGGGATTTTAATTTTAAATAATAAAAGTGTTATAGAAATAGAATTTAAAAAATATAAATATAGAATAAATACATAAAGATATTTATAAAACCACAAAAGATAAATAAATATTATTAGTAGGAATAGACATAATATAGTATAAGGAATAGACATAATATAGTGTATAAATGACATACTGCATCCATGTCCACTATAAATATGCATGTGAATATAAATAAGAAAAATAGAAATATCAAATGTATTTAAATATAATTTAAAACAACGGGGCTTGTTTGGGTCATGTCGGGTAAGCGGCGGGTTTTTGGCATTTATTTCAGAGCAGGTTTTGTTGGGGGTCGCCCCTGTTGCCGGCTGGGGCGGGCGGCAGTGCTGCCGCTTTGTGGGCAGAGCGCGGTACTGCAGCCCTGCGCCGAGAGGCCGCCATCTTGGGAGTGGCGAGTCGCGGGTGTCGCGGACTTTTCCTTGACCTTCTCGAGATGGGGGCAGAAATGGCGCGTAAATTGAAGGCCCCAGTCCGACTATCAGGGCTGCCTGCGTGTAAGACCGAAGCCGGCGCGGCCCCAGTGGGATTTTTTGTGGCGTTTTAGATGTACCCGAGAGGCGCTGTGGTCTCAGCGGCGCCGCGGGCGAGCGTATTTTGGCGGGTTTGTGACAGGCATGTGGGTCAAACGCCGCGCTGTGCCGGGGTCCTGTCACGGCCGCTTTCCTGCCCTGAGGGAGCCGAGCCGGGCCGAATAGTTCCGAAGAGCCGAGTGTGGCCGGAAATAGCCGAGTTTCCCCGAGGAGCCCAGTGGAGCCGAAAACAGCCGACTTTCACCGAAGAGCCGAGTGTGGCCGAAAACAGCCGAGTTTACACCAAGAGCCGATGATAGCCGAGTGTAGCCGACACTGGCCGCATTTAGACAATGTGCCGAATATGACCGAGTTTAGCCCAATCGTGCCGAGTTCGGCCGAAGAGCCGAACTGAAACGAGTTTAGACCAAGAGCCGAACCGAGCCGAATTCAGCCGAGTTTCATTCAACAGGACCGAACGCCGCCGCAGCGCTCTGCCTGCAGTGCGCCTGTGCAGACGGCAGGAGGCGCTGTGGCTGCAGTGCGCCGGGACAGACGACAGGGAGCGCTGGGGCTGCAGTGCGCCGGGACAGACGGCAGGGGGCGCTGTATAAAGTAAGTCTCAAATATCAACTATCTATCAGAAGGGATTAAAAGCTCTATGTCACGTGCAGCAGTAGAAAATTTAAGGCTCCCAGGGAATAAATAGTTTTCTTTAAATCATTTTCGTTTTGGAGTTTTTTTTTTTTTACTCCCAGGTATCCTGACAGTTTCTACTGCTGCTCTTTTATTCTAAAGCTAGAAAGATAAACCAAGATGAGAAATACAAGAAAGGGAAAGGGATAGGAAAGGAAAGGAAAGGAAGCAGGAGAGCAATAGGGAAGGGAAGGGTTGAAAACCAGAGTGAAAAAAGAAAAAAGAGTTGGAGGGAAAAAGAGAGGGCATTCGGGAGGAGCGGTGCTGCCTCGGGTCCTTCCCCGCCCTGGGGCGAAGGAGCCGTTTGATGCCCGGGAGGGACTGCAGCTCCCGGTGGCGGGGGACGGAGCCGTGGCTGTCAGCCCGAGACTACAACTCCCGGCAGGCCGTGCTGCCGGCGCGGCGTGTGACGCAACGGCTGACGCAGCACATGAGTGGCTGGCGTGCCAGGCGGCCGCGCGGGGCTGTGCGCGGGCAGCTGCCGGCGCCTCTCCCGCGCGGGACGGCGACGCTGGAGGGGCGAAGGCTCCGTGTGGGCGCCCGCGTGGAGCTGAGGAGCGCGGAAGGAGCGTCCGCCCGGTTCGTCGGCCTCACTCAGCGGTGCCGGGGGCGGGGGCGCTGCCGCCCGCCGATGGCGGAGGGCGAGGCGGTGCTTTGCTGCCGCGGGCCGGGAGCTGCAGGAGCCGCCCCGGGCGAGCGGCGCCGGGCGCTCCCGCGGTCCCGGTGGGGCGGCCGCCCTCGGGCTGGCGGAGGCGCAGGAGGAGCCCCCGAGCCGCAGCCGTCTCCCTCGGGCTGCTGCCGGTGCTGCGGGCGGAGGCGGCTCCGCCGCGTGTCGGGCGTTGCGAGCAGGGAGCGCTGCGATATCGGCGGCGTGACGGGGCTGCTGCCCGCGTTAGTGCTCGTGCCTCTTTCCGCCGTGGAAACGGACGGAGCGGCGCTGAGCGGCGAAGCCAGAGATGGCCGGGAGAATGCCCAGCGCGGGGAGCCGGCGGGCTGTATCCTTCGGATGGCCCAGGTGCGAGCTGCAAACTCATCCCCGCTTCCGCCCCTGCCCTCCCGAGCCCCAGGGAAAATGCTTTCCAGCATTGTCGAGCTTCTGAAAGACGAAACTTGTGATTTGACAGTAGCATCCAGAAAAGGTTTCTGTCTAGATTAGCAAATGCCTAAATTGTTCTTGGTTACATCCCACGACCGGTTTTAGGCAGTGACTTTATACTGCTTTTAGGATTTTCTTGTACAGTGGTGAGAAAAGAGGCAGGTCTGATAGTGGTTTCACTTTTTTCTACTTCACGTTCCATAAGATTCTTTTATCCAAGCACTTGTTTTAAAATTCTACTGTAGGCGTTTATGGTTCACTTTTTTTTTCTTTGCAGCACCCGTGACTTTTTTTTTTCTCTAAATCAGGAGTAAATATAGCTGAGTAAAATCACCTTGGTTTTCTTCCTTCTTTTTTTAACTGAATTGTTTTTATTAAAAATCCTATTTGAATATGTAGAAAAAGTGGGGATGTCCTGTAATATATCCTAGCTTTTCTTGTTTCCAGGGTACCCAGAAAATATGTCTCCCTTAGAGTCCCACAGAAACGTTCTCAGTGCGATCTCTATCAAGGTATGTATTTACAAGTAAGTGATCCCTTTAGATATTTGCCTGTGAATTACCTTTTCCTGTAATTGAGAGCTTGCGTTCTGTGGGTTGTATGATAAAGCTGTAAAACATGTAAAAATGGTTTTGCAAGTCTTAACCGTTGAAGGCAGCAATAAGTGGATTTAGAGCCTGTTCTTGAGCAGACAAAGGGAAAAAGTGTGACTTTGATGCTGAACTTGTCATTTTTCATTGGACTTGTCTGGAATTATTTAAGAATAGAGAGAGCTAGAAAAAGAGAGAAATAGAATTGGTTCTTGAGCCCTCCTCAAATGCTCACCATGATGCAGCGTAGAGCCGAAGGGAAGGGTGATGGAACAGAGCTCTGTGCTTTAGAAGGAAATAAATTTAAACCTGACCTCCACACAGAGTCTCACTAACTTCTGTTGTTTTAAAATACCAAATACGTTTAGGAAGTGTTGGAAGTTAGTATTTTGGGAAAGAAATGGCAGTTCCACAGAACATTCCATGGAACAGAGGCTCTGGGAACGATTCGTGTTGTAACTGCTGTCACTGCAATCAGTTGGTGGCTCAGCCTTGAAACGTGCACTTGGCCTTCTATAAAGCACTGTTTTGTTTGCCTTTCAGTGCTGTGAGTCTTGATAAATCGGAGAAGAGCCCAAGAGAAATTTTTCATCCCTTGATATAAAAGGTAGGAAGTGACTTGTTTTGGTTTGGTTCTTTTTCGTTATTATTTTCTGGAAATAAAAGTAATTAAGTATAGGTACTACTGGTTTGTTTCTTCCAGTAGCAGGTGATAATAATAGTAGTAGTACTAGTAAAAATAATAATAGACATAATAATAGTAATGTAATACTACTTAAACTGTCTTTATCCATTGGTCTGGCCATTTCAAATCAAAACTTCTAAGCACAAATCAAACCGTCATCCTTGTAGAATCTTTCACAGCAGTGGGCTAAAGATCCTGGTTTTGTTGACAGGATTTATTGGTTCTGGAAGAACAAGAGGGAAGTAGAAGCCTAACTACTTCTAGCTCACAGAGCCGTCCAGTGAACAGAGCTTTGTGTTTTGGTGGGCTTGTGATGACTTTGAAATCAATTGCTCATTACAGTAAAAAAAAAAATTCATGTTTTTTTGAACGTGACAGCAGAAATACCTTTAGGCACCAACTGAATAATAATAGATCACCAGTTTAAGTAAAACATTCACGCTATACTATCGAAATTTAAAGGTAAATTATTATGTATTAGGTGATGGTATAAAGTGTATGTTCTCATGTGTAATGCAAAGATACATACGTACCTGAAAGTCCTTAGAGGAAACAAATTTTTATGTCTGCTGTTTGACTGTTTGTCATACGATATTTGGTTTTATTTCCCAGGGATCGGTGAATTTTAACTTTGGACTCCTCTATGCTAAGGATGCTCAGCTTACAGGTGATGAAATGTTCAGTAATGGTGAGTTTTTCACCTTCTCTTTAATTGCTGTGCTGATCTGAATAAGAAAAAAACAAAAGCAAGAGAAAAAAGAAGGATGGTTTATTATTTTTGATGCTGTTTTGTTTGTTTCCTCAGTATTTGCTGCAGCTCTGCTCACCCAAGCTTTGGGTTCCTTCTGTCCCACTGGGAGTTGCCCAATTTGGTTGCATCTGGTGAAATTCCCCCTGAAACCTTACAGAACTAGCTCAAACTGCGTGAGAGCCATTTGCAGTTCTCTCCAGACACCTGGAGAATGGGCGACGTTTCTGAGGACCCGGCGAGCGCGCTTCTATCCAAACTCAGTCTGTGAAATTCCTGGGGAAAACCCTTCTGTGTCCTGAAGGGTTCAAACTCTGGTGAGGATCCAGTTATCAGGTGCTCACCTGGATGGTTCCAGCTCCCAAAGGTAACACTTGTACTCTTGCCCTGTGGTTTACATCTATTGTATTTTTGTTATTTTGCAAGATGTTTTGTCTTTGCAAAATATTGTGCATTTCACTCTTTGGAACCTCTCAGATGGTTCTTTGGTGCAGCACCACCCCATGGGACACTTGGCTGCTGTCCTGAAGGGGTTGGTCGCTAGAATTGTAAATCCTGGAGAGTTTATAAGTCTTCTGTCCCCAGGCAGGTATCATGCTTTGTTTACTTTAGTTCTGTTGGTTAGGCGCTGCTTCTCGTTGCAAGTATGAATTTCAAACTGCCCTGTTCTTATTTTAACTGTTTTCCTGGTTCTCTCCGTCCGGCAGGGAAAGACTCTCGTCTCCTTGTCGTCGGGCTCGGTGCTGTCCAAGAAGATGCAGAGGCTAAAAAAATCCTAAGAAGCAAAATACGACTGCAGGGAAAAGAAGCTGGAGAGAACAGGAGGTGATATTGTTATCCTTACCCTGTATTAGAAACATCCGCTGTGCTTTGATGCTGGCAGCTGCCAGGGGCTTGTTAGCTCTTTGTAGGCAGGTGTAGGTGTTCACTTGTAGGTTTTTTCTCTGGACAAGGCAATTCAAACTTTGCTAAGCTTATATTTGCAGATTACTCTGTAGCACAGTCCAGCATGACGTTTTTGAATGTTGTAAAAATACCATGTTACTTGGAAGTTGCTAATGAAGAGAAGCTTTAGGGGAAAATAAGATTTCAGGGTTGGAAGATGTGAGAAGAATTTTGTGGGGATGTTAGACTGAAGTAAAGCACACTTGAAGCTGGACTGGCACGCTGGCAGGTCCCCTATTAAACAGTGGTGCTGAGGTTAGCCTGGGGGTTGCCCATTGTTTCTGTAGAAATCAATGTTTCCTGGTCTTCAGAGGTAAGCTGCTTTGAAAAGCTGGAAGGTGCAGCATGCTGACAATCCCCGTGCTTTGGATTAAAAGTAGATTTCGGAAGGGTCCTAAGCTTTTGTCTTTTCCTAGAAGTCGATGTAATCCTATCGAGGGGTTTTTAATTCTGTGTTGCCACGTCAACCATCAGAGCCCTGTTGTACTAATCATCATACAGATACAAAACAGAAAATCAGACCCTGTCCTGACCACTTAGAGCCCAGAACACGATTTCCTCAGGCTGCCATTTGCGTGCCATCGGTACTCACCACGGATGGGAGCTGGGGATTGTTGCAGCTGTTGGGAACAAACCGCTTCTCGTCACACAGAAATGGAATTGGGACGACGCCTCGGCCAGCCCCTCTCTGCCATCGTCTCCTGAATCTGCAGCAGAGCAGTTCCAGTCCATGCGGGCACGTGTAATCCAGCTCCTGATGATCTGAGCGCACGGAGCAGTGCTCAGCTGCTGTGGGGGGCTCAGGGAAGGCAGAGTGTGCATTGTCATCTTCCTGAACCTACAGACGAATCCAAGTCAGAATCCACAGTGTGGAAATCAGTCGCATATATGCTAAATAAAACTTGCAGATTATTTAAGAATTGTTGTTGCTTGTTCTTTGTTGTGCTTCAGCGCTTAGAAAACCTCCCTTTAAAATCAGTTCAATTCATCAATTGAACCTTTGTTTGCAGACCCTCAGTGAGCAGAATTTGTTGCAGACTCAGTGCACGCTGTGCTGGCCTCCTGGGAGTGTGAGGAGCTCATGTGTGCTACTTTTTGCTTTAGGACGCTCTGAGGTATTTATTCCTTTTGGGATACATGATGAGAATTCCCAAGAGAGGTAGTTATAAGGTATGACATTGGGAAAAAGCCTGTGTGGTTGGAATGTTGTTGCTGTCAAAAGTTAATTTTTTCTTAGCCAGTAGTTAGCTTTTTGCTTTATTTTTGTGGTATCAGTATTTTATTGTTAAAAAAATTCCTTCAAAATAACTTCAGTGGCTGGCCATCGGTACCTTGTTCAGATTTGCCTATTTGCTTGTAGCTAAAATGTTCACATCTTGTTTATCATTCTATTTAAGAAACTGCTGCCCAGCCAACTAATAACTGAATATCCATCTGTCTAGGACACAGGGAGAGGATTTAGGTAATGTCTTTGTTTCCAGAAAAAAGTTCCAGTGTAGTTTCTAAATAGAGGAGAAGGGGGTGAAGACTCGGGGCTCTGATGCCGTTGGGGCACCCCAAGGTCCCCAGGAGAAGGAGCCCCACTGGGGTGCAGGAGCAGGTGTGTTCTCATGTAATATTGAACAAATTATAAATATAAATATGAAAATTAATAACATGAAAATATTTTTAAAATACTTAAATAAAGCGGGTTTTCTTGATTGGTCAATAGGCAGGGTTTTGATTGTAAAAATTATAAATACAAATAATATAAAGGTAGAAATCTAAGTTTGGAAATATATAATAAATACATACAGATAAATATAAAAATTAAAAATATAAGAAAGAATTAGTTGTAGCAGTAGATGTTATACATAATTTAAATAATAATTTAAATCTATTTTAAAATTTTATATATATATCATTATTAATGTAATACATCCAAAGAAACGATAAATTAAAATATGAATGTATAATTATACAAAGTATCGATAAAAAACATTTCAATATCCTTTAAAAGAAGGGGTTTTTTTATTTATTTGGTTAGAGACGGGGTTTTTATTTGGAATAATGAAAGTATTATAGAAGTATAAAACTAAATATAGAAATTTACAGTCAATATAGAAAGATATTTGTAAAAACACGAACGAACGACGCCTCCTTCGGCCGAATGGAACGAGCTCAGCCGAACCCAGGCGAGACCGGCGGAACCTGACGGCCTCGAGCGAACCGAGGCCAGGCTTGCGAGGCTGCCTGAACGGAGCCGAGCTCAGCCGAACCGAGCCCGCTGCTCTCGTGCGCGCTAATTAGCGCGAGTGCGGTCACAGCCCAATGAGCTCCTGTGCCACCCCGCGCTCCCGGTCGTGTCCGTGCGATGGCCGGGCCGCCCGCGGGACGCGGCAGCAGGAGAGCCCCGAGCCGGGCGAGTTTAACGTGAGGCGGCGCCGCTTGCCCGCCCTCAGGGAGCCGAGCCGAGCTGAGGCGCGCCGAACGCGGAGAGAGCGGCTCCGAGTTCGGCCGAAGCGAGCCGTGCCGCGCCGAGCGCAGAGAGCGGCTCCGAGTTCGGCCGAAGAGAGCCGAGCCGCGCCGAGCGCACAGAGCGGCTCCGAGTTCGGCCGAAGCGAGCCGAGCCGCGCCGAGCGCACAGAGCGGCTCCGAGTTCGGCCGAAGCGAGCCGAGCCGCGCCGAGCGCACAGAGCGGCTCCGAGTTCGGCCGAAGAGGGCCATGCCGCGCCGAGCGCACAGAGCGGCTCCGAGTTCGGCCGAAGAGAGCCGAGCCGTGCCGAGTTGGGCCGAAGCGAGCCGAGGCGCGCCGAGCGCAGAGAGCGGCTCCGAGTTCGGCCGAAGCGAGCCGAGCCGTGCCGAAGGGTCGAGTCCAGCCGAATGCAGATGACAATGGCCGAGTTTAGCCGATTACAGCCGAGTTTAGCCGAGCAGCTGTGAGCCTTGCACGCTTGAGGTGAGCGTGCATCATTGCCGGCTTGGGATTGAGTGAAATGGCTGAGGAAACCAGCTCTGGGGGGGGAGGCAGGGAAATCCTCTCTTATCGTTTACCAATTCTTTCGTCAAACTCGTCACGGCACGACAGCGTGAAGACTGAAAGTGTAAGAAGATGTGGAGAGAAACAGAGAATCTGACAGGAGCATCGAACACACAAGTGCACGAATTTTGCTTTTTGCTTGGATGTAAACTCAGAAGTTGTAAGGAATTTGGGAAGGAGAAGGGACATTTCAGAAGGAGAAGAAGGAGAAGAAGTTGTTACAGTCCTGGGAAAAGCTTTTGTTCTAGCTAATAAAAGAAGTTAGTTTAAATTTAAAAAAAAAAAGTGGCTTCTTTTTTCTTCACTATTATATTCTTTGGTGGTATATGGTGTGTTGTTTTATTTCTTGGTGTTATTAGCTCTGTGTAAATTGTTTTTTGAGTCAAGCTAACTTTGCATGGGTTGTTTTGTATTTGAGGTAGGATCAATTTCAATCGGTTTCTTTCACAGACTTCTGATAGGTATTACTGGGATTTTGGTTTGGTTTACTGTATGCATAAACATAGAGATTTGGTAGGGCCAGCTGGGCTGCTGGAGTTTTGGGTGTGAATTTATTAGATGGCTTTTATTAAACACAGAATAATTATGTAAGGTAACAGCAAATTACCCAATTACCCAATTGATCTAGCTATGTAACCTTACCACAAAGTTTTATATCTTGCCAGTTTTCTATTCTTCTGCTCCAAGTAGTTGTTGCAAAAAAGAAAGCACTGTTACTTTTCTGAAGAGTTTTCTTCTATAACAAGCCCTTTACTGCCCTTGAATGTGAGTCAGAGGAGCCAAACAGCTGCAGCTGCCCTGAGGGCTTGGTGGGATTCGCCCCCTCCCTTTTCCTGGGTGCCATGGGAACGAGAGGCGGGCACAATCAGGGGTATATTAAGCCCAGCCGTGGCTGAGGGGCTTCATTCCCTCTCTGGGATGTGCTGGGGTGAGAGCTCTCCTCTCAGTTCAGTGAAGAGGCTTTTTCAGCCCATCTCAGCTTCTTTTCAGCAGGTGTTTCTGGGCATCTAAAGCACAGAGGCTCGGAAGATTCTGTGAAGAAAACAGCATGGAATACAGGGAGTATTTAGGTTTGTGATTTTGGGTTTTGTGTTTAGGAGTGGTAAGGTGCTTTTGTAATTTTTAGTTTTCCTCTGGTTGTTTTTTTGGTTGGATTTCTTTTGGTGGAATTTTTGGGGTTTTTTTGGGGGTTTTTGGTTGGTTTTCGTGGGTTTTTGTTTTTTGGATTTTTTGATGCTTTCTGTGGTTTTTTTTTGTTTCTGTGGGGAGTTAGGTGTTTAGGGTTTTATTGTTTTTGTGGGGTTTTCTTTGTTTCTTTTTTTTTTTTCGTTGTTTGTTTTTGGGATTTTTTTTTTTTTAATTGAGGAGTGCAACTGCCTCAAATTCCAAGCTGTGTCAAGCACAACATTTTTTTTCAGCACATTGATCATGTCACAAGAGGGATCTGCCCAGTGTCCAAGATGATGTTTGAGATTGAGGCTTCAGGTGAGTTGAGGGTTGTGACTGGGAGAGGGAGGGTGATCAGGTATCCAGTTCTTGGGAGGGGGTTTGCAGGCAGCAGGGTGAGAAAGGGTGTTTATTTGTTTATTTGAGGGCCCCCCCAACACAAGGCTGTTCAGAAGCCTAGCAGAGGCATTGCCATGTCTTACAGCACACAAGGTCATCCACTGCACTCACAGGAATGCCATTTAGCTTTGCCTTTCTCTAATCCAGGTGCCAGTCCTAATGAAGGCCACAGCCTTGGAATCAGCATGAAGCTGGAGCCTGAAGGAGCCAGGCACACTCAGGAGAGGGCAAGTAGCTGCCTTGCAGGGATTTGGCCCACATAACTCTTGACTCACACTTTGGTTTTCGTTTTCTTTATTGCAGCTGATCGAGAGGCTCACAGGCCATCACAGAGGCCTTCCGAGGCAGACTCATTTCAGGTGCAACGTGGATTCCCATCACCCATGATCCAAAAGATAAGTTGGGGGCCTTGGCCTGGAGATGAGAGAATAGTGGGTTGGGAGTTCTTGGGGTAGATTTGAAAATTGGCAGTGGTAAAAGCAATCTTCTCCAAGGGCCTCTTAGGACAGCTGAAGGGAGAGGCTCTACTTTTGATGGCAGCTTTCAGGCGGGCAGTGCAGAACAGCTCCGCTCTGTGTCATGTTGTCCGGTGTGCTGTGTTCCCTAGTGTGTCTTTGGGGTCCCTTTTGCCTTCTCCCCTCAATGCCCTCACCACAAGCATGATGTGTCGTGTTTCATGTCCCCCTGTTTGTCATGTTCTGTGTCACAGGTGTGTGCACACATCGGTGCCGGAGCTGTTCTTCCCTGCTGCATGGCCTGCTGCAATAGGACAAACCATGGGGAGTTGGAATTTGTAATGTGGGCTGTACTTGGGCTCTAGATGCTGTTCCTAGATTGACATAAGGTGTTTGCAGCTTTTGATTTACCCTGGTGGTGTTTGACATATGTTCTAACTTTCTTTCAGGTGCAGATGCATTCCACGTGTGGCAGAGGGTCAAGGTTAGGAGGTGCTGGGCCTTCTTAGGAGCGCGGTGAGTAGCAGAGTGGTGGGGTTTTGGCCGATGCGGTGCCAAGGTCAGGCACTGATGTTTGGTTCTCTTTAATCTAGCTGTCTGAGAGACACCAGCCCGGTGCCAGCAGGACCTTCCCAGGTGACGAGGTGGCCTTTCTTTGCACCTGACACAGACTGGCATCCCCAGATGTCTGAGAGATAAGTAGAGGGCTGTGACCCACAGTGGGGATGAAGGCATGGTGCTGGTTTGGGAATTACTAGGAGGGGTTTTTGAGTCCAGTTTGGAGGTGGGGGGGTGTTAATGAAGTGGCCCCTTAGGCCCCATAGAAGCCAAGTCTCACTTTTGATCACAGTGCTGAGGTGTGCAGCGGGGCAGAGCAGTCCCGGTGTGTCTCGTGTTACTTGTCTGTTGTGAATTGTGTGTTGTTTGTGTATCCCATGTCTTTTACCTTAGGGGTGCCTGTCATTAATCTTGGCATCATTGTTAGCATCTGTGATCTCTGCATTCCCTGGTCTGGCACCCAGGCCACATAACTTTTGACTGGGGAGCTCAGACAGGCATCAGACTCTCTTCTGTCTTTGGAAGCATCGCATCTGATGTCTTGTCAGGTCTTTGTCTGGGCTGTATGGACAGCTATGCCCCCACCTGGATCCATTTTGGTGGATTAGGACTTGGCGTAATATGAGGTTAGGTGCAGCATTCTGACCGTAGGATTCCTAGGCATCCATCTTTGCTGTCCTTGGAATAAATCATTCAGTTATCATCTTCTTCCTTCGGGGTTCTCTGAGCCTCATCAGCTCACCATCGGTCTCAGCTCGGTCATCTCCTTTTGCATTCTCTCAGTCCTTGCAGCCATTTTCCTGGCCAAGAGATTTCTGTCTGTGTCTTGTGCCCATTGTTTGTCACGTCCTGTCCTTTGTCACGGGTGTCAGAACACATTTGGGACGGGGCTGCTCTGCCCTGCCGCACAGCCTGGTGCGATAGGAGAAGTCTTGGATACTTAGAATTTGTAATGTGGGGTGTAGTTGGACTCTAGATGGGATTTGTAGATGGACACATCATATCTGGAGCTCTTCAGTTATCCTGCAACAGTGTGACTTTTGTCCTAACTTTTTTTTCAGATTGAGATGGATTAAATCTGTGCCAGAGGGCCCCATCCCGGGTGAGGGGGTTCCCCTGAGCAGATGAGGCCCCATTTGTCTCTGCATCAGAAGTGTTTGTGGTGACTGTGTTACAGCTCTGTTCTTTGTCTTTCTTGTAGGAAGTCAATCTGGTTGCCAGCAGTCAAGGTACACAGTGGAGAGAAGTGGTTGTTATTGTTCAGACCTCAAGCACAACAATTTTTCAGCAGATTCATCGTGTCACAAGAGGGATCCGCCCAGTGTCAAGGATGATGTTTGAGATTGAGGCTTCAGGTGAGTTGAGGATGGTGACTGGGAGAGGGAGGGTGATCAGGTATCCAGTTTAGGAGTTCTTGGGAGGGGGTTTGCAGGCAGCAGGGTGAGTAAGGGTGTTTATTTGTTTATTTGAGGGCCCCCCCACCCAAGGCTGTTCAGAAGCCTAGCAGAGGCATTGCCATGTCTTAGAGCACACAAGGTCATCCACTGCACTCACAGCAATGCCGTTTAACTTTGCCTTTCTCCAGCCCAGGTGCCACTCCTAATAAAGGCCATAGCCTTGGAATCAGCATGAAGCTGGAGCCTGAAGGAGCCAGGCACACTCAGGAGAGGGCAAGTAGCTGCCTTGCAGGGATTTGGCCCACATAACTCTTGACTCACACTTTGGTTTTCGTTTTCTTTATTGCAGCTGATCGAGAGGCTCACAGGCCATCACAGAGGCCTCCGAGGCAGACTCATTTCAGGTGCAACGTGGGTTCTCATCACCGATCATCCAAAAGATAAGTCGGGGGCCACAGCCTGGAGATGGGAGAGTATCAGGTTGGGCGTTCTTGCGCCAGATGTAAAAATTGGCAGTGGTAAAAGCAATCTTCTGCAAGGGCCTCTTAGCACAGCTGAAGGGAGAGGCTCTACTTTTGATGGCAGCTTTCAGGCGGGCAGTGCAGAACAGCTCCGGTCTCTGTCGTGTTGTCCAGTGTTCTGTGTTCCCTGGTGTGTCTTTGGGGTCCCTTTTGCCTTCTCCTCTCAATGCCCTCACCACAAGCATGATGTGTCGTGTTTCATGTCCCCCCTGTTTGCCACGTTGTGTCACGGGTGTGTGCACACGTTTGTGCTGGAGCTGTTCTTCCCTGCCGCATGGCCTGCTGCAGTAGGACAAACCATGGGGAGTGGGAATTTGTAATGAGGGCTGTACTTGGGCTCTAGATGCTGTTCCTAGATTGACATAAGGTGTTTGCAGCTTGTGAGTTACCCTGGTGGTGTTTAACATATGTTCTAACTTTCTTTCAGGTGCAGATGCATTCCCTGTGTGGCAGAGGGTCAGGGTCAGGAGGTGCCGGGCCTTCTTAGGAGCGCGGTGAGTAGCTGAGTGGTGGGGTTTTGGCCGATGCAGTGACAAGGTCAGGCACTGATGTTTGGTTCTCTTTACTCTAGCTGTCTGAGAGACACCAGCCCGGTGCCAGCAGGACCTTCCCAGCTGACGAGGTGCCCTTTCTTTGCACCTGACACAGACTGGCATCCCCAGATGTCTGAGAGATAAGAAGAGGGCTGTGACCCACAGAGGGGATGAAGGCATGGTGCTGGTTTGGGAATTACTGGGAGGGGTTTTTGATTCAGCTTTTGCGGTGGGGGGTGTTCATTAAATGACTCGTTAGGCCCCATAAAAGCCACGTCTCACTTTTGATCACATTGCTGCGGTGCTCAGGGCCGAGCAGTCCCGGTGTGTCTGGTGTCACTTGTCTATTGTGCATTATGTGTTGTTTGTGTATCCCATGTCTTTTACCGTAGGGGGGCCTGTCAGAAACCTTGGCATCATTGGTAGCATCTGTGATCTCTGCATTCTCTGGCCTGGCACCCAGGCCATAGATGCGATTCTGATACCTGTCTGAGCTCCCCAGTCAGAAGTTCTCTCTTTGGAAGCATCCAGTCAGATTTCTTTTCAGGTCTTCCTCCTAGCTGTGCGGACAGCTATGCCCCACCTGGTTCCATTGTGGGGGATTAGGACTTGTAATAATATGAGGTTAGGTACAGCATTCTGACCGTAGGATTCCTAGGCATCCATCTTTGCTGTCCTTGGAATAAATCATTCAGTTATCATCCTCTTCCTCCAGGGTTCTCTGAGCCTCATCAGCTCACCATCGGTCTCAGCTCGGTCATCTCCTTTTGCATTCTCTCAGTCCTTGCAGCCATTTCCCTGGCCAAGAGATTTCTGTTCCTGCTGTGTCCCCGTTGTCTGTCCTGTCCTGCCTGTCCTGTGTCACGGGTGTCTGCACACTTTTGGGACGGGGCTGCTCTGCCCTGCCGCACAGCCTGGTGCGATAGGAGAAGTCTTGGATACTTGGAATTTGTAATGTGGGGTGTAGTTGGACTCTAGATGGGATTTGTAGATGGACACATCATATCTGGAGCTCTTCAGTTATCCTGCAACAGTGTGACTTTTGTCCTAACTTTTTTTTCAGATTGAGATGGATTAAATCTGTGCCAGAGGGCCCCATCCCGGGTGAGGGGATTCCCCTGAGCAGGTGAGGCCCCATTTGTCTCTGCATCAGAAGTGTTTGTGGTGACTGTGTTACAGCTCTGTTCTTTGTCTTTCTTGTAGGAAGTCAATCTGGTTGCCAGCAGTCAAGGTACACAGTGGAGAGAAGTGGTTGTTATTGGTCAGACCTCAAGCACAACAATTTTTCAGCAGATTCATCGTGTCACAAGAGGGATCCGCCCAGTGTCAAGGATGATGTTTGAGACTGAGGCTTCAGGTGAGTTGAGGATGGTGACTGGGAGAGGGAGGGTGATCAGGTATCCAGTTTAGGAGTTCTTGGGAGGGGGTTTGCAGGCAGCAGGGTGAGTAAGGGTGTTTATTTGTTTATTTGAGGGCCCCCCCACCCAAGGCTGTTCAGAAGCCTAGCAGAGGCATTGCCATGTCTTAGAGCACACAAGGTCATCCACTGCACTCACAGCAATGCCGTTTAACTTTGCCTTTCTCCAGCCCAGGTGCCACTCCTAATAAAGGCCATAGCCTTGGAATCAGCATGAAGCTGGAGCCTGAAGGAGCCAGGCACACTCAGGAGAGGGCAAGTAGCTGCCTTGCAGGGATTTGGCCCACATAACTCTTGACTCACACTTTGGTTTTCGTTTTCTTTATTGCAGCTGATCGAGAGGCTCACAGGCCATCACGAGGCCCTCCGAGGCAGACTCATTTCAGGTGCAACGTGGATTCTTCTCACCGATCATCCAAAAGATAAGTCTGGGGCCTTGGCCTGGAGATGAGGGAGTAGCAGGTTGGGAGTTCTTGGGGCAGAGTTAAAAATGAGCAGAGGGAAAAGCAATCTTCTCCAAGGGCCTCTTAGGACAGCTAAAGGGAGAGGCTCTACTTTTGATGGCAGCTTTTAGGCGGGCAGTGCAGAACAGCTCTGGCCTGTGTTGTGTTTTCCGGTGTGCTGTGTTCCCTGGTGTGTCTTTGGGGTCCCTTTTCCCTTCTCCCCTCAATGCCCTCACCACAAGCATGATGTGTCGTGTTTCATGTCCCCTCTGTTTGTCACGTTCTGTGTTACGGGTGTTTGCACACGTTTGTGCCGGAGCTGTTCTGCCCTGGCGCATGGCCTGCTGCAGTAGGACAAACCATGGGGAGTGGGAATTTGTAATGAGGGCTGTACTTGGGCTCTAGATGCTGTTCCTAGATTGACATAAGGTGTTTGCAGCTTGTGAGTTGTTCTGGTGGTGTTTGACATATGTTCTAACTTTCTTTCAGGTGCAGATGCATTCCCTGTGTGGCAGAGGGTCAAGGTTAGGAGGTGCCGGGCCTTCTTAGGAGCGCGGTGAGTAGCAGAGTGGTGGGGTTTTGGCCAATGCGGTGCCAAGATCAGGCACTGATGTTTGGTTTTCTTTAATCTAGCTGTCTGAGAGACACCAGCCCGGTGCCAGCAGGACCTTCCCAGCTGACGAGGTGGCCTTTCTTTGCACCTGACACAGACTGGCATCCCAAGATGTCTGAGAGATAAGTAGAGGGCTGTGACCCACAGTGGGGATGAAGGCATGGTGCTGGTTTGGGAATTACTAGGAGGGGTTTTTGAGTCCAATTTGGAGGGGGGGTGTTCATTAAATGGCTCATTAGGCCCCATGAAAGCCAAGTCTCAGTTTTGATCACAGTGCTGAGGTGTGCAGGGCCGAGCAGTCACGGTGTGTCTCATGTCACTTGTCTGTTGTCCCTTGTGTGTTGTTTGTGTGTCTCCTGTCTTTTACCTTAGGCCTTTGAGGGCCCTATCAGTACCCCTGGCATCATTGTTAGCATCTGTGATCTCTGCATTCCCTGGTCTGGCACCCGGGCCACAGAACTTTTGACTGGGGAGCTCAGACAGGCATCAGACTCTCTTCTCTCTTTGGAAGCATCCAGTCAGATGTCTTTTCAGGTCTTCTTCTGAGCTATATGGAGAGCTGTGCCCCACCTGGATCCATTATGGTGGATTAGGACTTGCAATAATATGAGGTTAGGTGCAGCATTCTGACCGTAGGATTCCTAGGCATCCATCTTTGCTGTCCTTGGAATAAATCATTCAGTTATCATCCTCTTCCTCCAGGGTTCTCTGAGCCTCATCAGCTCACCATCGGTCTCAGCTCGGTCATCTCCTTTTGCATTCTCTCAGTCCTTGCAGCCATTTTCCTGGCCAAGAGATTTCTGTCTGTGTCTTGTGCCCATTGTTTGTCACGTCCTGTCTTGTGTCACGGGTGTCTGCACACTTTTGGGACGGGGCTGCTCTGCCCTGCCGCACAGCCTGGTGCGATAGGAGAAGTCTTGGATACTTGGAATTTGTAATGTGGGGTGTAGTTGGACTCTAGATGGGATTTGTAGATGGACACATCATATCTGGAGCTCTTCAGTTATCCTGCAACAGTGTGACTTTTGTCCTAACTTTTTTTTCAGATTGAGATGGATTAAATCTGTGCCAGAGGGCCCCATCCCGGGTGAGGGGATTCCCCTGAGCAGGTGAGGCCCCATTTGTCTCTGCATCAGAAGTGTTTGTGGTGACTGTGTTACAGCTCTGTTCTTTGTCTTTCTTGTAGGAAGTCAATCTGGTTGCCAGCAGTCAAGGTACACAGTGGAGAGAAGTGGTTGTTATTGGTCAGACCTCAAGCACAACAATTTTTCAGCAGATTCATCGTGTCACAAGAGGGATCCGCCCAGTGTCAAGGATGATGTTTGAGACTGAGGCTTCAGGTGAGTTGAGGATGGTGACTGGGAGAGGGAGGGTGATCAGGTATCCAGTTTAGGAGTTCTTGGGAGGGGGTTTGCAGGCAGCAGGGTGAGTAAGGGTGTTTATTTGTTTATTTGAGGGCCCCCCCACCCAAGGCTGTTCAGAAGCCTAGCAGAGGCATTGCCATGTCTTAGAGCACACAAGGTCATCCACTGCACTCACAGCAATGCCGTTTAACTTTGCCTTTCTCCAGCCCAGGTGCCACTCCTAATAAAGGCCATAGCCTTGGAATCAGCATGAAGCTGGAGCCTGAAGGAGCCAGGCACACTCAGGAGAGGGCAAGTAGC
Organism: Ammospiza nelsoni; assembly: GCF_027579445.1. Lineage (NCBI taxonomy): Eukaryota > Metazoa > Chordata > Aves > Passeriformes > Passerellidae > Ammospiza > Ammospiza nelsoni. The sequence continues at coordinate 65,357,234 of NC_080638.1, forward strand.
TGCCTTGCAGGGATTTGGCCCACATAACTCTTGACTCACACTTTGGTTTTCGTTTTCTTTATTGCAGCTGATCGAGAGGCTCACAGGCCATCACGAGGCCCTCCGAGGCAGACTCATTTCAGGTGCAACGTGGATTCTTCTCACCGATCATCCAAAAGATAAGTCTGGGGCCTTGGCCTGGAGATGAGGGAGTAGCAGGTTGGGAGTTCTTGGGGCAGAGTTAAAAATGAGCAGAGGGAAAAGCAATCTTCTCCAAGGGCCTCTTAGGACAGCTAAAGGGAGAGGCTCTACTTTTGATGGCAGCTTTTAGGCGGGCAGTGCAGAACAGCTCTGGCCTGTGTTGTGTTTTCCGGTGTGCTGTGTTCCCTGGTGTGTCTTTGGGGTCCCTTTTCCCTTCTCCCCTCAATGCCCTCACCACAAGCATGATGTGTCGTGTTTCATGTCCCCTCTGTTTGTCACGTTCTGTGTTACGGGTGTTTGCACACGTTTGTGCCGGAGCTGTTCTGCCCTGGCGCATGGCCTGCTGCAGTAGGACAAACCATGGGGAGTGGGAATTTGTAATGAGGGCTGTACTTGGGCTCTAGATGCTGTTCCTAGATTGACATAAGGTGTTTGCAGCTTGTGAGTTGTTCTGGTGGTGTTTGACATATGTTCTAACTTTCTTTCAGGTGCAGATGCATTCCCTGTGTGGCAGAGGGTCAAGGTTAGGAGGTGCCGGGCCTTCTTAGGAGCGCGGTGAGTAGCAGAGTGGTGGGGTTTTGGCCGATGCGGTGCCAAGATCAGGCACTGATGTTTGGTTTTCTTTAATCTAGCTGTCTGAGAGACACCAGCCCGGTGCCAGCAGGACCTTCCCAGCTGACGAGGTGGCCTTTCTTTGCACCTGACACAGACTGGCATCCCAAGATGTCTGAGAGATAAGTAGAGGGCTGTGACCCACAGTGGGGATGAAGGCATGGTGCTGGTTTGGGAATTACTAGGAGGGGTTTTTGAGTCCAATTTGGAGGGGGGGTGTTCATTAAATGGCTCATTAGGCCCCATGAAAGCCAAGTCTCAGTTTTGATCACAGTGCTGAGGTGTGCAGGGCCGAGCAGTCACGGTGTGTCTCATGTCACTTGTCTGTTGTCCCTTGTGTGTTGTTTGTGTGTCTCCTGTCTTTTACCTTAGGCCTTTGAGGGCCCTATCAGTACCCCTGGCATCATTGTTAGCATCTGTGATCTCTGCATTCCCTGGTCTGGCACCCGGGCCACAGAACTTTTGACTGGGGAGCTCAGACAGGCATCAGACTCTCTTCTCTCTTTGGAAGCATCCAGTCAGATGTCTTTTCAGGTCTTCTTCTGAGCTATATGGAGAGCTGTGCCCCACCTGGTTCCATTGTGGGGGATTAGGACTTGTAATAATATGAGGTTAGGTACAGCATTCTGACCGTAGGATTCCTAGGCATCCATCTTTGCTGTCCTTGGAATAAATCATTCAGTTATCATCCTCTTCCTCCAGGGTTCTCTGAGCCTCATCAGCTCACCATCGGTCTCAGCTCGGTCATCTCCTTTTGCATTCTCTCAGTCCTTGCAGCCATTTTCCTGGCCAAGAGATTTCTGTCTGTGTCTTGTGCCCATTGTTTGTCACGTCCTGTCTTGTGTCACGGGTGTCTGCACACTTTTGGGACGGGGCTGCTCTGCCCTGCCGCACAGCCTGGTGCGATAGGAGAAGTCTTGGATACTTGGAATTTGTAATGTGGGGTGTAGTTGGACTCTAGATGGGATTTGTAGATGGACACATCATATCTGGAGCTCTTCAGTTATCCTGCAACAGTGTGACTTTTGTCCTAACTTTTTTTTCAGATTGAGATGGATTAAATCTGTGCCAGAGGGCCCCATCCCGGGTGAGGGGATTCCCCTGAGCAGGTGAGGCCCCATTTGTCTCTGCATCAGAAGTGTTTGTGGTGACTGTGTTACAGCTCTGTTCTTTGTCTTTCTTGTAGGAAGTCAATCTGGTTGCCAGCAGTCAAGGTACACAGTGGAGAGAAGTGGTTGTTATTGGTCAGACCTCAAGCACAACAATTTTTCAGCAGATTCATCGTGTCACAAGAGGGATCCGCCCAGTGTCAAGGATGATGTTTGAGACTGAGGCTTCAGGTGAGTTGAGGATGGTGACTGGGAGAGGGAGGGTGATCAGGTATCCAGTTTAGGAGTTCTTGGGAGGGGGTTTGCAGGCAGCAGGGTGAGTAAGGGTGTTTATTTGTTTATTTGAGGGCCCCCCCACCCAAGGCTGTTCAGAAGCCTAGCAGAGGCATTGCCATGTCTTAGAGCACACAAGGTCATCCACTGCACTCACAGCAATGCCGTTTAACTTTGCCTTTCTCCAGCCCAGGTGCCACTCCTAATAAAGGCCATAGCCTTGGAATCAGCATGAAGCTGGAGCCTGAAGGAGCCAGGCACACTCAGGAGAGGGCAAGTAGCTGCCTTGCAGGGATTTGGCCCACATAACTCTTGACTCACACTTTGGTTTTCGTTTTCTTTATTGCAGCTGATCGAGAGGCTCACAGGCCATCACGAGGCCCTCCGAGGCAGACTCATTTCAGGTGCAACGTGGATTCTTCTCACCGATCATCCAAAAGATAAGTCTGGGGCCTTGGCCTGGAGATGAGGGAGTAGCAGGTTGGGAGTTCTTGGGGCAGAGTTAAAAATGAGCAGAGGGAAAAGCAATCTTCTCCAAGGGCCTCTTAGGACAGCTAAAGGGAGAGGCTCTACTTTTGATGGCAGCTTTTAGGCGGGCAGTGCAGAACAGCTCTGGCCTGTGTTGTGTTTTCCGGTGTGCTGTGTTCCCTGGTGTGTCTTTGGGGTCCCTTTTCCCTTCTCCCCTCAATGCCCTCACCACAAGCATGATGTGTCGTGTTTCATGTCCCCTCTGTTTGTCACGTTCTGTGTTACGGGTGTTTGCACACGTTTGTGCCGGAGCTGTTCTGCCCTGGCGCATGGCCTGCTGCAGTAGGACAAACCATGGGGAGTGGGAATTTGTAATGAGGGCTGTACTTGGGCTCTAGATGCTGTTCCTAGATTGACATAAGGTGTTTGCAGCTTGTGAGTTGTTCTGGTGGTGTTTGACATATGTTCTAACTTTCTTTCAGGTGCAGATGCATTCCCTGTGTGGCAGAGGGTCAAGGTTAGGAGGTGCCGGGCCTTCTTAGGAGCGCGGTGAGTAGCAGAGTGGTGGGGTTTTGGCCGATGCGGTGCCAAGATCAGGCACTGATGTTTGGTTTTCTTTAATCTAGCTGTCTGAGAGACACCAGCCCGGTGCCAGCAGGACCTTCCCAGCTGACGAGGTGGCCTTTCTTTGCACCTGACACAGACTGGCATCCCAAGATGTCTGAGAGATAAGTAGAGGGCTGTGACCCACAGTGGGGATGAAGGCATGGTGCTGGTTTGGGAATTACTAGGAGGGGTTTTTGAGTCCAATTTGGAGGGGGGGTGTTCATTAAATGGCTCATTAGGCCCCATGAAAGCCAAGTCTCAGTTTTGATCACAGTGCTGAGGTGTGCAGGGCCGAGCAGTCACGGTGTGTCTCATGTCACTTGTCTGTTGTCCCTTGTGTGTTGTTTGTGTGTCTCCTGTCTTTTACCTTAGGCCTTTGAGGGCCCTATCAGTACCCCTGGCATCATTGTTAGCATCTGTGATCTCTGCATTCCCTGGTCTGGCACCCGGGCCACAGAACTTTTGACTGGGGAGCTCAGACAGGCATCAGACTCTCTTCTCTCTTTGGAAGCATCCAGTCAGATGTCTTTTCAGGTCTTCTTCTGAGCTATATGGAGAGCTGTGCCCCACCTGGATCCATTATGGTGGATTAGGACTTGCAATAATATGAGGTTAGGTGCAGCATTCTGACCGTAGGATTCCTAGGCATCCATCTTTGCTGTCCTTGGAATAAATCATTCAGTTATCATCCTCTTCCTCCAGGGTTCTCTGAGCCTCATCAGCTCACCATCGGTCTCAGCTCGGTCATCTCCTTTTGCATTCTCTCAGTCCTTGCAGCCATTTTCCTGGCCAAGAGATTTCTGTCTGTGTCTTGTGCCCATTGTTTGTCACGTCCTGTCTTGTGTCACGGGTGTCTGCACACTTTTGGGACGGGGCTGCTCTGCCCTGCCGCACAGCCTGGTGCGATAGGAGAAGTCTTGGATACTTGGAATTTGTAATGTGGGGTGTAGTTGGACTCTAGATGGGATTTGTAGATGGACACATCATATCTGGAGCTCTTCAGTTATCCTGCAACAGTGTGACTTTTGTCCTAACTTTTTTTTCAGATTGAGATGGATTAAATCTGTGCCAGAGGGCCCCATCCCGGGTGAGGGGATTCCCCTGAGCAGGTGAGGCCCCATTTGTCTCTGCATCAGAAGTGTTTGTGGTGACTGTGTTACAGCTCTGTTCTTTGTCTTTCTTGTAGGAAGTCAATCTGGTTGCCAGCAGTCAAGGTACACAGTGGAGAGAAGTGGTTGTTATTGGTCAGACCTCAAGCACAACAATTTTTCAGCAGATTCATCGTGTCACAAGAGGGATCCGCCCAGTGTCAAGGATGATGTTTGAGACTGAGGCTTCAGGTGAGTTGAGGATGGTGACTGGGAGAGGGAGGGTGATCAGGTATCCAGTTTAGGAGTTCTTGGGAGGGGGTTTGCAGGCAGCAGGGTGAGTAAGGGTGTTTATTTGTTTATTTGAGGGCCCCCCCACCCAAGGCTGTTCAGAAGCCTAGCAGAGGCATTGCCATGTCTTAGAGCACACAAGGTCATCCACTGCACTCACAGCAATGCCGTTTAACTTTGCCTTTCTCCAGCCCAGGTGCCACTCCTAATAAAGGCCATAGCCTTGGAATCAGCATGAAGCTGGAGCCTGAAGGAGCCAGGCACACTCAGGAGAGGGCAAGTAGCTGCCTTGCAGGGATTTGGCCCACATAACTCTTGACTCACACTTTGGTTTTCGTTTTCTTTATTGCAGCTGATCGAGAGGCTCACAGGCCATCACAGAGGCCTCCGAGGCAGACTCATTTCAGGTGCAACGTGGGTTCTCATCACCGATCATCCAAAAGATAAGTCGGGGGCCACAGCCTGGAGATGGGAGAGTATCAGGTTGGGCGTTCTTGCGCCAGATGTAAAAATTGGCAGTGGTAAAAGCAATCTTCTGCAAGGGCCTCTTAGCACAGCTGAAGGGAGAGGCTCTACTTTTGATGGCAGCTTTCAGGCGGGCAGTGCAGAACAGCTCCGGTCTCTGTCGTGTTGTCCAGTGTTCTGTGTTCCCTGGTGTGTCTTTGGGGTCCCTTTTGCCTTCTCCCCTCAATGCCCTCACCACAAGCATGATGTGTCGTGTTTCATGTCCCCGCTGTTTGCCACGTTCTGTGTCACGGGTGTGTGCACACGTTTTTGCCGGAGCTGTTCTGCCCTGCCGCATGGCCTGCTGCAGTAGGACAAACCATGGGGAGTGGGAATTTGTAATGAGGGCTGTACTTGGGCTCTAGATGCTGTTCCTAGATTGACATAAGGTGTTTGCAGCTTGTGAGTTGTTCTGGTGGTGTTTGACATATGTTCTAACTTTCTTTCAGGTGCAGATGCATTCCCTGTGTGGCAGAGGGTCAGGGTCAGGAGGTGCCAGGCCTTCTTAGGAGCGCGGTGAGTAGCAGAGTGGTGGGGTTTTGGCCGATGCGGTGCCAAGGTCAGGCACTGATGTTTGGTTCTCTTTAATCTAGCTGTCTGAGAGACACCAGCCCGGTGCCAGCAGGACCTTCCCAGGTGACGAGGTGGCCTTTCTTTGCACCTGACACAGACTGGCATCCCCAGATGTCTGAGAGATAAGTAGAGGGCTGTGACCCACAGTGGGGATGAAGGCATGGTGCTGGTTTGGGAATTACTAGGAGGGGTTTTTGAGTCCAGTTTGGAGGTGGGGGGGTGTTAATGAAGTGGCCCCTTAGGCCCCATAGAAGCCAAGTCTCACTTTTGATCACAGTGCTGAGGTGTGCAGCGGGGCAGAGCAGTCCCGGTGTGTCTCGTGTTACTTGTCTGTTGTGAATTGTGTGTTGTTTGTGTATCCCATGTCTTTTACCTTAGGGGTGCCTGTCATTAATCTTGGCATCATTGTTAGCATCTGTGATCTCTGCATTCCCTGGTCTGGCACCCAGGCCACATAACTTTTGACTGGGGAGCTCAGACAGGCATCAGACTCTCTTCTGTCTTTGGAAGCATCGCATCTGATGTCTTGTCAGGTCTTTGTCTGGGCTGTATGGACAGCTATGCCCCCACCTGGATCCATTTTGGTGGATTAGGACTTGGCGTAATATGAGGTTAGGTGCAGCATTCTGACCGTAGGATTCCTAGGCATCCATCTTTGCAGTTCTTAGAGGAAATCATTCAGTTATCATCTTCTTCCTTCGGGGTTCTCTGAGCCTCATCAGCTCACCATCAGTTTGAACTCAGTCATCTCCTTTTGCATTCTCTCAGTCCTTGCAGCCATTTTCCTTGCTTAGAATTTTCTGTCTGTGTTGTGTCCCCGTTGTCTGTCCTGTCCTGTCCATCCTGTGTCACGGCTGTCAGCACACATTTGTGCCCGAGCTGCTCTGCCCTGCTGCATAGCCTGGTGCAATAGGAGAGGGCCCGGGGATTTGTAATGTGCAGTGTGGGGTGTAGTTGGACTCTAGATGGGATTTGTAGATGGACATAGGATATCTGGAGGTCTTCAGTTATCATTGAACCGTCTGACTGTTGTCCTAACTTTTTTTTCAGATGCACCTCCTCAGATGACTGCAGTAGTTGTGTAGGTTCCTTCTTCTGAAAGGGAATAGGGCGCAAGAATTCATCTTCCAGAGAATTTTTGCAAGTCCTGGCTTGTATTGTATCTGCCTATGGTGGCTTATGTTCTATGTACCTATACATCTGTCTTCTATTGGATTTTGGGTAGAAAATTTATCAGTCCAGAGAGGAGACAAGTCCTAGCTGTCAGATAGCCACTCGTTGACCCTTCCTGTCGTCTCACAGGTCCCCGAGGCTGCTGATTTCCCCAGGATCTGCCATTTTACCTCAAGGAGCGGCAGCCAGAAGATGTGTCACAGCACGTTCTTCAGCATCTCGAGTAAGGGCCGCAGTGAGCATTTAAGTGGAAAGATTGTGTGAGCGTGTGTGAGAGCACGTGGCTGTGTCTGTCTGTGTCTGCTCGTCTCTGCGTGTGTGAGTGCATGCTGACTGGATTTAACCTTGTGTGTGTGACTTTTGCTTTCCAGGTTTTGCGACTCCTTGTTAAATTTGGAATAAAAAATCCCCAGCCGGGTTCTATTGCATGAACTGACATGATATGTACCGATTTTGGCTTAAAACCCAGAAAAGCAGACGAAGATGAGCAGGAAAAAACCAGAAAAAAACCACATGATGGACAAGAAAAAAACCCAGAAAAAGCCCAGGATGGGCAAGAAAGCAACAACAAAAAAACCCCAGAAAATAATCCCATATGGGCAAGAAAAAAACGTAGAAAAACCCCAGAAAATCACCCAAGATGGGCAAGAAAAAAACCCAGAAAAAACCCCCAAAAAAAAACTCTGAGATGGGCAAGAAAAAAACCAGAAAAAAGTCTGAAGATGGGCAAGAAAAAACCCGGAAAAAAACCCCAAGATGGACAAGAAATAACCCAGAAAAAAATTCGAAGAAGGGCAAGAAAAGACCCAGAAAACACCCAGAAAAAAATCGCAACCCAAGTATAAATATAGAAATGTTTGTCAAGTATATGCAAATATATAAAGAAATGTTAAATTATTTGAAATATAAAATAACATAAATATAACATTTATACAGTATTACTTGTGTTATGGATTGTATTGATTTTTATTTATTTCCTATAATACACTACAATATTTATATCAATTTTACATCTATCATATCTATCATTTGTTATATGTTATACCAGATTGATATACTCTAGGTTTTTTTAAGTAGTTTAAAATAAAGGGGATTTTTTTTTTTTTTATTTGGCAAAAGCAGGTGTTTTTGTATAAACATTATAAATACAAATAATATAAAGGTAGAAATCTAAGAATAGAAATAGATCATAAATAGCTGAAGGTTAATATAAAAATTAAAAATGTAAGGAAAAATAAGTTGTAGCAGTAGATATGGTACATAATTAGGAAAATAATTTATCTCTTATTTGAATAGGATACATGTTATACATAATGATTAATATAATACTTAAGTATAAACTACAAATATAAATGTGAATATAGTCATGAGCGCTATAAATATAAAAATATTTCAATGTAGTTTAAAAGAATAGAGCTTTTTTGTATTTATTTAGTTAGGATGGGATTTGTATTTTAAATAGTGAAAGCATGATAGAAATGTAATTTTAGACATAGAAATATACAATCAATGTGGAAAGATATTTATGAAAGCACAAAATATAAGTAAATATAAATAATAGAAATAGAATAATGTTATATAAAATAAATGCTACATCAATGCCCACTATAGCTATGCATGTGAATATAAATACGAAAAATGGAAATAAAAAATTTATTTAAACATGGCTTTAAAGCAAGGGGCCTTGTTTGATTCTGGTGGGGTAAGAGGCAGGTTTTTGGCATTTATTTCAGAGCAGTTTTTGGCGGGGGTCGCCCCTGTTCTTTTTTGCCACCTTGCCTGCCCGCAGCCCCGAGGCGCGCTGCGCCCCCGGCTGGGGCGGGCGGCAGTGCTGCCGCCTTGTGGGCAGAGCGCGGTACTGTAGCTCTGTCGCTACCGGCAGCCGCGAGGCCGCCATCTTGGGAGTGGCGAGTCGCGGGTGTCACGGACTTTTCTTTGACCTTCTTAACATGGCAGCGAGAAGGGCGGGGAAGTCGAGGGCCCGCGTCGGTCTAATCGGCTGCCTGCATGAAACACCGACGCCATGGCGGCCCCGATGGATTTTTATGTGGCATTTTAAGTGTATAAGACACGGCCTATGTGGTCAGCGGCGCCGTGGGCGAGCATATTTAGGCGGGTTGCTGAGAGGCATCTGGGTAAAACCCTATTTCTTCCGAGGGTCCTCCTCGGCCGCCATTTTGGGAGGGGCGCGTCGCAAATGTCGCGGGCGTTCTTTGACCTTCTCAAGATGGCGGCGAAATGGGCGGGGAAATCGCACGCCCCCATAAATCTCCTCCCCCTGTGGCCACAGAGCGGGATCGCACCCCCCCGAGCCAGCGCCCTGCCCCTCGCCGCTGAGTGCCGGGGGCGGGGCAAGGACGCGGCTGCCGAGCGAGGGAAGGGCGCTGGAGCCAGCGGCGGTCGGGCCAGGGTCTGTAAATGGCGGGGGCGGGTGAAGGACATTCGGTCATGCAAAGGGATGCGATGGCCGAGGAGAACGGCCGCGGCGGGGGCGGCCGGGCGGCGCCGGTTTCGGCGGGCGGCGGAGGTGCGGTCGCAGCGCTCCGCGGGCCGGGGCAGCGGGCGGGGGCGGGCGAGCGGCGTCGGAACAGGGCGGCAGCTCCCGAGCCCGCGCCCGCCCCGCTCCAGGCGCTGGGAGCGACCGCGGGCCGGACAATCCCGGCGGGGCGGCCCCGGGGCGGCGGGCAGGCGCGGAGCGGGGCCGTGGCGCTCCCCGCCCTCGCTGCCGCCAGCTTTGGAAGGTCGGGCCGGGCGCCCGCCCCGTCCCGCTGCCTCCCGGTCTCTGTAAACTCCTCTCTGGCTTCGTAGGTCCATGCTGGAGAGTGGGACAAAGGGCCCCGCTGGTTGCCGTGTCCTCGGGGGGCAGAGAGTTCTGACCTTGGCCGCATGGGCTGCCGAGTGTTGGAACAATGGGGATGCGCTTTTATGTATTTAGTGACATTTATGTATTTTTATTTGTGTACATTTTATGTATTTAGTGACATTTAGAGATTTATTCCCCTGCTTCAGGTGAGCGTGCATCATTGCCGGTTTGGGATTGAGTGAAATGGCTGAGGAAACCAGCTCTGGGGGGGAGGCAGGGAAATCCTCTCTTTACCCATTCTTCCGACAAACTCATCACGGCAGGACAGCCTGAAGACTGAAAGTGTAAGAAGATGTGGAGGGAAACAGAGAATCTGGCAGGAGCATCGAACGCACAAGTGCACGAATTTTGCTTTTGGCTTGGATTTAAACTCAGAAGTTGTGAGGAATTTGGGAGTGAGAAGGGATATTTCAGAAGGAGAAGAAGAAAAAGAAGTTGTTGTTACAGTCTTGGCAAAAGCTTCTGTTCTAGCTAATAAAATAAGTTAGTTTAAATTAAAAAAAAAAAAAAAAAGTGGAGTATTTTTTTTCCTACACTATTATATTCATTGGTGGTATATGGTGTGTTGTTTTATTTCTTGGTATTATTAACTGTGTGTAAGTTGTTTTTTGGGTGAAGCTGACTTTCTGGATGGGTTGGTTTGTATTTGAGCTAGGATTAATTTCAAGAGGTTTCTTTCACAGACTTCTGATAGGTATTACTGGCATTTTGGTTTTGTTTAATTTATGTATAAACATACAGCTTTGGCAGGGCCAGCTGGGCTGCTGGAGTTTTGGGTGTGAATTTATTAGATGGCTTTTGTTAAATGCAGTTTTTCATTGTTGAAATGTTTTTCAATGTAGTGGTTTTAAGGTGGTTTTAAAGAATTCACTGTATTGTTTTATGTTGTTTGTAGTTGGTGTATGATAAGGGATGTGGTGTGACTTCTTGAACGCTATGGTTTTAGTGTTCCTAAGTTCCGATTTCTTTCTGGTTCGTTAGGTGTTTTTAGTTTTATTGTTGGGGAGAGGGGCATTTATATGGTGGGTTTTTATAGGCAATATTTTTTAAATTTAGTTAGTGATATTTTGTAGTATTTTAATAATTTAGATTTTTTTATTTTCATGCTTTTAGTTAATTTGTAAATTTTTTTCAAATAACTTTTCCAGATTATCGGTTATTATTTGTGCATAAACGTAGAGCTTTTTTTTCTTAGTACTGTTTTGGGTCAGTTGTACAGTTTTGAGTCTAGTGAGTTGGTTAGATTTAATTTTTAATGGGTGTTTGTTTTTATTAGTAGTTGTGTCATTTTCAAGGTGTATTTGAGTTTGTGGGTGTTTGAGATATTGGTTTAGGAGGAAGTTTATGATGAGAATGTGTGGAGGCTTTGGGCTGCTTATAGTGGGATTTAAAATTTATTTACAGTTAGGTTTATTTGAGTTTTTATTAGGGTTCAATGTTGTGGGATGTTTGTTCCTTTAGTAATAGAAATAGGTTTTGTTTTGATGTGCTGCAATGGGATGAGCGCGGGCTGCGTACAGGTGCTGACAAAGGTACGGTATTGTTGTGGTTCTGATGTGTCGGGTTAATGAACTTACATGGTCTAACATATACATGAAAATAGAAATAAATATAAATTTAAAAATAAATATGAAATTAGAGTGGTAGACATAGATAACAGATACATACATAAAAGTATAATATATGGTATATAATTGTAACATTATATATAGAGTGGAGTATAATTTATATATATTAAGAAAGATATATAAACATAGAATGTAAATATAAAAAGGTTAAAATAAATTGGAGATTTTTTCGGTTTTTTTAGGTTGTAGGCTGTTTTTTTAAATAAATAATATAAATAGAAATAATATAAAAGTAGAAATCCAGATATACAAATATATAATTTATATACCAATATCTATAAATATCTAATATGAATAAATATAAGTAAAAGAAATACATAATATAAAAATAATACATCTATTATTATAATAAAAGGTATTCTCTCTAATATATATCTATAAATATAATAAATAAAAATTTTAAAGGTAGATGTGAATAGAATTTTAACTATTGTTTAAATCAAGGGATGTCCTCTGTTTTTATAGAGGCAGGAGTTTTATTTTAAATAGTATAAGTCTTATAAAAATGTGAATCGTAAGTTAGAAATATATAATAATTATATAAAGAGAAATTGCTAAACTATGAATTTAAATTTAAATATCAACATAAGTAAGTAAAATGCAGATTTGTAATATAGAATATAAATAACATTATAGGGCACTATAAATTATAAATAGGAATAAAAATATAAAAATATGTAAATATATTCCAAAGGAAAGGAATTTTTTTGGCTTTTATTTAAGTAGAGGCAGATGTTATTTAAAATAAAACATAAGTGTTACAGAAGTAAAAATCTTGACAGGGGAATATATAATCAATATGTAAAAATAGGTATAAAATAGATAAATAAGTGCTTGGAGTAGATATAGAATAAAAATTTATTTATAAATTGACATTGATAAAGATAAATGTATAAGTAAGCAATATACATTTATATTTATAATGCATATTGTGAATATAAATATGAAAACATAAGGATATATATATTTGAATATTTTTTAGAAGAAAGGGTTGGGGTTTTTTTTGGTTCTTACTGGGTTAGAGGATGCCTCCCAGACCCAAGCTGCCACCTCAGCCGACTCAAGCAATCTGCAGCAAGGAATCTGGGGGGCTGAGTTTTGCTTACCTGGGGAAAGCGTCAGCACTAGTGTTCAGGAGCCTCTGGCCAAGAGGGGCCGGCCATCTGCCTGCTGAAATTCTGCATTGCGCAGGATGCCTCCCAGACCCAAGCTGCCAGCACGGCAGAGTCAGGCTGGTTTGAGGGTCCCCAAATGTGTCCAGCAATCTCCCATCAGGAACCTGGGGTGCTGAGTTTTCTTCTTCTGGGAAAGGGCTGGCATTGGTGTTCAGGAGGCCTCGCCTGGAGTGGCTGGCTGCCTGCTGATATTTCTGCATTGCCAAATGTGCCTCCCAGACCCAAGCTGGCACCAGTTCCAACTCCAGCTGCTTTTGCCTCGCCACGTGTCTCCTGCTATTTGCCATCAAGAACCTCAGCTGCTGAGTTACACTTCCCTCTGTAATGGGCAGCACTGGTGTCCAGGGCCCAGGGGCCCTTACTGGCCAGCTGCCTGCTCAAATTCTGCATTGCGCAGGATGCCTCCCCGACCCAAGCTGCCACCACCGCAGTGTCTGGCTGGGTCCCAAATGGCCCCAGCAATCTTCCATCACGAACCTGAGCTGGTGAGTTACACTTACCTGTGTCAAGGGCAGCATTTCTGTTCAGACCCCAGGGGCCCTTCGTGGCCGGCCGCCTGCTGAAATTCTCCATTGCGCATGATGCCTCCCGAATCCAAGCTGGCACCTCAGCCGGGTTGAGCTCGTTTGAGAGTCCCACACGACTCGAGCAATATGCCACCAGGAACTTGGGCAGCTGAGTTTTGCTTACCTGGGAAAAGGGACAGCACTAGTGTTTAGGAGCCTCTGGGCAAGAGGGGCTGGCTGTCTGCCATCTGAAATTCTGCACTGTGCAGGATGCCTCCCAGAACCAAGCTGCCACCTCAGCTGAGTTGAGCAATCTGCAGCAAGGAATCTGGGTGGCTGAGTTTTGCTTACCTGGTAAAAGGGTCAGCACTAGTGTTCAGGAGCTTGGGGCCCGGAGTGGCCAGCTGTCTGCTTAAATTTAACATTGCGCAGGATGCCTCCCAGACTCAAGCTGCCACCACCGTAAAGTCAGGCTGGTTTGAGAGTCTCAAGTGGCTGTAGCACTCTGCTCTCAGAAAACTGAGCTGGTGAGTTATACTTACCTGTGTAAAGGGCAGCATTGGTGTCCAGGGCCCTTAGTGGCCTGTAGTGGCCTGCTGTCTGCTGAAATTCTGCATTGCTCATGATCCCTCCCAGCCCCAAGCTGCGACCTGTGCCTAGTTGATCTTGTTTGAGACTGCCAAGCACCTCCAGCAATCTGAAACTAGGAACCTGGGCTGCTGAGTTTTGCTTACCTGGGAAAAGGGACGGCACCAGTGTTTAGGAGCCTCTGGTCCAGAGGGGCCGACTGTCTGCCACCTGAAATTCTGCATTGCACAGGATGCCTCCCGGACCCCAGCTGCCACCACCGCCAAGTCAGGCAGGTTTGAGGGTCTCAAATGGCTCCAGCAATCTCCCATCAGGAGCCTGGGGTGCTGAGTTTTCTTCTTCTGGGAAAGGGCTGGCATTGGTGTTCAGGAGGCCTCGCCTGGAGTGGCTGGCTGCCTGCTGATATTTCTGCATTGCCAAATGTGCCTCCCAGACCCAAGCTGGCACCAGTTCCAACTCCAGCTGCTTTTGCCTCGCCACGTGTCTCCTGCTACCTGCCATCAGGAACCAGGGTGTCCGAGGTACGCTTTCTTGAGAAAAGGGCTGGCCTTCATGTTCAGGGGCAAGGGGCTCTTAGTGGACGGCTAGGTCCTGAAATTCCCCATTGCGCAGGATGCCTCCCACATCCAAGTTGCCACCTGTGCCGAGTTGAGCTGGTTTCAGACTCCCAAGCACCTCCAGCAATTTGAAATCAGGAACCGGTGTTGCTGAGTTTTCTTTACCTGGGAAAAGGGTCAGCACTAGCGTTCAGGGGCCTGTGGCCCGGAGCGGCCAGTTGTTTGCCTTCTGAAATTCTGCATTTCCCAATCTGCCTCCCAGACCCAGTTGGCACCTATCCCAACTCCAGCTGCTTTGGCCTCGGCACGTGTCTCCTGCTATCTCCCATCAGGAACCTGGGCTGCTGAGTCAGGCTTACCTTAGAAAAGGGCTGGTGTTCACGTTCAGGGCCCCGGGGGCCCTTCGTGGCCATCAGCCTGCTAAAATTCTGCATTGCGCAGGATGCCTCGCTGACCCAAGCTGCCACCACCGTAAAGTCAGTCTGGTTTTAGGGTCCCAAATGGCTCCAGAAATCGCAGCAAGGAACATGGGGGGCTGAGTGTTGCTTACCTGGTCCGCCCCCTCCTATGGGAGCTTCTTTTAATGGAAATAGACCAATTCCTTTATCCCATTCTTTTTTGATTTTTATCCTCTATAGGTTTCTTCCCGTACTTTTAGGAAGAAGCAGGAGAGGGCTTTCTTTTAACTGAACTTGTAGTGTTTCGAGAAGGTGATTCCTTTAGAAAGTTCCCCTGAGCAGCCGGAGCTGTGGTTACCAAGGGAACGGAGCTCAGGGCGGGACGGGGGAGCTGGGCACAGCTCAGGTTTCGGTCCTCCAGAGGCGGGATCTGCAGCCGGGATCGGCGGAGGGGCTGTTCCGATGCAGACCGAGCTGGAGCGTGCATGGCTCTCGCGTGGCTCACGGCGGCTGATCCGGCAGAGACAAAGCCGGGACTGACGCCGGCTGCAGCGGAGGGAGCCGAGCAGAGTGAGAACAGACGGGACCCCGCTCCGTGCGGTGACCACGGTGCGCACGGCAGGACCCCCCCCCCTCCCTCCCCCGGCACGGCCAGCGGAGCGGCCGCGGTCCAGGCGGTCAGACCGAGACAGCCCTAACCTCAGCCTAACCAGCCCCCCTAAAAACAGCCTTTTCCCCCAAGAGCAGCAGCACAACACAGCAACCCTAACAGCGAGACCAGACAGCAGCCTTCACACACCAGGTCAATGACAGAACCCTCAGAGACCAACAGACCCACTGCAAAAAGGTAGGGGTGACGTCTGTGGGCTAGACAGCAAGAGGTGGAATTCGGAGACGAGCACGTCTTTTTGAGTTTTTTTGTCTAGGACTTTTAAAGGTATTTAGAAGATTTTGGAAGGGACTTTTCAGGGTATTGTTGGGGCTTTTTCCAACCCATTCTATGATTCTTTAGCATATTTTCAAGATTATGGTCAGGGTCAGAGGAAACACCCTCTGAAAAGGCAGAGTTTTAGGACTGCAGTGGAATGCTTTAGAAAGGGGCCAGCGGTGGCACAGTGGGTCGGGTCCCACCCTGCCAGTCCAAAGGTTGTAAGTTTTAGACCCAGTTAAGTTGTTGTGGTTAGGGTTAGATGCTCTCAGGTTTGGTCCGGGAGAATTTCTGCACAGAAAAACTCACCCCCTGAGTTTCCTGATGCCAGTTTGCACTAGGAGGTGCTTGCCACTGCCAGGGCAGCCCGAGTTCTCGGTGGGGGCATCTTTGCTCCTGGAGAAATCCTGTGCCGGCGTCTTCCCTGTAAAACCAAACTCACACCTGCTGCGTGTCCACGTCAGAGGCACGTGGCACTGCAAGGGCAGCGAGAATTCTTGGTGTTGGCAGCTGCGGGCTGTGAGAAATTGTTCTCTGCAGTTTTGGAGGCCGAATCGCAGTTTCAGCCATGGGCACACAGAGAGGAAAGGCTGTTAATTTCCTTCGAAAGGAAAGTCTGGCACCCCATGGTTTAAGGGGCAGAAGAAGGGCTGTGTAGGGGAAGGAGCTCCTCACAGGACCTTTCTTCACCTCCACCCCCAGTCCAAGGTCTAGCAGCGCCCCGTGTGACCAGCTGCTTTCAGAGGGTTACCCGGGCACAGGTGCACAGGGAGCTGCTCGGCCAGAGGGGCTAACAGGGGTATCCCAAGTGTCCCTCCATGAACTATGGTCAGAGCATCCAGCACGGACTAGGGAGCAGCCGGACCCACCCGGGCACAGAGCATCACTTTGGGAAAACGCCAAGGGAAGAGCCCTTTTGCCAAGGGGCAGCATCTGAGCAGACCAGGCAGCATGTGGGGTTCCACGAGAGGGCTTGCAACTGTCCCATTTTACTGTGTCAGTCCCTCTCCAAAGCCCCAGACCCTCCAGAGCACTCCCAGAAAGGAGAAGGGTTATTAGGAGAAAAAGGGTTTTGGGAAAAGGGGAAAAGCTTCCTTTTCCATTACTTTTTGTGTTCAAACTGGTAGGGACTTGGATTCCCCTGCAATTGTAATGGTCTCAGTTGAAAGAATCCCTGCCTTTTCTATGCTGTTAGGGGCGTTAATTGACAGTGAGTCCCCATTCTCTATTATTTGGCAGTTTAAAAAAAAGGGGAAAATCTTGACAATGTTTCTTATGGGTTTGAGGTAAGGGTAGCCACCCCCTTTTTGTTGTCCTGAGGCCCAAATTGAGGGAGAAGCCCAGCTATCCCTCCATCCTAAGGGTTTGAACTGAGGGAAAAATCCTTCTCTTTTCATCACTGGAGAGATTTTAAAGTGTGGAAAGCCCCTCTTTTCCCAATACTTAAGGAGAGCAAATTAAATAGCAGAAACTAGGTATTTGTTATTGCATTACCTTCAGTAGAGATAACTGCCCCATTTCCTCTTTTTAAGGAGGTCACTTGAAGGAAGCTCTGCCTTTTTCAGCATTTTAAGGGTTTAAAACTACATTTCAGGGCACTTCTTTCTGTGCTGTAGGACCAAGTATCTCAGAGAAGGATGAGCCTGGCATGCACTTAACCCTAACACTGCCTGGGAGGCTTTTATCTTTCTTATTTTTACTTATAAGGTAGATGGCCAAAATTGGAGGTCCCAAGGAGACTTAGACTATTCGTATCATTAGTATTCTTCTCCACCCAGTTTAATCACATGGGAAGTACTACTTGGTAGCCACTAGTTACGTAGTTACTAAGGAATAGTTATGTAAGTTAACAGCCAATTACCCAATTTATCTAGTTATGCTGCCTAAACAGAAAGTTTTATTTCTTACCAGTTTTCCTCACTTGTGCTCCAAGTAGTTGTTGTAAAAAAGAAAGCGCTGTTATTTTTCTGAAGAGTTTTTTTCTATAACAAGCCCTTCACTCCCCTTCAATTCAAGTCTGAGGGGCGAAACAGCGGCAGCTGCTCTGAGGGCTTTTATACCCGGTGGGAGTCGCCCCCTCCCTTTTCCCAGGTGCCATGGGAACGAGAGGCGGGCACAATCAGGGGTATATTAACCCCAGCCTTGGCTGAGGGGCTTCATTCCCTCTCTGGGATGTGCTGGGGTAAGAGCTCTCCTCTCATTTCAGTGAAGAGGCTCTTTCAGCTTATCTCAGCTTCTTTTCAGCGGGTGTTTCTGGGCATCTAAAGAACTGAAGCTTTGAAGATTCTGTGAAGTAAACAGCGTGGAATAGAAGGCGCATTTAGGTTCACGATTTTGGGTTTTGTGTTTAGGGGTGGTAAAGTGCATTTGTAATTTCTGGTTTAGGTATGGTTTTGTTTTGTATTTTTTTTTAGAAGGAGTGCAGCTTCCAGAGATTCCTGGTTGTGTCAAGTACCATGCTTTTTTCAGCAGATTCGTCATGTCACAAGAGGGATCTGCCCAGTGTCAAGGATGATGTTTGAGACAGAGGCTTCAGGTGAGTTGAGGATTGTGATTAGGAGAGGGAGGGTGAGCAGGTATACAGTTAGGAATTATTGTGGGTGGGGGGAGTTTGAAGGTAGCAGGGTGGAAAAGGATGTTTATTTGAGGACCCCCCCTAAGGCTTCTCAGAAGCCTAGCAGAGGTATTCCCATGTCCTACAGCACACAAGGTTATCTACTGCACTCATAGGAATGCTATTCAATTTTGCCTTTCTCTAACCCAGGTGCCACTCCTAATAAAGGCCGCAGCCTTGTAATCAGGGTGAAGCTGGAGCCTGAAGGCGCCAGGCACACTCAGGAGAGGGCAAGTAGCTGCCTTGGTGGGATTTGGCCCACATAACTCTGGACTCATACTTTGGTTTTGGTTTTTTTCATTGTAGCTGACCCAGAAGCTAACAGGCCACCACGAGGCCCGTCCAAGGCAGACTCATTTCAGGTGCAATGTGGATCCACATCACCAATCAAACAAAAGATAAGTTGGGGGCTATAGCTTGGAGATGGGATGATGAGAGAGTAGCAGGTTGGGAGTTCTTAGGCCAGATTTAAAAATTACCAGATGGAAAAGCAATCTTCTGCAAGGGCCTCTTAGGATAGCTAAAGGGAGAGGCTTTACTTTTGATGGCAGCTTTTAGGCGGGCAGTGCAGAACAGCTCCGGTCTGTGTCACGTTTTCCGGTGTGCCGCGTTCCCTAGTGTGTCTTTGGCGTCCCTTTTCCCTTCCCCCCTCAATCCCCTCACCACAAGCATGATGTGTCGTGTTTCATGTCCCCCTGTTTGTCACGTTCTGTGTCACAGGTGTCTGCACATATTTGTGCCGGAGCTGTTCTGCCCTGCCGCGTGGCATGCTGCAGTAGGACAAGCCTGGGAAGTTGGAATTTGTAATGTGGGGTGTACTTGGGCTGTAGATGCTATTCCTAGGTTGGCATAAGGTGTTTGCAGCTTGCGAGTTGTCCTGGAGGTGTTTGACATATGTTCTAACTTTCTTTCAGGTGCAGATGCCTTGCATCCCTGGCCGAGGGTCAGGGTTAGGAGTAGGAGGTGCCGGGCCTTCTTAGGAGCACTGTGAGTAGCACACTGGTGGGGTTTTGGGTGATGTGGTGCCAAGATCAGGCACTGATGTTTAGTTTTCTCTATAATACAGCTGTCTGAGAGACACCAGTGCGGTCACAGCAGGACCTTCCCAGCTGACGAGGTGGCCTTTCTTTGCACCTGAGACCAGCATCCCCTGATGTCTGAGAGATAAGTAGAGGGCCATGACCCACAGGGGGGATGAAAGCAGAGTGCCGGTTTGGGAATTACCGGGAGGGGTTTTGGAGTCCCCTTGGAGCTGGGGGTGTCCATGAAGTGGCCCCTTAGGCCCCGTAAAAGCCAAGTCTCACTTTTGATCACAGTGCTGATGTATGCAGCAGGGCAGAGCAGTCCCGGTGTGTATCGTGTCACTTGTCTATTGTGCATTATGTGTTGCTTGTGTATCTCATGTGTTTTTCCTTAGCCCTTTGAGGGTCCTGTCAGAAACCCTGGCATCATTGGTAGCATCTGTCATCTCTGCATTCCTTGGCCTGGCACCCAGGCCATAGATGCAATTCTGATACCTGTCTGAGCTCCCCAGTCAAAAGTTCTCTGTTTGGAAGCATCCAGTCAGTTGTCTTTTCAGGTCTTGTTCTCAGCTGTATGGACAGCTATGCCCCGCCAGGATCCATTATGGTGGATTAGGACTTTGTAATAATACGAAGTTAGGTAGAGGCTTCTGATTGTAGGATTCCTAGGCATCCGTCTTTGCAGTTCTTGGAAGAAAGAATTCAGTTTAGCATCCTCTTCCTCCAGGGTTCTCTGAGCCTCATCAGCTCACCATCGGTTTCAGCTCCATCATCTTGTTTTGCATTCTCTCAGTCCTTGCAGCTGTTTTCCTTGCTAAGAGATTTCTGTCTGTGTCTCGTGTCCTTTGTTTGTCATGTCTGGTCTGTCCTGTGTCACGGGTGTCTGCACACTTTTGGGATGGGGCTGCTCTGCCCTGCCGCATGGCCTGGTACGATAGTAGAAGTCTTGGAGACTTGGTATGTGTAATGTGGGGTGTACCTGGACTCTAGATGGGATTTGTAGATGGGCATAGGATCTCTGGAGCTCTTCAGTTATCATGCAACTTTTTGACTCTTGTCCTAATTTTTTTTTTCAGGTTCAGATGGCTTAAATCTGTGCCAGAGGGCCCCATCCCAGGTGAGGGGATTCCCCCAAGGAGGTAAGGCCCCATTTGTCTCTGCAGCAGAAGTGTGTATGGTGACTCTGTTACAGCTCTGTGTTTTGTCTTTCTTTTTAGGAAGTCAATCTGGATACCAGCAGCCAAGGTGAGCAGCGGAGAGAAGTAGTTGGTAGTGCTCAGCTCTTAGGTATAATGATTTTTCAGGAGATTCATCGTGTC
The DNA here is from genome assembly GCF_027579445.1 of Ammospiza nelsoni. Taxonomy (NCBI): domain Eukaryota; kingdom Metazoa; phylum Chordata; class Aves; order Passeriformes; family Passerellidae; genus Ammospiza; species Ammospiza nelsoni. The sequence goes on from NC_080638.1 coordinate 65,377,709, forward strand.
ACAAGAGGGATCTGCCCAGTGTCAAGGATGATGTTTGAGATTGAGGCCTCAGGTGAGTTGAGGATTGTGACTGGGAGAGGGAGAGAGAGCAGGTATCCAGTTTAGGAGTTCTTGGGAGGGGGTTTGCAGGCAGCAGGGTGAGAAAGGGTGTTTATTTGAGGGCCCCCCCCACACAAGGCTTCTCAGAAGCCTAACATAGGCGTTCCCATGTCTTACAGCATACAAGGTCCTCCACTGCACTCACAGCAATGCCGTTTAACTTTGCCTTTCTCTAAGCCAGGTGCCACCACTAATGAAGGCCACCGCCTGGGAATCGGGATGAAGCTGGAGCCTGAAGGAGCCAGGCACACTCAGGAGAGGGCAAGTAGCTGCCTGGCAGGTATCTGGCCCACATAGTTCTTCGCCCATGCGGTGCTAAGATCAGGCACTGATGTTTGGTTCTCTTAATTATAGGTGTCTGAGAGACACCAGCGCGGTGCCAGCAGGACCTTCCCTGCTGACGAGGTGGCCTTTCTTTGCACCTGACAGGGACCAGCATCCCCTGATGTCTGCGAGATAAGTAGAGGGCTGCGACCTGGGGAGGGGATGACAGTGGGGTGCTGGTTTGGGAATTACCGGGAGGGGTTTTTGAGTCCAGTTTGGAGGTGTGGGGCGTTCATTAAACGGCTTCTTTGGCCCCATGAAAGCCAAGTCTCACATTTGGTCACAGTGCTGAAGTGCGCAGGGCAGAGCAGTCTCGGTGTGTCTCGGGTCACTTGTCTGTTGTGCATTATGTGTTGTTTTTGTATGCCATGTCTTTTACTTTAGGCAGGCCTGTCGGAAACCTTGGCATCATTGGTAGCGTCTGTGATCTGTGCATTCCTTGGGCTGGCACGCAGGCCATAGAACTTCTGACTGGGGAGCTCAGACAGGCATCAGACTCTCTTCTCTCTTTGGAAGCATTCCATGTGGTCTCTTTTTAGGTCTTGTTCTGAGCTGTATGGACAGCTATGCCCCACCTGGATCCATTGTGGTGGATTAGGACTTGTAATAATATGAGGTTAGGTAGAGGATTCTGACCATAAGATTTCTAGGCATCCCTCTTTGCTGTTCTTGCAATAAATCATTGAGTTAGCTGCTTCTTCTTCCAGGGTTCTCTGAGTATCAGCAGCTGACCTTCAGTTTCAAGTCAGTCATCTCCTTTTGCATTTTCTCAGTCCTTGCAGCCATTTTCCTTGCCAAGAGATTTTTGTCTGTGGGTTGTACCCTTTGTTTGTCACGTCCTGTCTGTGCCGTGTCACGGGTGTCAGCACACATTTGGGCCGGAGCTGCTCTGCCCTGTTGCATAGCCTGGTGCGATAGGACAAGTCCTGAGGGCTTGGGATGTGTAATGTGGGGTGTAGTTTGATCCTAGATGGGATTTGTAGATGGACACAGGATGTCTGGAGCTCATCAGTTATCCTGCAGCAGTTTGACTCTTGTCCTAACTTGTTTCAGATTCAGATGGGTTAAATCAGTGCCTGAGGGCCCCATCCAGGGTGAGGGGATTCCCACAAGCAGGTGAGGCATCATTTGTCTCTGCAGCGGAAGTGTTCCGATGACTCTGTTACAGCTCTGTTCTTTGTTTTTCTTTTTAGGAAGTCAATCTGGATACCAGCAGTCAAGGTGAGCAGTAGAGAGAAGTAGTTATTGTTCAGCTCTCAATTGTTGATGCAGTTCTAAGTTTCCATTCTCATTGGTGTGCTTTAGGCAATCTACTCGGAGCATGCCAAGCCCCTGTCGCCATCCGGCCGATGCACCGGGTTTCCTGCAGATGCGAGTCCTGTGCATGTGTTACAGGACCCGGCGATGAAGCCCTGAACTCCTCTATTTAATGGCGCTATCTGCGTGGCCTTCGGCAACTGCCGAGATGTTTTGGTGAGCGGTGGAAGTAGGGAGGAGGAGCGAGGGTTCGCTCAGGTTTCAGCTGTGTCAAATCACCTTATTCTCTCTTAATCCAGGTGTCCCCTGTGACTATGGCCTCGGTCTCTGAGCGTGCGCGAAGTGCGTAGCCTGAGCCGCCGGGCATTCCTAGGAGCACGGTGAGTAGCAGACTGGTGGGGTTTTGGGCAATGGGGTGCCACGGTCAGGCAGTGACGTTTTGTTTTCTTTAATACATGTCTGAGAGACACCAGCCCGGTGCCAGCAGGACCTTCTCAGCCAACGAGGTGGCTTTTTATTGCACCTGACAGGGACCAGCATACCCCGATGTCTCAGATAAGTAGAGGGATGTGACCCGCAGAGGGGATGAAAGCAGGGTGCCGGTTTGGGAATTACCGGGAGGGATTTTTGAGTCCGCTTTGGAGGTGGGGGGTGTTCATGAAGTGGCCCCTTAGGCCCCATAAAAGCCAACTCACTTTTGATCACGGTGCTGAGGTGTGCACGGCAGAGCAGTCCCGGTGTGTCTCGGGTCACTTGTCTGTTGTGCCTCGTGTGTTGTTTGTGTATCTCATGTCTTGTACCTTAGCCCTTTGAGGGTCCTGTCAGAAACCCTGGCATCTTTCTTTGCATCTGTGATCTCTGCATTCCCTGGTCTGGCACGCAGGCCATAGAACTTCTGATCTGGGAGCTCAGACAGGCATCAGACTCTCTTCCCTCTTTGGAAGCATCCCATCTGATGTCTTTTTAGGTCTTGTTCTGAGCTGTGCGGACAGCTGTGCCCCACCTGGATCCATTGTGGTGGATTAGGACTTGTGATTATATGAGGTTAGGTAGAGGATTCTGACTGTAGGATTCTTAGGCATCCATCTGTGCTGTTCTTGGAATAAGTCATTCAGTTTGCATCTTCTTCTTCCAGGGCTCTCTGAGCCTCATCAGCTCACCATTGCTGTCAGCTCGGTCATCTCCTTTTGCAGTCTCTCAGTCCTTGCAGCCATTTTCCTTGCCAAGAGATTTCTGTCCGTGTGTTGTGCCCATTGTTTGTCCTGTCCCGTCTGTCCTGTGTCACGGGTGTCCGCACACATTGGTAGCGGAGCTGCTCTGCCCTGTTGCCTAGCCTGGTGGAATAGGACCAATCCTGGGGACTTGGAATTTGTAATGTTGGGTGTAGTTGGACTCTAGATGATATTCCTAGGTTGATAGAAGGTTTTTGCAGCTTTTGAGTTATACTGCTGGTGTTTGACCTATGTTCTTACTTTCTTTCAGGTGCAGGTGCATTGCATCCATGGCTGCGCACCCTATCGTGTGTGAGGGGGTTCCCGAAATCAGGTCAGTCACCATTTGTCTGTGCAGGGTGTGTGGCAAGTGTGACCCTGTTACAGGTCTGTTCTTTGTCTTTATTTTTAGGAAGCATAGCTGGATCTCAGCAGTCAAGTTCAAGAAGGCAAGGTGAGCAGTGGCCAGTAGCCTTCATTGTTGCTGAGGTCTCAGTTCCTGGGGCAAGTCTAAGTCTCCATTCTGGTTTTTGTGTCTTAGTCAAGCCACTCTGAGCACATCAAGCTGCCATCCCCCACCAGAAGACGGACCGGTTTCGCTGCCCTCGTCAGCCCTGTCTTCCGGGTAGCTGTCGGGAACCGCCGAGGAATTGCAGTGAGTCGGGCAAGTAGGGATGAGGAGCGAGGGTCCACTCAGTTTTCAGCAATCCCACATCATCTCCTGTCCTCTTCATGCAGGTGTACTCTGTGATGCTGGCATCGGTGTCTGAGCATGGCTGACGTGTGTGACTCCAGGAGACGGCCATTGTTAGGAGAACGGTGAGTAGCAGGCTTGTGGGTTTTGGCCGATGCGGTGCCAAGATCAGGCACCGATGTTTGGTTTTCTTTAATCTAGCTGTCTGAGAGACAACAGCCCGGTGGCAGCAGGAACTCCCCAGCCGGTGAGGCGGCCTTCCTTCGCACCCGATACGGACCAGCATCACCAGATGTCTGAGAGATAAGTAGAGGGCTATGAACCACAGAGGGGATGAAAGTGGGGTGCTAGGTCAGACTCCCAGGGTGGGGGGTTTGAATTGGCTCTGGAGATGAGGGTAGGCAAGATGTGGCCCCTTAGGCTTCATAAAAGCAAAGTCTCAGTTTTGGTTACGGTGCTGAGCCGGGCAGCAGGGCAGAGCAGTCCCGGTGTGTCTCGTGTCACTTGTCTTTTGTGTGTTGTGTGTTATGTGGATATGTCATGTCTGTTATCTTAGCCCTCTGAGGGGCCTCTCAGAAACCTTTCCTAGCATCCGTGATCTGAGCGTTCTTTGCCCTGGCACCCGTGCCACGGAACTCTTGACCCGGGAGCCCAGACAGGCATCAGAATTGCATCTGTTTTTAGAAGCATCCCGTCAGATGTCTTTTCAGGTCTTGTTGTCAGCTGTCTGGACAACTGCACCCTGTAAGGTTCCATTATGGCTGATTAGGACTTGTGAGAATGTGAGCTCAGGTGGAGCATTGTGACTCTAGGGCTCCTGGGCATTCATCTTTGCAGTTCTTGGACCGAATCATTGAGTTTAGCATCTTCTTTTTCCAGGGATCTCTGAGCCTGATCAGCTCACCATCAGTCTCACCTTGGTCATCTCATTTTGCATCCTCTCGGTCCTTGCAGCCATTTTCCTTGCCTAGAGGTTTCTGTGTGTGTTTTGTCCCCGTTGTTTGTCACGTCCTGTCCCGTGTCACGGGTGTCTGCACAGATTTGTGCCGGAGCTGCTCTGCCCTGCCCCATAGCCCGGTGCAATCGGAGGCATCTCGGGGGCTTGTAATTGGTAATGTGGGGTGTAGTTGGACCCTAGATGGGGCCTGGAGCCCATAAGTTATCCTGCAGCCCTTTGACTTTTGTCCTAACTCTCTTTCAGATGCAGAAGGATAAAATCCAGGGCAGAGCCCCCCCATCCCGGGTGAGGGGATTCCCCCAAGCACGTCAGTCACCGTTTTCCTCAGTAGAGGAAGCATAAATGATGGCTGTCACAGCTCTGTTGCCTTTCCTTTTAGGAAGTCAAGGCAGAGAGCTGCAGTCCCGGCCAGTGGGCAAGGTGAGCATTGCGTAGCGTGCACAAGCAGTTTTATTCCTGAAGTCTCAGTTTCTGGTGCAGCTCTAACTATCTCCTTTTTTTTTTTTTTTTTTTTTTTTTTGTTATTTTAGGTGGTCCACTTGTGATCTATCCTGGCCGAGCATGCTCATGCCAGGTGGGTGCAAGCTTAAGGTATCGGTGTGGCATACTTGTCATGGTAGGGAGGTTGTGTTTTCACAGTATCTCAGCATGCTTTTTTGCTTTGTTTCTTTGCAGGTGCTGTCGCTGCTCTAAGCATGACCAAGGAACAGAGGAGGGCAGGTGAGTCGGTGTTTAGGCAGGCTGACTCATAGGGGAGCATTATGCAGCAGCATGCTAAGCGGGTACATTTTCTTTTTGCAGGTGTCTTCTGGGCAGCCTCCGGAGTCAAATCAAGTTTTGAGGTGAGCTGGGGCAGCGGTCCGGAGGAGTCCCGGGGATTACCGTTTTTGAGGGCAATAGTCACGTTTTCTGTTGCGTCTTAGGTACCCTGAGGAGGCTCGTAGCCACAGCTTGGAAACGGCAGCACCGAAGCACACACATCGAGAACATCTCCACACGCACCTCTGACCGAGGATGGATTTTGTCCACTCGTCTTCCAAAAGCTAAGTGTCGGGGCCAGGGGTTGGGAGAAGGGGAAAAGCCTTTACTATCACAGGGGGCAGTTTCATGTCAGCTTAGCGGAGAGGTCTGTAGCGGGCCGGGCTCTTTGGAATGAAAGAGAGGGGGTTTGTCCTCAGCCTCGCCAGAGCCTTTGCCGGGCAGGGCAGTTCCGACCCATCTCCACATTTTGGTGAACTTTGCGTCGTCAGCCTTCCTTGAGTCAGCATAGTCACGGCTCTTTCCCCCGAGGGGCTCGCCTTCGGGTCCGGAGCTGTCGCCACGGTCATCCAGCCATCCGCTTCCTTCTCTAGGCTTGCTGAGCATCTCGAGCGTCTTCCTAACTGCTTTGACACTAACTTCTTTTTGCGAGCTACATTTCATCATCACGTGCCATCATCATAGGGCTTCCTTTCCTCTGGCATCAGCAGCCTGTGGCTCACCTTGCGTTTGCAATCTCAGATCCCTAAGGGGAAAGTTCCCACTTGTCTTTGTGTTAGGTCATCTGCGTCCGTTAGGTTGTCCGTGTCTGTGTTACGTAGTGTGTGTCCATTGTCTTTCACGTCATAAGGCCTTTCTTACATCTCGACGCTTTGTCGGCACTGTTCTGTGCCATATTGCCTATATTCTACTCATGTTCCTTTCTGGATCTTCCTTATTCTGCCCTGTTTATATTTGTACTCTTTGAGCCAGGTAGGATTACAGAAGATGTTCTCATCAGTCTTCCTTGTCACTACCAGCTTTGGTAGTGCCTTTTTTCTCCATGACATTTTCTTGGACTTCTAGAGTGGTGTCTTATACCCTCCTCATGTGACTGCAGTAGTTCTATAGGTTCCATCTTCTGAAAGGGTATAGGTCTCAGGAATTCATCTTGCAGAGTTATCTTAAGTCCTGTTTTATATTGTATCTATCTGCCTATATTGTGTGTACCTGTTTTGGCTTATATTGTATGTGCTTATACTGTATGTACTTGTGTTGGCTTATACTGTATGTACTTGTGTTGCATGTACCTGTGTTGGCTTATACTGTATGTACCTGTGTTGGCTTATACTGTATGTAGTTATGTTGGCTTATACTGTATGTACTTATGTTGCATGTACCTGTGTTGGCTTATACTGTATGTACGTATACTATATGTACCTGTGTTGGCTTATACTGTATGTACTTACGTTGCATGTACCTGTGTTGGCTTATACTGTATGTACGTATACTATATGTACCTGTGTTGGCTTATACTGTATGTACTTACGTTGCATGTACCTGTGTTGGCTTATACTGTATGTACTTACGTTGCATGTACCTGTGTTGGCTTATACTGTATGTACTTGTGTTGGCTTATACTGTATGTACTTAAAATGTATGTAAGTGCATTGCCTTATATTGTCTGTACTTGCACTGTATGCATTGGCTTATATGGTGTGTACCTATGTTGTAGCACTTATGGTCGGAGCTGCCCTGCCCTGGCAGCTAGTCACAGTTAGGTGGAACAGTTATAGAAATTTTCCTGTTGATCTGTGTTTTGTGGGATTTTGGGTAGAAAACATATTGGTTCAGAGCGGGGACAATTCCTGGCTGTCAGATTGGCACTTGTTGACCACTTTTTGTTGTCTCACAGGTCCCTGAGGCTACCGATTTCCCTAATCTACCATTTGATGTCAGGGAGGGGCAGCCAGAAAATGTGTCGAAGCACGTTCTTCAGCGTCGCAGGTAAGGGCTGCAGCGAGCGTGTAAGTGGGAAGAGTGTGTGAGCATGTGTGAGAGCACATGGCTGTGTTTGTCTGTGTGTGCTTGTCTCTCTGTGTGTGAGCACAGGGTGAGTGGATTTAACCTTGTGTGTGTGACTTTTGCTTTTCAGGTTTTCAACTCATTTTTAAATTTAGAATAAAAAATCCCCAGCCGGGGGGGTTTTTTTTTTTTTCCCCCCGGCTGGGTTTTTTTTTCCTCGGTCCCGGTCGGTCCGCGAGGCGACGTTCATCGCCAAAGTTTGGGCAGGGAACGGCCAGGGACCGGGGTTTTCGTCAGGCAGGCAGATTTTTTTGGAGGCTCCCGGGAACCACGTTCTCGAGGAGCGGTGTGGATGTGTGGTGAGGGTTAGCAGAGCGGTTGAGGTGAGAGTCAGTGTGGGTTTTGTGCGTGTGTTGAAGGGCTGTAGGGCTGTAACCTTGTATGCTGTTTGCTTTTCAGGTTTTTCAACTCATTTTTAAATTTAGAATAAAATATCCCCAGCCGGGGGTTTTTTTTTTTTTTTCCCCCCGGCTGGGTTTTTTTTTCCTCGGTCCCGGTCGGTCCGCGAGGCGACGTTCATCGCCAAAGTTTGGGCAGGGAACGGCCAGGGACCGGGGTTTTCGTCAGGCAGGCGGATTTTTTTGGAGGCTCCCGAGAACCACGTTCTCGAGGAGCGGTGTGGATGTGTGGCTGAGGGTTAGCAGAGCGGTTGAGGTGAGAGTCAGTGTGGGTTTGTGCGTGTGTTGAAGGGCTCTAGGGTTGTAACCTTGTATGCTGTTTGCTTTTCAGGTTTTTCACCTCATTTTTAAATTTAGAATAAAAAATCCCCAGCCGGGGGGTTTTTTTTTTTTTCCCCCCGGCTGGGTTTTTTTTTCCTCGGTCCCGGTCGGTCCGCGAGGCGACGTTCATCGCCAAAGTTTGGGCACGGAATGGCCAGGGACCGGGGTTTTCGTCAGGCAGGAGGATTTTTTTGGGGCCTCCTGGGAACCACGTTCCTGAGGACCTATGGTTTTTGGGGTTTAATTTAGTAGTTTTGGTGCGAGGGCTGGTGGGTTTGTGTGCTGTTTGAAGGGAGTGTCTGTGGTAGGTGAGTGTTTGTTTTTTCTGTGGTTTTGTTGTTTTGGGTTTCATGTAAGCATAAATTAACATGTAATGTAAATAGCAAAAGGTTATCAGTCGCTTTGTATTGCTTTGTATTGCTTTGTATTGCTTTGTATTGCTTTGTATTGCTTTGTATTGCTTTGTATTGCTTTGTATTGCTTTGTATTGCTTTGTATTGCTTTGTATTGCTTTGTATTGCTTTGTATTGCTTTGTATTGCTTTGTATTGCTTTGTATTGCTTTGTATTGCTTTGTATTGCTTTGTATTGCTTTGTATTGCTTTGTATTGCTTTGTATTGCTTTGTATTGCTTTGTATTGCTTTGTATTGCTTTGTATTGCTTTGTATTGCTTTGTATTGCTTTGTATTGCTTTGTATTGCTTTGTATTGCTTTGTATTGCTTTGTATTGCTTTGTATTGCTTTGTATTGCTTTGTATTGCTTTGTATTGCTTTGTATTGCTTTGTATTGCTTTGTATTGCTTTGTATTGCTTTGTATTGCTTTGTATTGCTTTGTATTGCTTTGTATTGCTTTGTATTGCTTTGTATTGCTTTGTATTGCTTTGTATTGCTTTGTATTGCTTTGTATTGCTTTGTATTGCTTTGTATTGCTTTGTATTGCTTTGTATTGCTTTGTATTGCTTTGTATTGCTTTGTATTGCTTTGTATTGCTTTGTATTGCTTTGTATTGCTTTGTATTGCTTTGTATTGCTTTGTATGTGAATAAGATTTTATTGTTGTGTGTATGGATTGTATCTGCGCTTGCATTTGTATACACTGTTTCTATGTCTGTTGCTGATTTCATGTAATAAAGTTGAATCACCCCAATAAAGATACCCCCTGTCCTTCCCTAAACCCCCTCTCCCCCCACGGCTCCTTTCTTTTTGGTGTGGTTTTGTAATTTCTTTCCTCTGTCTTTCTTCCTTTTGCTCCTTACTTTCCTTTTCTATTTTTAACTTCACTTCCATCTGTCTCCCACCCTTTGTTTCTGTTTCTCACTCTTTCTGATTCTGTCTTGCTTCTGTAACTGTTTTTTTTCTCTCTCTACTTTTCACCTCTATTTCTTTTCCTTTGTAACTTTCACCTGTGCTCTTCCTGCTTCTTTTTCTGTCTGTGTTCTCCTTTTCCTTGGTTTGTCTTTTTTTGCTCTTAGTCTTTTCCTTTTTCACTCTACCCTGAGTTTTTGCTTAACTCTAATCCTAACCACTTTTTTTTCCTTTCTAACTCCTGTTCTTCAGTTTTTCCACCCTCCTTTTCTTTTCTGTCTCTGTCTTTGTTTCTCTCTCTGTGTTTTCTTTTCCTCTGTCTCTCTGTCTTCTTTTTTTCTGTCTCTGTCTTTTTGTCTCTGTCTTTTTGTCTTTTTCTCTCTCTCTTCTCTCCTTTCTTTTTCTCTATCTTCTTTCTTTTTCTCTTTGCTGTCTCTTGTCTCCATTTTTCTTTTCTCTCTTTCTATTTTTCTCTCGACTTTTTTCTTCTCTCTTTTTTTCTGTCTCTTCTCTTTCTTTTCTCTCTCTCTCTGTCTCTCTCTCTCTTTTTTCTCTCTCTATTTCTAACTTTGTTTTCCTTTCTAGCTTTAGTTTAAAAAAAGCAGCAGTAGAAACTTTCAGGCTCCCTGGGAGTAAAGCAAAAAAAAAAAAAAAAAAATTATAAAACAAAGCATTTACTCCCCGGGAGCCTGAAATTTTCTACTGCTGCACCAGACATATAGTTTTTCTTCTTTTTATATACAGTATATAGAAACCACACCCACTCCTAATTAGTACCCCCAGCTGTCACCAATCAGTACCCAAACACCCACCCCGAGGCAGTCCCGCCCCCTCTTAGTCCCCCCCACCCAGCTGCCACCTCCCCCAGTACCCAAGCACCCACCCGGCAATTGTCCCCCCCCATCCCCTAGCTGCCCCCCCCGCCCCTGCACGCCACGCCCATCACCAAGCACCCACCCCTAGCTGCCATCCCCCAGTACCCAAGCACCCGCCCCCTGTTTGTCCCCCCCACCCCTAGCTGCTACCCCGCCAGTGCACCGCCACCCGCCCCGTGTTGTCCACCCCATCGCTGAAGCAACAGCGCCCCCTGCTGTCCCACCCGGCGTAGTGCAACTACAGCGCCCCCTGCCGTCCACAACGCCGCACTGCATGCACAACGCCACCGCGTGACGTCACGAGAGCGACACAGCCCCAGAAGGACCCCCCCGGGGCATAGCCGTCCCTCCCAGTGCCCGATCGAAACCCCGACCCCCACCCGGCGCCCCAGAAGCCGCTTCCCGCCACGCCGCCCGCCACACGCAAACCGGAATAGCATTCCGCGGGCACCGGGACCCTCGGCAACCCCCAAAAACCCCCCCAAACCCGGAAAAAAAAACCGGTCCCGGCCGGCCGCCATTTTGCCGGAAGTGACGTCATTCCCATGGGGGCTGCCATATTGCTCCCGTATCACGTGCTCTCCTGGGCGCCGCCATCTTGTTGTTACAGGAAGCCAGCCCCGGGCGCGGCCATGTTGTTGCCGGAAGTGACCGCCGGGCGCCGCCATGTTGTTGCCGGAAGTTACCTCTGCGCGCGGCCATGTTGTTGCCGGAAACCACGTGACAGTATGGACGCCGCCATCTTAGAAAACCATCACGTGACCGCGTGGGGGCCGCCATCTTGGATCGGGTTAGTTTTACCGATTAATTTTAACAATTAGGGTTAATTTAACCAGGATTCGGACCCCACCCACTAATAACTAGCTCCATCTCCATCCCCATCCCCCATTCCCTGACCTAACCCTAATTAGTCCTCCCCCAGCTGTTTCCACCCCCATCCCCTGTTCCCTGACCTAACCCTAATTAGTCCTCCCCCAGCTGTTGCCACCCCCATCCCCTGTTCCCTGACCTAACCCTAATTAGTCCTCCCCCAGCTGTTGCCACCCCCATCCCCTTTTCCCTGCCCTAACCCTAATCAGCACCCCAACATCTCATCCCCAATCCCCTACCCTAACCCTAGCCCAAACCCCGAGCCCTAACCCTAACCCTAGGCCCAATCCCTAACCCTAGCCCCTAACCCTAAGTACTAGGGTTTTCAGGAGTACCTTTTTCACCTGAGTACCATTTTTTCCAGAGTATCATTTTGTCAGGAGTATTTCTTTCCACAGAGTACCATTTTTTCAGGAGTACCTTTTTCTCCAGAGTACTCATATTTTAAGGAGTATGTTTTTTTCCAGAGTACTCATTTTTTCCAAAGTACTTGTTTTTCTGGAGTACTCATTTTTCAAGAGTACTCATTTTCTTCAGGAGTACTAGGGTTGGGGTACCGGGTTAGGGTTGGGGTACCGGGTTAGGGTTGGGGTACCGGGTTAGGGTTGGGGTACCGGGTTAGGGTTGGGGTACCGGGTTAGGGTTGGGGTACCGGGTTAGGGTTGGGGTACCGGGTTAGGGTTGGGGTACCGGGTTAGGGTTGGGGTTGGGGTTGGGGTTAAGGTTAGGGTTAGGGTTAGGGTTAGGGTTAGGGTTAGGGTTAGGGTTAGGGTTAGGGTTAGGGTTAGGGTTAGGGTTAGGGTTAGGGTTAGGGTTAGGGTTAGGGTTAGGGTTAGGGTTAGGGTTAGGGTTAGGGTTAGGGTTAGGGTTAGGGTTAGGGTTAGGGTTAGGGTTAGGGTTAGGGTTAGGGTTAGGGTTAGGGTTAGGGTTAGGGTTAGGGTTAGGGTTAGGGTTAGGGTTAGGGTTAGGGTTAGGGTTAGGGTTAGGGTTAGGGTTAGGGTTAGGGTTAGGGTTAGGGTTAGGGTTAGGGTTAGGGTTAGGGTTAGGGTTAGGGTTAGGGTTAGGGTTAGGGTTAGGGTTAGGGTTAGGGTTAGGGTTAGGGTTAGGGTTAGGGTTAGGGTTAGGGTTAGGGTTAGGGTTAGGGTTAGGGTTAGGGTTAGGGTTAGGGTTAGGGTTAGGGTTAGGGTTAGGGTTAGGGTTAGGGTTAGGGTTAGGGTTAGGGTTAGGGTTAGGGTTAGGGTTAGGGTTAGGGTTAGGGTTAGGGTTAGGGTTAGGGTTAGGGTTAGGGTTAGGGTTAGGGTTAGGGTTAGGGTTAGGGTTAGGGTTAGGGTTAGGGTTAGGGTTAGGGTTAGGGTTAGGGTTAGGGTTAGGGTTAGGGTTAGGGTTAGGGTTAGGGTTAGGGTTAGGGTTAGGGTTAGGGTTAGGGTTAGGGTTAGGGTTAGGGTTAGGGTTAGGGTTAGGGTTAGGGTTAGGGTTAGGGTTAGGGTTAGGGTTAGGGTTAGGGTTAGGGTTAGGGTTAGGGTTAGGGTTAGGGTTAGGGTTAGGGTTAGGGTTAGGGTTAGGGTTAGGGTTAGGGTTAGGGTTAGGGTTAGGGTTAGGGTTAGGGTTAGGGTTAGGGTTAGGGTTAGGGTTAGGGTTAGGGTTAGGGTTAGGGTTAGGGTTAGGGTTAGGGTTAGGGTTAGGGTTAGGGTTAGGGTTAGGGTTAGGGTTAGGGTTAGGGTTAGGGTTAGGGTTAGGGTTAGGGTTAGGGTTAGGGTTAGGGTTAGGGTTAGGGTTAGGGTTAGGGTTAGGGTTAGGGTTAGGGTTAGGGTTAGGGTTAGGGTTAGGGTTAGGGTTAGGGTTAGGGTTAGGGTTAGGGTTAGGGTTAGGGTTAGGGTTAGGGTTAGGGTTAGGGTTAGGGTTAGGGTTAGGGTTAGGGTTAGGGTTAGGGTTAGGGTTAGGGTTAGGGTTAGGGTTAGGGTTAGGGTTAGGGTTAGGGTTAGGGTTAGGGTTAGGGTTAGGGTTAGGGTTAGGGTTAGGGTTAGGGTTAGGGTTAGGGTTAGGGTTAGGGTTAGGGTTAGGGTTAGGGTTAGGGTTAGGGTTAGGGTTAGGGTTAGGGTTAGGGTTAGGGTTAGGGTTAGGGTTAGGGTTAGGGTTAGGGTTAGGGTTAGGGTTAGGGTTAGGGTTAGGGTTAGGGTTAGGGTTAGGGTTAGGGTTAGGGTTAGGGTTAGGGTTAGGGTTAGGGTTAGGGTTAGGGTTAGGGTTAGGGTTAGGGTTAGGGTTAGGGTTAGGGTTAGGGTTAGGGTTAGGGTTAGGGTTAGGGTTAGGGTTAGGGTTAGGGTTAGGGTTAGGGTTAGGGTTAGGGTTAGGGTTAGGGTTAGGGTTAGGGTTAGGGTTAGGGTTAGGGTTAGGGTTAGGGTTAGGGTTAGGGTTAGGGTTAGGGTTAGGGTTAGGGTTAGGGTTAGGGTTAGGGTTAGGGTTAGGGTTAGGGTTAGGGTTAGGGTTAGGGTTAGGGTTAGGGTTAGGGTTAGGGTTAGGGTTAGGGTTAGGGTTAGGGTTAGGGTTAGGGTTAGGGTTAGGGTTAGGGTTAGGGTTAGGGTTAGGGTTAGGGTTAGGGTTAGGGTTAGGGTTAGGGTTAGGGTTAGGGTTAGGGTTAGGGTTAGGGTTAGGGTTAGGGTTAGGGTTAGGGTTAGGGTTAGGGTTAGGGTTAGGGTTAGGGTTAGGGTTAGGGTTAGGGTTAGGGTTAGGGTTAGGGTTAGGGTTAGGGTTAGGGTTAGGGTTAGGGTTAGGGTTAGGGTTAGGGTTAGGGTTAGGGTTAGGGTTAGGGTTAGGGTTAGGGTTAGGGTTAGGGTTAGGGTTAGGGTTAGGGTTAGGGTTAGGGTTAGGGTTAGGGTTAGGGTTAGGGTTAGGGTTAGGGTTAGGGTTAGGGTTAGGGTTAGGGTTAGGGTTAGGGTTAGGGTTAGGGTTAGGGTTAGGGTTAGGGTTAGGGTTAGGGTTAGGGTTAGGGTTAGGGTTAGGGTTAGGGTTAGGGTTAGGGTTAGGGTTAGGGTTAGGGTTAGGGTTAGGGTTAGGGTTAGGGTTAGGGTTAGGGTTAGGGTTAGGGTTAGGGTTAGGGTTAGGGTTAGGGTTAGGGTTAGGGTTAGGGTTAGGGTTAGGGTTAGGGTTAGGGTTAGGGTTAGGGTTAGGGTTAGGGTTAGGGTTAGGGTTAGGGTTAGGGTTAGGGTTAGGGTTAGGGTTAGGGTTAGGGTTAGGGTTAGGGTTAGGGTTAGGGTTAGGGTTAGGGTTAGGGTTAGGGTTAGGGTTAGGGTTAGGGTTAGGGTTAGGGTTAGGGTTAGGGTTAGGGTTAGGGTTAGGGTTAGGGTTAGGGTTAGGGTTAGGGTTAGGGTTAGGGTTAGGGTTAGGGTTAGGGTTAGGGTTAGGGTTAGGGTTAGGGTTAGGGTTAGGGTTAGGGTTAGGGTTAGGGTTAGGGTTAGGGTTAGGGTTAGGGTTAGGGTTAGGGTTAGGGTTAGGGTTAGGGTTAGGGTTAGGGTTAGGGTTAGGGTTAGGGTTAGGGTTAGGGTTAGGGTTAGGGTTAGGGTTAGGGTTAGGGTTAGGGTTAGGGTTAGGGTTAGGGTTAGGGTTAGGGTTAGGGTTAGGGTTAGGGTTAGGGTTAGGGTTAGGGTTAGGGTTAGGGTTAGGGTTAGGGTTAGGGTTAGGGTTAGGGTTAGGGTTAGGGTTAGGGTTAGGGTTAGGGTTAGGGTTAGGGTTAGGGTTAGGGTTAGGGTTAGGGTTAGGGTTAGGGTTAGGGTTAGGGTTAGGGTTAGGGTTAGGGTTAGGGTTAGGGTTAGGGTTAGGGTTAGGGTTAGGGTTAGGGTTAGGGTTAGGGTTAGGGTTAGGGTTAGGGTTAGGGTTAGGGTTAGGGTTAGGGTTAGGGTTAGGGTTAGGGTTAGGGTTAGGGTTAGGGTTAGGGTTAGGGTTAGGGTTAGGGTTAGGGTTAGGGTTAGGGTTAGGGTTAGGGTTAGGGTTAGGGTTAGGGTTAGGGTTAGGGTTAGGGTTAGGGTTAGGGTTAGGGTTAGGGTTAGGGTTAGGGTTAGGGTTAGGGTTAGGGTTAGGGTTAGGGTTAGGGTTAGGGTTAGGGTTAGGGTTAGGGTTAGGGTTAGGGTTAGGGTTAGGGTTAGGGTTAGGGTTAGGGTTAGGGTTAGGGTTAGGGTTAGGGTTAGGGTTAGGGTTAGGGTTAGGGTTAGGGTTAGGGTTAGGGTTAGGGTTAGGGTTAGGGTTAGGGTTAGGGTTAGGGTTAGGGTTAGGGTTAGGGTTAGGGTTAGGGTTAGGGTTAGGGTTAGGGTTAGGGTTAGGGTTAGGGTTAGGGTTAGGGTTAGGGTTAGGGTTAGGGTTAGGGTTAGGGTTAGGGTTAGGGTTAGGGTTAGGGTTAGGGTTAGGGTTAGGGTTAGGGTTAGGGTTAGGGTTAGGGTTAGGGTTAGGGTTAGGGTTAGGGTTAGGGTTAGGGTTAGGGTTAGGGTTAGGGTTAGGGTTAG